>NC_080391.1:55212983-55812983 GCF_028751815.1 Salvia miltiorrhiza
GCAAAGAGAAACCTAATAACCAATAACGTGCTCCACCGAGGCTATTGCGAAACTAAGTTTAATTTACGCTGCATACGATATCAGTCTGACTGATCTATCTTCTGATAGTCAGGAAGAGTGTTATCATCTCTGTTTTAGCAAACTCGACTGAAGCCCTTACTTGCATCAGTTAAGTTCCAGCAACTTAACTGATAACTCTTTACTGAAGAGCTTTCAGTATCAGTCGTCAACCCTATTTGGTCAAAACTGATTTCAATAAAACAGGCGTCTTTGTTTGCATGTAAAGTTTCGTTTTGATCTCTGATTGAGATCCCTCTGATTGAGGATGTGCTAAAAATAGCCCATATGTGTATTCCCCCCCCCCATACACCTATTCGAGACCCTCAGGACCTAACACTCTCCTTCAATGTTTAAATGTCATCTCTCTCTCTCTCTCCCCCACCTCAATTATGTAATTTTACATGACAACACCAGAACGATGCTCTCTCTCTCTCAATCGGTGAAGAGCCGCCACCGCCGTCCACGCTGCAAACCCCCACCTTCTCTTAATCGGCCTCGTCTCTCTCTTTTCTCTCCTGATTCCACCGAAAACCCAAAATAAAAGTTCCCAAATTCTAAAATCCCTAAATCCTCATCTTCATCAGTCATCAATCTCCGGCGAATAGTTGTCGCCGCCAAACGTCACCACAGCCACCAACCTGCCGCCTCTCACCATCTCCCGCGTATCTAAAATTCCTTGGCGAACAGTCGCCTAGTGAGAAATCATTGTTTCCTGTCGTACAACGGGTGGGGCTGCCGCTGTTACTCCCGTCGGCCTACTACCGGAAGTCGAAGTCGCCACCACGATGGGGTACCACCCTGCATCTACTCTCTCTCTCTATCTCGACAGACAACAGAAGTCTTCGGGCCTCCACCACCGCCGACCCCTCTGCTCAGCCTTCAAGCTGCAGCAACCATAAGGCCACCGTTGTCGCTGTCTTCTTTCTATCATTTCCTCAGCCCCGACTCGCCTCTACTGACCACCAATCGACCATAAAAACAGCCCAGACATCCATAAACAATTAAGACGAAAGTAAAGAGGAAGTGGGGCCCGTTTTTATTTAAAATTTAAAAAAATTGTTGATGAAAATGGGTAACGAACGTCAGAGGTTAGGACGAAATATTTTTAAAAATGTTACAATAAGGTGTTCCATGCAACTTACATTTCATTAAGGTTATTTTTGCTCATGGCGGGTCAACCTTGAGGTTGTATTTGATATTTAACCTTAAAAAATTCTATAAATATGCATCACACAAGTACAATATTAATTTTATAAAATCATAAAATTATTAACATTAGGTGCGATTCGTTAACATTGTGTGAAAGATCGCAACATCCAATTGAATTTATATGCAACGATTTTTGGAGCATGTCGTCTATATGTGTCGGTAATAGACGACAGACCTCAAAAATCGTTGTCTAATATGCCTATAGACAACGGATTTGGAGCATGTCGTCTGTGGGGCAGTATAGACAACGTGTCTCAAAATCGTTGTCTATTATATAATAAACAACGACTTTCGTGTTTATTGTCTATTACCGCCCCACATAAACGACAGACGCGTCCTAGGCGTTGTCTATAGGCATATTATACAATATTTTTAGGGATCCGTCGTCTAAATTCTCAGTCATAGACAACGGCTACGCTAAAAACCATTGTCTATTAGCGTATAGACAATAGTTTTCGAAACTTGTTGTCTATTAGCAAATTTATTGTAGTAATACACATTCATTTGTACAACTCTATTAAAACTCAATAGACTAATTCATGTATGTTTCGTGTTGAACTTAAAGAATAAAAACATAATCTAGCAACACTCGACTTAATTAAACTTGGTTTAATCCAAAAACCACCACTCGATGTTAAAATCGACATAAAATCAACTTGGCCGTAGCATTAGTTAATGCAGATGGAAGTATAGTACATAAATACATCTCTTATTTCTGTAGATTAACATAAAAATGAAGATGAGTTACAGTAGATTTTGTCAGGATGGAGCAGTGAGAAGAATCAATCATATATGCAAACTGTATGGATTTATCATTGTGTTGTTTATTAGATTCAGTTAATTATCTGTTATCAACAGCTCAAGAGAAGCGCCACATCAGCTCAAGAAAAGTCAGCTTCATTAGTTAGTTAGTTAAAACGTTAGAGATAGTTTGTATATCTATTTCTTTTATGTTACAATGGCTATATATAAAGCCTTACTCTGTAACTTCTCATTCATTGAATCTAGCTGAGTTTTCCTCAATATACTTTTACTCTTATGTCATGAGTTGCTTCTTCGTTAACATGGTATCATACTTTTTATTTTATCAATGATTTGATCTCTTGTTGATTGTGATCAGCGTTTGTTGTGATCCATTCACACCTTTCAATTCTTTCCTCCTCAATCCAGTAGGCCACTGCTTCCGCAAATTCATTCCTTCCAAATATCCATCCCATGATCCTTCGTTTGGATCGAACCAACTATGCCTTTTGGCGAATTCAAGTTCTAACTACAATGCGCGCTCACGATTTCGACGAGTTCGTTGCGTCTCATGCTTCACCACCATCACCATTTGATCATCCTTCAAATTCATCTACAACTAGAATACCATATGCAACCTGGATTCGTAAGGATCAATTCCTTATGAGCTGGATGTTATCATCCATTGGAGAATCAATGTTAGGTCATGTGGTGTGATGTACTTCATCATCTGAAATCTGGTCCGTGCTAGAGAAACTATTCAACTCTTAGTCTCGCCTAAGAGTTCTTCAGCTCAAGAAGATGTTGCATTCACAGCGTAAAGGAGCACTATCAGTGGATGATTACTTCATGTGCATGCGCAGTTATGCAGATCAACTAGCTGCCATTGGTCACATTAACAACGATGATGAGCTTGGTGATTTCATCTTGGCTTGGTTTGGTGCTGAATACGAGTCAGTTGTAGTCAATCTCACACACATATCTGATGCACCATCGCTTCAGGAAATGCAATATGCACTTCAATCTCATGAGATCAGATTGCAACAGAGTGCTTATGCTCTTTCTAAACCTATGGCTAATTTTGTGCAACGCGGAGGTCGCATCTACAGAGGAAGAGGTAGCTCTTCAAATGGTAGAATATGATTCTTCAAATCTACGGGCAAAGCTCCTATAGTTTGTCAACTTTACAGCCGCACTGGTCATGTGGCTTTAAAGTGCTACAAACAGTTTGATGTTAATTTCACAGGTGGAGAACCCCAAAATGTTAACACTAACCCTCAAGCTTATCTCACAGATATGCAAGCTGCCTCAGACTTTGAGTATGATGAAGAAGAAGGTATGTGGTACATTGATAGTGGAGCTACCAATCATTTTACCAATAGCAACAATAATATTCAAATAGCAGTTCCCTATTATGGCTCTGACAATCTTACTATTGGTAATGGTAAGTCCATTCTTATTCAATCCATTGGCTCACACTGTATTCCTTCTCAAAATACTTCCCTCTTGCTTAATAATATCTTACTTGTTTCTCAAACAGCCAAAAATTTGATAAGCATCTCTCAGTTTACACATGATAATAATGTTCTTTTTTAGTTTCATAGTGATTGTTGCCTTGTGAAGGACAAGAAAACCAGCAAAATACTGTTGAAGGGCAAACTTCACAAGGGACTCTATCAACTTGATTTGACCTCACTCTGCTCTACAACAAATCATTCATCATCTACTCCAGCAAACTCCAGCTTTGGTGCATGTTTTCTTACTTTTCCTACTAGCAATAATCTGTTTCCTAGCTTGAATAAGTCTCAATGTAATGGCTTGTTAGCCTCTTCTGCCACTAGCTATCTTCCTTCATGTAATTTGATTACCAAGTCTCATTCTGCAGTAACACTTTGGCATAACAAATTGGGACATCCTCACTCTGCTATTGTTTATCATGTTCTTAAACAACAACAGATAAATGCTAAAATTTCTATTGCTGGTATCTGTCATGCATGTAGCTTAGGCAAAATGCACCAAAAATCTCATGTTACTCAGCCTAGCAAAACCAACAGACCCTTTCAACTTATACATTCAGATATTTGGGGGCCTTCTCATATTGCCACATCTCAAGGATATAAGTATTATGTTCACTTTGTAGATGACTATACACGGTTTACCTAGATATATCCATTAACACTAAAATCTAAAACCTCATCCACAGTTCAACAGTTCTTTAAAATGGTCAAGTGTCAATACTCTAGTGATATTCAGGTATTTCAATCCGATTGGGGGGGTGAATATAGAGGCTTAGTTAATTTCTTTAAAGAGTTAGAGGTTCACTTCCACCATCCATGTTCTTACATTCATAGTCAAAATGGAAGAGCAGAAAGAAAGCATCAACACATTGTAGATATAGGCTTAACACTTTTAGCTCAAGCTTATCTTTCTTTAGAGCATCGGTGGCATGGTTTTGATACAGCCGTCTACTTAAATAGACTACCTACTCCCACTTTGAATATGTCTTCCCCCTATCAGCTTTTATATAACACTCAACCCTCATACTCTCACTTAAAGGTGTTTGGTTGTACTTGTTATCATTTTATTAGGCCATATCATAATAATAAACTCCAGTAAATGCCAAATAAATGTGTGTTTTTAGGATACAGTAATCACCATAGGGGTTATAAGTGTCTCAGTGCCACAGGAAGAATTTATATAGTAGATACTGTGAAGTTTATTGAACATGCGTTTCCCTATCAGTCTCTATTCTCAAAAGACTCTTCCAGTTTTGGCTCCATGCCTTTAGTGTCTACTTCCTCTCTTCATTTTCTGCCCCTTACTATCCCAGCTATTAATCACACACTTGTACCTTCTATCTCTACCACTTTATCTTCCTAATCTTCAGCCCATACTCCACCAACTCTTGTAGAATCCCCTACTCCACAAAACTCTCATGTTCATGATCATGATGTTTCCACTACTCCCACTCCTGAACCTATTCCATCTCCTATTCCCACTTCACCTGTTCAGTCTATCACACCACCATCATCATCCACTCCACCTCCTGTAAACAAACACTCCATGACTACTAGATCTAAGCATGGAATTTATAAACCTAAGGTTTATGTTACTGCTATTACCTCTCCATCCCAACTCACTTCCACTCACTCTCAGAAAATACCACCATTACCATTATCATTAGAGGAGGCTTTGCAAGATCCAGGATGGTTTGCTGCTATGCAGAAGGAATTTGATGTTATTTTGGGTAAAGGAACATGGCAGCTAATACCACCTAGTCTAGATCACAAAGTCATAAGCAACCGGTGGATATTCGGGGTCAAGATGAATTCTGATAATACATTAGATAAATTGAAAGCTCAATTGGTGGCCAGAGGCTTTGAGCAATTGGCAGGGGTCGATTTCTTGGAAACTTTCAGTCCAGTGGTTAAACACTCCACTATCAGATTGGTTTTTTCACTTGCAGCTACCAGAGGATGGAATATAAGGCAAATTGATGTGAATAATGTCTTTCTCAATGGCACTCTGACTGATACAATATATATGTCCCAACCAACTGGATTTGAAGATCTAGATCACCCAGACTATGTGTGTCAACTCCAAAAAGCAATTTATGGATTAAAGCAGACACCCCGGGCCTGGTATGATACTCTTAAATCTGAAATTTGCAATATATATGGGCTTCACTAGATCAAATTCAGATTTCTCCTTATTCTTTAAAAATGAGGCCACGTCTCTTACTTTAATCTTGGTGTATGTCGATGACATACTAGTAACTAGTGATAATCCTCAACTTATTGATTTAGTAGTTGATGCTTTGCATTCTAAGTTCTCAGTAAAGGATCTTGGCAGTGTGAGCTACTTTCTTGGAGTAGAGGTTCAGAAGGTAAATGATACTTACACTTTGTGTCAGGATAAGTATATACATGATCTCTTACTCGAAATAAAAAAGGTGGATTGCAAGCCTTGCCCTACACCAATGATAGCTGCAACCAAACTCTCAAGGCAATTGGAAAACCTTTTTCTGATCCCACTTTTTATAGGAGCACAGTGGGTGCTTTGCAATATCTCACTCTTACTAGACCGGACATTGCTTTTGACGACAACTGAACTTTGGGTTTTAATCGAATTTGTCGTTTCAGCTAACGTGCAAATAAATTTATAATACCTTGCCCAAGATAGGCGTAGTGCCAGTGATAAGCGAGGGTCGATCCCACAGGGAGTTGGTGTAGTTGTGTCTTGTGTCACATTCACAAAAAAAGAGGGGAAAAGGTGAACGTATCATCCTGGTCACGAGAGACTTTACCGAAGTCTCAAGGGACAGTATCACGGTCAAGAGGAATAAGAAAATAAAAACTAAAACACTAAAAGAGAGAATTAAAATAAAAGGAGAACCTGGGTAAGGCAATGAATCAACCAATATAAACTCGATCGATCATCGATTAAGATATTCACTACTATGTATGTCACATGCACTTCCATTGTGTAAGAAAATCTACCCTTACTTGTGTTCAAGGTAAGGGACACCTTGTACCAATAAATAATCTTGATCTAACCATGTAATAGGACACCTCAGAGCATGCAATTAAACCAAGAAGCATTGAGCCCTAGATAGACCTGATATTGAACTTAGGCAGGCTGTAGTCTACTTCAACCTCCCGTGCCCACAATACTCTCAAGACGCAAAGTGATCGTACACACCCTATAACCTTGATTTATTGGTAATATAATCTACTCAATTAATTAGTGATCAGTTAACTAATCAAGATGAATTAGACCATATTTGAATCAAGCCAAACACTTCGGGAACATACACAAGCAGATTCTCAGGCCCAAGACAACCTCACGATTTATGAGTTTATATTCATATCATCACGCCCAACCCAGATTAATAAACCTAACTAGATGTAAAATAAATAACAAGCATAAAGTAAACGAAGACATTAAATAAATAAAATGAAAACTTACTATTGAATGGAAATAAAAATATGGCAAGCACCAACGCCGCCGACAATAAACATACGATAAACTAAACTAGCGTTATGCCCTGAAGGGCTTAACAAAAACGGAAAACTATAGCTAAAGATTGGTGTGGTTTTCCTCTCAATTATCCTTTAAAATATAGTCTAGTCTCCTCCAATTCGTGTGTGTGCAGCTGGTATTTATAGGGGAGAGTTGGAGTAGGCTGCAAGCTTTAGGCCGTGTAGAGTCCTTTACTTGGTAGACTGTCCAGGTTCATCTCGCCCAGACTCCAGCTTTGCATGAACTATGCCTGAAACGATCTCGCCCAGATCTGTCCTTATCAGATGAGGCTTCAAGTATATCATCATCTTCCAGATCTTAAGTGATAAACATTCACCCTTATACATTCTTGATTCGGACTATATATCTGCCACGTCAGCATCTTGATCAAACACGTCTTGCCCAAAGTCCTTCCTTGCGTGGACTCTTCATGTTCATCTTCTCCATCTGCCACGTCATCATCTTGCCCAAGATGTCGATCAATCTTCTTGCTTATCTCCATTCTTTTTGTCTTGATCTCTTCTTGCCCTCGATGCTTCTCATGATGAAAGCTTGATTCTGAGCGGTAGTTAGGCTAACTCTTGGTCAACGAAAAATAGCCTAAGTTGCAACACTCTCTTCCAGAAATTAGCTCCATGTTGCCCAACACCAACAAAGTTATTTCTTTGAGCAGTACTGTCTGTTCTGACCCATAACATCTGGTCAAACGGTTGGCATATGTATGTCTAAGGGTGGTAAACCGGTTCCGATTATCCGGTTAAAACTGTAACCGAACCGAAATTCGATAACCAATTTTCACCGATTCGGTTCGGTTATCAGTTATGGTATTTTCATGTAACCGGTTATATCGGTTTAACTGGTCGGCTAACCGGTTAAACCAAATTAATCGGTTTAATTATTAAATTAATTAATTAATTAATTAATACTATTTTATTATATTACAATTTAGAAAATAGCCAAATTATAATTAGTCTAGGACTGCAGCAGATTTCACTTCGCACAACACGCCTCCAGCCTCCTTGCCTTGCGTCGCGCCTGCCTTGCCACCCTCCGGCCACCGGCGCCTCTTCCCACCAACCACTGGCGCCGGTTTATTCTAATACTCCCTGACCCTAATTGTAAGCAAAGCGCCGCTGCACAAGAATTGAAGAATCCAGACTAAGGTGTAAGCCGAGGTGGACTCCGATGCTAGAAAAAGATGGCAGCGGCCCTTGCTGGTTGTTCGTTCTCCGTAAATTGTGGGAGGTGAAGAGATGTGTAGATGTGAATCTGTGATGGCCCAGATCTGGATTTGAATTGAGTATTTTTTATAGGGTCTATGATAGTCGAGAAACCCAGAATCTGATTTATGGAGTGATGAGAAGGATTTTTTGGAGGTGGTTGTTGGTATTGGCGCTATGGACGGAGGTGGGTGTTGGGAACTTAATGAAATATCCTAATCCTTGTTTTGATGATACCAAAATTCATAGGTTTCTTTGTAATAGACTATAACTGCTCAAACTCAAGTGTTAGAGTTCTTTTTCTAGTTTAGTTGCAGCTCTGAAGACTGAAGACTGAAGAACGAATGACTGAAGACTGAAGACTGAAGTTGCCGACTGAAGCATCAGTCGAAGAAATAGTTTTTAACTGATTACTTAATGCGAGCCACGTGGAATCAGTGGACTGATACTAAAGTCAAGTATCAGTTAAACATTCTTCCTCAGACTGAACCTCCAATGTTCAAAGGAAGCCACGCACTCCAGAAGTACAATCGCATTAAATGCAGAGATCTCAGGATCGTCCTTTCTCTGCAGATGTCATTCTTCTTTGGTGATTACCTTTTCAGAGATGTCGCATCTCCTGCTCTTCAACATAGCCGTTCTCACCAAACAAAGAACCTCGAAGATTGAAGCCTCAGCCCAAGTTCGAATTACTCTCTAACAGAAGAAATCTTGAAGACCTTCTCCGCCAATGGATCTATTCAAGACTTCTCCTATAAATAGCGCTCGAGGATCACTTCAAACTTCACCGATTCAACAACACAAGCTGAAACTCTGCCAAAATTGTTTCTCAGCTAAAGCCCAGACTCTCCAAAGTTTGAATCGAAGAAGAGAATCCCAAAGCCAAAATCAGTCACTGCTGATTACACATATTCTCTTAGACCTTAGGCAAACCTTGTTTATCCAAAGCCTAGGTCAAACTCACTACAAAGAACTTGTTCTTTGAAGTTTAGTTGGCAAGTTTTCAAACCTCCCTTCAACCGACTGAATCGAGTGTTTGTGTTACTAAGGAGTTCAGAAAGGTGTTCTGTCTCCGTGAGATCCTAGTGCCCAGTGCATGCTAGGAGTGAGAAATCCAACAAGGTGTGTTGGTACTGAAGATTAGATCTTCGGTTGTTTCGGTTGTGTGCACCCGCAAGCACATGTTCAGGTTTGCAGTGCACCCGTAAGCACTTGCCCAGTGAAGTTGTTGGTCTGATCAACTGACCGTGGATGTAGGAAGTACTTTTCCGAACCACGTAAAAATTTCTATGTTATTTACAACTTTCAGTATTTACTTTCTTACTTGTGTTCTTCCTTTCGTTAACTGAAAATTGATTAATAGCAAAGAGAAACTTAAAGACTAACAACGTGCTCAACTCACAGGCTATTGTAAAACAAAAGTTTTCTGTTGCGTATGTTATCAGCCTGACTGATCTATCCTCTGATAGTCAGTAAGATTCATAACATCTCTTTTTATCAAACTCGACTGAAGCCTTACGTGCATCAGTTAAGGTCTTTTGACTTAACTGATAGCTCATTACTGAAGAGTATTCAGTATCAGTCGTCAACCCTGTTTTGGTCAAAACTCTTTTCAGTAAACAAGTGTTTGAGTTTGTGTTTGAAGTTTCGTTTTGATCTCTTGTAAAGATCAAAAATAACCTATAGGTGTATTCTCTCCCCCCCCATACACCTATTCGAGACCTTTCGGACCTAACAGTGGGGGAGAGACAACCGAAATTTTTTTTTCTTTTTATTTTTTGAATTGTTTGCTTGATTTGGCTATTTTCATGGGGCATGGCTGCAGCTTCGAAGACCAGAGCATTAACATCCAAATGGAACCACAATATAGCTGAAACGATAGCATTAATCTGGTGTCGGCTGCTGGGTTTTGAGAGAGTGACATTTGTGGGCGGAAGAAGGTTTAAAGATAGCATTTTTCTGCAAAAAAAGGAGTTGGGAATTTCTTGTCGGGTTTACAAGCAGTGAATATAGATTTAAGAGTAGAAAAACATGAAAAATGAGGTATTATGCTTGGAGGTCAAGCTGATCTTTGCCGGACAATTTCTGGCAAAGAAAGTTGAAGACTCTTGCTACGGGAAACTGAAAATGCAGAAGAGATGATTTTTTCCTTTTCTTTCTATTTTTTTTTTTTGAAAAATTGGTGAATTAACCGGTTAATTCGGTTAACCGATTAACCGGTCCGGTTAACCGGACCGATTAATTGGTTAACCGAACTATAAAACGGTTTGATTTTCAGTTAACATTATGGCTGTTAACCGGTTTCGGTTAATCGGTAAACCGATTCGGTTAAAACCAAATCGGACCGATTACCAGCCTTATGTATGTCTCTACATTGAAGTTTATCCACACCGTCCGCGACACTCCAATTAACATGGCAAGACTCCAGCTTATTCCTAGACCCCAAATAAGTGCTTCATTATGCCCATTCCAGCCTCTTCGAGCCATGCTTCATCAGTGTGTCATCCCAGACACAAAACAACACAAAACAAAGAAAAATGACTCGATCTAGACCTAGACACAACACAAAAAAGAGCACAAAAATTAGGCTCGTCATTTTTATAGTTAATAAGCTCAGCCAGTTCTTGTCTCAAACGACTGATCATCACTGGATAGCCTGCAAATGATTACTTCGTTATCTCAAGGGCACTGCTGCTCTGAAACTGACTTTCACTCAATCTTCCTCTTCCCAGATTGTTAGCTATGCCGATGCAGATTGGGCAAGTTGTGTTGATGATCAAAGATCTACTGGAGGCCACTACATTTTTATTGGTGATAACTTGATTACGTGGTCTGCGAAGAAACCAAAAGTAGTTTTTCAAAGTAGTGCCGAGTCCGAATACCGTAGTCTTGCCAATGCTGCAGCTGATGTGGTATGGCTTCATGCTCTTTGTCTGGAACTTGGTGTGTCTCTTCTTTCTCCTCACAAGTTGTGGAGTGACAATATTAGTGCTATAGCTATTGCAAGTAATCCGGTGTTTCATGCGCGTACGATACACGTTGAGGTTGATGTACACTATGTAAGGGATAAAGTCATTGATGGCACCATTGATATTGGGTTTGTTCCTTCTGAAGACCAAGTGGCAGACTTATTTACCAAGCCATTATCTGAGTCTCGCTTTTGTTCTCTTCAGCAAAGGTTAAAACTTGTGGAGCTAGTTCCGGACTGATATTGTTGGGGGTATAGTAGATTCAGTTAATTATATGTTATCAACAGCTCAAGAGAAGTGCCACATCAGCTCAAGAAATGTCAGCTTCATTAGTTAGTTAGTTAGTTAGAACGTTAGAAATAGTTTGTATATCTATTTCTTTTCTGTTGCAACGGTTATATATAAAGCCTTACTCTGTAACTTCTCATTCATTGAATCTAGCTGAGTTTTCCTCTATACTTTTACTCTTATATCATGAGTTTCTTCTCCGTTAACATTATTCAATATATTTTAATTTCTTACTTCATTTGATACATCACCATTCTTTTTCTGAGAAAATTTATGTTGTCCGAAATTAGTCTACGCAAGCACAGTGGTTGTAATAGTTCGGAGATTTTCATGATTCGGAATGCATCTGAAATATGCACGCAGTGACGTAGCCAGACTTTTTATTCGAGAGGGGGGCAAATAATATATAATCATAAACCATCATTATTCAAGAAATAAAATGAAAAAATAATCGACTCATGTTCTAAATATCCAGACAAATTCATTTGAAATCCGAGACAATACTAACGAATTCAATCACAAATTTGAAATCCGAGACAATTCTAACTATTTATGGACAATTTCACTATATCATTTGTCCCTCACCTCGCTAGATAAATTAATGCTCCTTAATTAATTTAATTCTTATATATATATACACCTCACAATTTGGTTGAGAGAAAAAGGTCGCGACTATTATATCCTCATAAATATACTGTGCTACAGTATGTTGCTATGTATAAACGACATTTTAATATTCTTTTCACAATATATTAGTACCTTTGCTTCTTCAAATAAAATAAAACAATCTGTGGAGCATTAATTGACCTTTGTGCGCCACTATACATGCCAATTGGCCTTCCACAGTAAAATTATAAATAAATAATTAAATCGAAGTGATAAAGAATTAAAAAAGAAAAAGCGATGAATATTGATGATATTAAAACTAGAAATTCACGAATATTTAATAGTACCGTCCAACAAAATTGACTTCACAGTCTACTCTTTTATTAAATAGAGGGCAGACTAAAAGAAATTCCTTAAAAGCACAAGACGCAGACTAAGGGCACGAACTAAAAAAGAGATCGTTAAACAAAAAGATACTCAAGCAAAAGCACAAGTAAACAACAAAGACCTCTATATGACCAAACAGGATAATCATCCATGTCGTCATAACGACCATGGATAATACTATATTCATTGCACGCATAGAAGGCATATTGCTAAGATCAACCACAAACTTCCTCGACTTATAACTCATTTCGTTCGCATTCCTGAGTCGACCTTTTATACTTTTTTTTTATCAGAAAAAGGATTTTATTAGAGAAAGTTCATGGTACCAGAAGTACCAAACTGATTACAACAGAAAAGGGGAAATAGAATTGGAGAACCAACAGCTAAAATTAATCTCCACATCTAACAGATTAAAAACCTTATTCCAACTCCATAGCCTCGCTTTGATTTCGCCCAGCATTTTCTTGACTTCCCAGTTCTTGTTCTGGAATCTACTCTCATTACGACCTTTCCAAATAAGCCAAGTGGTGCAAGTCCAAAGAGCCTCAAGGAATTTCTTACTGTTCTTTCCTCTGCCCTTGTGAATAAAGGAGTGGAAGTGCGCCTCAATGCAGTCCGCCCGAGCGGTGTAGAGCCCAGTCCAATTCTGAATCTCGTTCCAGATCATTTCTGTCTTCGGGCAGGAGCGAAACAGGTGGTCCGCCGATTCTTTTTCCTGGCAGCAAGCATTGCACATGGTTTCCATGTCGTCAAGCGGAATGTTTCTCTTGCTCAAGTTGTCGCAGGTAGGCAGCCTATTCCGAAAAATTCTCCATGCCGTTACCTTAACTTTTTGAGGGGCGCAGATCAGCCAAGCTTTCACTGCTCTTTGATTGTACAAGCTGCTCTCCTCTTCCTTTTTCCTCGCTTCTTTGATCGCTTTGTAAGCTGAACTAGTGGTAAACACTCCCTCCTTGGAAGCAGTCCAAACTCATCCATCGTCTTTGTTTGCCACAAGGGTAGTACCTGAAATGACAGACAACAATTCATTGACCATGAGTTTTTCCCTATCGAATAATTCCCTTCTCCATTTAAAGTCCCAACTCCACTCTGAATTCGTCCAGCAACCACATCACTGATTGCCGCTTCCTTCTCAACACTAAGTTGGAAAAGTCTAGGAAAGGCGAGCTTAAGTGGTTTGTGACCGACCCACCTATGCTCCCAAAATAACGTATCTTTCCCGTTCCCGATCGAGCGAACAAGATTATTCACAAAAATCTTCCCTTCCGGTCCCGCGCCTAACTCAACAATCTTTGGCCACCAACCTCTCCTACCTCCTCGGTTTCCCGTCAGTTTCAAGCCCTCGTCCCTCCATTCGAGCTCACCATGTACTGATCTAACAACCTGTGCCCAAAGTTTCTCCCTCCCCACAAGAAATCTCCAGAGCCATTTCATGACCAGCGCTTCATTAAACCATTCCAGGTTTGAAAACCCCATCCCCCCTTCACTTTTATCCTCGCAGAGATCAGACCATTTCACCCACGGAATCCCCTTAGAGTCCGAACCCTTTCCCCAAAGAGTCGACCTTTTATACTGCCTTCTGGAACTGCTTGCATAGGCTCCCTTTCCATGACATTCTCCGTGCCCTTCGGAAGTCCACGGCCTCGCTTGACCGGGGCGTCTGAGAGCATCTGCATCCCCAGACTAACTTGCTCCTCTAAACGACTAAGGCGTCTAGCAATATCCTCAGGGGCACAAACTTCACAATCTACTCTATTATGCAGTAAAGAAAGAATATTTCAAAATATACTTTTTAAATTAGTTTATTTTTTATTAATAAATGAAAATTTATTGTAATAATAATAATAACTTAATTTGATGGAATCTGATGATAGTAACTTATAATACTACGTTTTATTATATCATGCAATAATAATTCTTTATATATAAAAAAACATAGTTCAAATCTAGACTACATAATATGGCTACAAGCTACGTGCTCACTAGGAGCGTGATACATGGCAGATGTCTTTCAAGGCAAAATATACGTATACAAGAGTAAAATATAAATAGAATTTTGAAAATTAAAAAAAAAAATTAATCTTATTGAGTTGGGGAAAGATAAATAATAGGCCGGCATTGCATGTACAATCATGCATGATATGTCAGAAATGACATTAAAGGACGACTAAAATTGCGAGAAATTTAAGAGTTTGAACTCTAATTGAAGCCACTCCAAAAGAAATGCTTCCTCCGTTCCCACGAATTTTGAGTTGTATTTCTTTTTAAGTTGTTCCGTAAAGTTTGAGCACTTTTTTTATAAGAATTTTTTTTTACTCTTTAATTATTTAGTTTTTCACCCACCACACTTAACACACAAAATATTAACTCCTTAAAATCCGTACTCAAAAGAAATTATTCAAGTTTCGCAGGACGGGGGAGTAATTAATTTGATTTATTTGTAGGAAAACTAAAACAAAGGACACGAGCAAACTGTTTGTTGACACTACAAAGGGACACCAAACTAGAATTAAAAAAAGGCATACTCCTAAATGATTCGAATATTAGTAATTATCTCCATAAATAATTAAACTCATAAAACCAACATAATAACATCATTTAAATTTATGAAAAAAAAAAACATAATAACATCAGCAAACAAAACATTGCATCCAATATATCTACTAACAAAACAAGGTACATTTACATTGATTAGAAAGAAACTATTCAAACATAGACCACTACTTAATTAGCCAAGGACTTAATTAGCGAAATCTCCAATTATTAGTAAAAATTATGTATATATAGTATTAATTAATTATATATCTGATTTAGCTCTAGTTTAATCTTGAAACATGTTGCTCCAGCAACTAGCCTTCCCCTCCTCAAGAGCTCCCCAACCACTTCCGAGGGCATTATTGGAATTTCCGACGCCCCGTGGGAGATCTAGGCCATCGATGAAGCTAGGAAACCCTAAGCACTCTTGATCAACATAATTACAATCATCGAGTTCCGTCAAATTCCCCATACTGCCCCCCACCCCATTCTGATCATTTCTGACGGAATTTACGTCGATGAACGATGAAATTCCGTCAGAAAAACCAACAGTCGGTGTCGGGAGCAAGCTCTCCTCCGCTTTGGAGGGAGGAAAGCCGTTGAGAATCATGGAAGAAATGCCCTTACCCGGATTAGTCCATTCCCACACTTTGAGTATGTCCAAACACGGAGGCCGGGGCGACGGCATTTGTGCTAGCAGCGTTGGAGCGGCGGTGTGGGGGTAGTAGGGGTTGGATATGAGCTTGGATTCCCGAACAAGCCGAGCCTCGGCTTGGAGCCGAGCGCTCTCCCATTGAGCCATGTGGCTAATGTTGGCTATTTCTTTGGATTGGTAGCAATTTAGGGCAAGATTTTGGGGCTTGTGAGTGATTGGATCAATCCCCATTTTTTCCAATCTCTTTTTAAGACGAGTATTCCAATAATTCTTGATCTCGTTGTCAGTCCTCCCCGGCAAGTGAGCTGCAATCGCGGACCATCTATCCATCAAATTATAAAAAAAAAATATTATTATTATATTTATGGAATACAATTTTGTCATTATGTAATAATAATATTGTATAAATCCAGAAATCTAGCTAGAGGTAGCCGACACACTTTATAATCGGGCCACACACTATTGTGGTACTAGAGGAAGCTTTACTTGAAACATATATGTATATAGTTCAATTGTACACACATGTTTCCTTCTATCACATTCATCACATTAATATATATGCAATTTATTTCTTCTTCTTCTTTTCATAATTGAACATCTATATATCCTCATAGAATATTGGTTTTCATGGAAATATATGTGGTGTATACTACTCATAATATCATAATTTGTTTAGAGTGATGTTAACATAATGTGGCTGCTCACACGCTAGTTAAGTAGGAAAATTTTTAAATTATTTTATAAACAAAAAAGGGATTTAATTATTTTACTGTATTGTTCACAATTTAGTTATTTTTTTTATAATTTTTATTTACAAAAAATAAAAATAAAAATTTATAAAAAGAAAAATAAATAGCTACAATATAGTAAAGTAATTAAACTCCTTTTTTATTTATAAAAATAAATTATCATAAAATATCATATTTAATTTTTTATAAATTAAATAAAACACAATGTGACAGCATGGATTTATTAATTGCAAAAATTTTGTTTTTCTAATTATTCTCAAGAATAGAAGATCTTGAATAATTAAGACAAAATTAACCTGTTTCCAAGAAGGGCATGGAGTTGGATAATAGTTTGCTCTTCTTGTAAGCTGAACTTGCCTCTCTTGATGTCAGGCCTCAAATAATTAGTCCACCTCAATCTGCAGCTTTTCCCACATCTTTGGAGCCCTACATTTCATCAAACTCATTTTCTATTTTTTATTTTTATTTTATTTTTCGAGTGATGAAATAATCGGGAAAAGGAGGGTGATTCATGGCATTGCATGCATGAAAGATGGATATATAATTTGTAGTAATAAATTACCAGCTTTAGAGGGAAGGGAACTCCAGCTTCCATGGCCATGTTCTTGAATGTAAGCTAAGAGTTTATCATCTTCTTCAGCTGTCCATGGCCCCTTCTTCAAGCTTATGTTATCACAGCATGGAGACCTAACCATTTTTTGGGGGGTGGGGTAAGGGAGGGGGGAAGAGGTGGATATGAGGTGTTTGCATGCAGGAAGGCTATGTTGATAGTGGACTATATATAAAGATCAACTTAAATTTAGTGGTACTGGCAAGGCCCGGCCATGACATTTCGAGGGCCCTAGGCGAAAAATAAATAAAAATTGAGCCTTTTTGAAAGTAGAGCTTCGATTTTTTTTCTTTATTACCAGCTAAAACTAGGGGCATAATCGTCATCTACACTTGTGTAATTACGCAACTTTAATCTATAATGCAATAAAAAACAATAATCAATAGTTATTGAAATAATTTAGATGTTCTAGCATTTTGAGAAGCAAAATCATTTCAATAACATCAGGTATTTTCAATACCTCATTTTCAATGCATACAATTATTCTATTGAAGCTTCAGTAATCAACAAGTTATAAGCCATGTAAGATTAAAATGCCGTGTATGTGATCGAATATTGTTCACGTAGTTAAAATTAGAAATAATTAAAAGTTATCATAATTTTACAAGCAAAATCTTTTGTTAGAGGTTAAAACCCAGAAAATGCCCAAAGTTCGTAGTTATACAAGCATAATCTTTTGTTAGAGGTTAAAATCAGAATATGCCTAAAATTTGTGGTTTTACGGGTCATTAATATATCCTAGAAATAATAAGGCTAATCCCTTGTTTACTTTGATGGATTGAAACTTTCGAATATTCCAAGATGCCTTGATTATTTCTATCATTTGAACTAGTTTTGCTTGATTCTTATTCCATTAAAATGGTGAGACTGAAAAAATCCTACGTCTTCAGAATAAAAGTACTCAATCGTGCATCTTATCAATCATGCAAAGTAAACGTCGGACACTTTGAAGGATTAGCCCTAATAGATAAAAATAGTAAGGTTAATCCATTCTTTACTTTGATGGATTGAAACTTCAGGATATCTCAAGGCTCTTAATTATTTCTATCATTTAAATTATTTTTGCTTGATATCCCATTAAAAAAAATAAAATTAGAAAATTTCTTATCTTAAAGAATAAAAATATTCAATCAACATCTTATCAATAATGCAAATGAAGCGCATCTATAATACTATTGGCAAGTAGGAATCCACACTTTATTTACAATTGATTTGTCCTAGCATGTAGTTTTGTTTTGGGTTATTTTGGACCATCCTATTATGCATGCAACTTTGTCTTTTATATGTTTTTTTTTTTTTTTTTGCTTAATAAAACATACTAACACATACACATATATGTGGTGACAACAAAGTAACTAGGATGGTCCTCAAATTATGGTGTAGCGTGCGTGTCAAACAATGTGAATCTTGATTTTGGATACAACTTTATTAAATTATATTAATAAAACATAGCAAATTTAAATAAGATTTACTAGATTGAATATAGTCCATCAACATGTTATGTTCGAGCGTCGCACGGAGTGTCTAAAATTTATTGTACTTCTAAATTTAGTAAGAAAACATTCTTTTATATTTACCTTTTATGATCCTACATGATATATTTGATTGGTTTGGACACTATTAATTATGGTGGAAATATTTCTGTGCTCAATGTTCAAATGGAATTTCTATTATAATGGAAAATGAAAAAATATTGCATTCCTTAATATGTATGACGCCATAGATAAAGATGAGGGGATGTCATGGAATAATGAATAAACGAATGTTATAGAGACATAAAATGAATTTAAATTCCAAAAATGTTACACCTCATCTATATATGATATAGTATAATCTATAATATATTAAAATGACTATTTTCAATTTGAAATCAATTTCAAATTGAGTGACAATTTTATTGTTATAATAAAATTTTATAAACTCTATTTTTTTTCTTTTTTCCCCTTTTCTTTTATCTTTATTATTATTATTATTATTATTATTATTATTATTATTATTATTATTATTATTATTATTATTATTATTATTATTATTATTATTATTATTATTATTATTATTATTATTATTATTATTCTTATTATTATTATTATTATTATTTCTTTCTAAAATGTAAAATTCAACTAATCACCAATTATTTAATATGTATTGCAAATTAAAGATCACGATAATATAAGAGTTTCAATTTGATATATTTTATGTAAATATTTAATTTAAAATGTAAAAGTTATATTATTTAAAGATTAAAATTTTAAAAAAAAAATCTCTCTCATCTCTCATTTTTTTTTGAGTAAAATATTTTTAATTTATTTTATTTTTATTTTTTAACATTTGTTTGCCATTTCATTATATCAATTTTTATTCTTGTGAATTTTTTAAACTTAAATATATTCAGTTAAAATTATTTTTTTATTATATTTATAAATATGATAATTGAGTTGATATCAATTTTATATAAATATAGGAATATAAAAATATTTAGCATGCATTACACGGGGTGCAAATGATAGTTATTCACATAAATAGCAAACTCCGCCTTCGTCGTTATCGATCACATGATCAGTCGATATTTAATGAGACGTTTGAATAAAAAAATATAGCTTATTGAATTGGGACGGAAGGAGTACTAAGTAACCATTTTTTTTTTGGGAAAAGAACTGTAAATGAACATATTCGATTAAATTTATAGTACTCCCTCCGTCCCAAACGAAATGTCCTATTTCTTTTCGGCACGGAGATTAAGAAATGTGTATAAAGTAGATAAAGTGGGTTGGTGGAAATTATTTAAATATTAAGTATAGAGAGAGTGTATTGCCAAAAAAGGAAACAGGACATTTCGTTTGGGACAGCCCAAAAAGGAAAATAGGACATTTCGTTTGGGACGGAGGGAGTATTATGTTTAGTGAGTATTTTATTTACATTTATTACTGAACATGTGCAATTACTTTTATTTAAAATTTAAAATTTTAACAAATATAAAATAATCACCATCCATTGCAGATGGGGCTAATCTAATTGTCATATAAATAGTGAATTCGATCTACCTTCATCGGCAATCAGTAGATATTTAATATTAACAGTATATTCTCTTATTATGTTTGTATATATTTACTAGTTGTGATGATGCTGAGTTGTCAAATATGGTTCCATATACTTCAACTACTTACATATAGTAATTGTCAATGTTCTTATATATTAAATTATTACAGTAGTTCTAGTATTTTGTTGTTGTTATTATTATTATTATTATTATTATTATTATTATTATTATTATTATTATTATTATTATTATTATTATTATTATTAAATAAAGAAATTTTAAGACCATACGACCTCAGGCCTTGAGCATTAACCGCCCACTGCTAGACCAACACACGCACACAATTTATTGTTATTATTTTATTGAAATAGGGTTGATTGGCTGTAAATTCAAACACTAGTGTTAAATTTTGAATTTTCATAAAATTAATATAAAAATACATAAAATTTTTAATTTCTAAAATTTGCACTGAATTTAAGTTTCGACCAAATCAAACCTGACCTGGCATCAAAATTTTAATACGTGACATGACTCCGAGATAGTCAAAATAATGTAGTATTGTGATAGGAAGAAAGTGATGTCGTTTCGCAACTTAAAAATAAAATACGACTTAAAACTATACTAGGGTTGAAATTATTGCAGCTTCGTTAAAACGATAAAACCCTATGTCTCATCCATGCGATGAGATTCTCAGTTATGTGCTCACTACAAAAAAACGCGTATTTACCGGCGAAAATTACCGGCGGCTATTTTGCCGTCGGTAGGTAACGGCGGCACGGCGGCGGCAAAAACGGCGACCCGCCTTTTGACTATTACCGGCGAATTACCGACGGCAAAACGGCCGCCGCTAATTAGCGGCGGTTACGCCGCCGCTAATTTAAATATATATTAATATAAATATATATTATTTTATTACCGACGGCAATTGCCGTCGGTAATTACCGAGGGCAAAATGCCGCCGCTAATGACCACCGCCGGTGCCATCCGGCGATAGCACCACCGCCGTCCGGCCAAAATTACCGACGGCATTTTGCCGTCGGTAATTACCGACGGCAAATTCCAATTACCGACGGCAAATGCCCTCGGTAATTAATTTTATTTTTTTTTTATTTTTTTTATTTTTTTTATTTTTTTTTATTTTTTTTATTTTTTTTATTTTTTTTTATTTTTTTTCAATTATCATCTAATAAATTGATCAAAGATAATAATACAAAAACATTAAAATTAAATATATATTGAAATACAAGTGAAAATTTAAACATTGATTATTACTAAGAATTCAAGATTCTTAGTAAGAATCTTATAATTATAACTTAAGAATGTTAATTACCTTAGTGATTTACTCATCAATCATCACTAATCCAAGATTATTACTGAGAATTCAAGATTCTTAGTGAGAATCTTATAATTATAACTTAAGAAGGTTAATTTGATTAGTGATTCACTCATCAATCACTAAGAATTCAACATTCTTAGTGAGAATCTTATAATTATAACTTAAGAATGTTAATTTGATTAGTGATTCACTCATCACTCATCACTAATCTATTATTATTACTAAGAATTCAAGATTCTTAGTAAGAATCTTACAATTATAACTTAAGAATGTTAATTACCTTACTGATTTTCTCATCAATCATCACTAATCCAAAATTATTACTAAGAATTCAAGATTCTTAGTGAGAATCTTATAATTATAACTTAAGAAGGTTAATTTGATTAGTGATTCACTCATCAATCACTAAGAATTCAAGATTCTTAGTGAGAATCTTATAATTATAACTTAATAATGTTAATTTGATTAGTGATTCACTCATCACTCATCACTAATCTAATATTATTACTAAGAATTCAAGATTCTTAGTAAGAATCTTATAATTATAACTTAAGAATGTTAATTACCTTAGTGATTTTCTCATCAATCATCACTAATCCAAAATTATTACTAAGAATTCAAGATTCTTAGTGAGAATCTTATAATTATAACTTAAGAAGGTTAATTTGATTAGTGATTCACTCATCAATCACTAAGAATTCAAGATTCTTAGTGAGAATCTTATAATTATAACTTAATAATGTTAATTTGATTAGTGATTCACTCATCACTCATCACTAATCTAATATTATTACTAAGAATTCAAGATTCTTAGTAAGAATCTTATAATTATAACTTAAGAATGTTAATTACCTTAGTGATTTCCTCATCAATCATCACTAATCCAAGATTATTACTAAGAATTCAAGATTCTTAGTGAGAATCTTATAATTATAACTTAAGAAGGTTAATTTGATTAGTGATTCACTCATCAATCACTAAGAATTCAAGATTCTTAGTAAGAATCTTACAATTATAACTTAAGAATGTTAATTACCTTAGTGATTTACTCATCAATCATCACTAATCCAAAATTATTACTAAGAATTCAAGATTCTTAGTAAGAATCTTACAATTATAACTTAAGAATGTTAATTACCTTAGTGATTTACTCATCAATCATCACTAATCTAAGATAATATTTCTAGTAAGAATTCAAGATTCTTACTAGATTGATAAAATACTTATGGTGTATAAACTAGATTGATAAAAAAAAAAAAAAATGAAAATTAATAATAAATTAATAAATAAATATTTTTCTGATATAAAAATAAGAACGGAAACGAGCCCAATCCGTAATTAACAATATTTTTTGGATATTATCTCGACATATACTAAGGTTATGAATATATATGATATTGTATATTGAAGTAGACTTTAAATGAATTAATAGATACTATATATATCAATAATACGAGTGTTCTGTACTGGTGATCATTCGAAAAGAACTTCAAGGTTAAGCGTGCTTGACTTAGAGCACAACTAAGATGGGTGACCTACTGGGAAGTTCGTATAAATTATGCAATACTGTATAAATACGAAAATAAATTGTGGATATACGATAAAATAAATAAATAAAATAAATAAATAAATAAAATAAAAAAAAATAAAAAAAAAATAAAATAAAAAAATATTACCTAGGGCAAAATGCCGTCGGTAACGGCATATTGCCGTCGGTAATTACCGACGGCATTTTGCCCTCGGTAATATCTTGACCAACTCCGGCGGTGGCGCTCCGGTGGAAATTACCGACGGCGGTGGCGCCGCCGCTAATTAGCGACGGCATTTGCCGTCGGTAATTTTCCGGCAACTCTCCCGCCGTTCAACGGCGGAAATACCGGCGGCGAAGCCGCCGTTAATTGCCGGCGGCGGCCGATCGCCGTCGGTAATGGAGTTGCCGACGAACCGTTTAGCGACGGCGAGTTGCCGCCGGTAACGCCGCCGGTAACACTATTTACCGGCGGCCGTCTTTTGTTACCGACGGCATTTCGCCGTCGGTAATCTACGATTTTTTTGTAGTGGCTGTCGGAAGATGTCATACCACATAGTATCAAGTCAGATTCGATTTGAGCGAAATTTAAATTTGAGACAAATTTCAGAAACTGAGGAAATTTTATCTTTTAACACTAATTTTATAATGTAAAGAAAAAAATTAAAATTTAACTATAATATTTGAATTTAAAGTCAATTTACCGGTTCAAATAATATATGTACTCTATATATCCATCAACCTAAGTAGAGTAATGGGCCGTTTGGTTAAGAAAGTCTTGAAAGGAAAAGAAAATTAGGATCTATCATCTATGATTCTTTTAATGGTGTTTTAGATGTTTCTTTTTAATTGATTCAATATCCTCACTTCAATCATTTCCCTTTCCTTAGGTTTAACCAAACGGCTCCTACGATGTGGAGTGATATAGTGGTAGAGTATGTAAAATTGTAAATTGAATGTTACAATTCTAAATCTCCTCAATACTACTTTTTAAATTAAGCTTGTCACACTAAAATTATGTTATATATAGATTATGTACAATATTGAAGAATAGTAGTTAAAATCACAAAAAAAATAAAACAAATTTTGGTAGGTGGTCTAGTTTATGAGCGGTGGCCCAAATAATTAACTATGATAGATACAAATGAGAAATTCACATTTACTGGTTGGATCCAAATGGATACGATAGAGGTCCAAAACTACATCTACTTTTGGGCTTATTAAATTACCAATGAAATACAATTTAAATTGGGTGGTTCTATTCGTGTCCTTTATTTTTTTGCCTTCATAACCCCTTAATTTTAAAAAATAGTAAAATAGTAAAATTATTTTTTATGTACCCCTAAAATTTGGACAAAAAATAACACAATAAGTCTAACACACATAAATTTGAAGAAGAAAACAAAAAGGAGCCCAAAAATCATAACAGAAATGAACACACATAGTCCTCCAATAAAATTAATTTAACATTTTTTAATTATTTATTAAAGTAAGAGGTTATGAAAAAAATTACCCTTTCTTAAAATAAATAACACTGTTATATTCCTGTATCTAACTGTAGCATTTTACACCACATGTATTATTTATTTCAAGATAGATTGATTCTATTCATATATAGCACTATTTTTGTTTTCGTGACCCCATATTACACCACATGTAAATAGTATAAAAATATACTCCCTCCGTCTCTTAAAAGTTTGCCCCAGTGAAAACGGCACGAGTTTTAATAAAAATTGATAAAAATGTTATTTGATAATGGGATCATATTCAAAAATTTAAAAGATCGTAATTATAAAATTGATGGTATTGTTATTTATAAAATAAAAAGTCAGAAGATTAGGGAAACCTTTTTACGAACATCCCAAAAAAAAAAAATTGACGCAAACTTTTTTCGGGACGGAGGAAGAATTAAATATCTATCTCAATCCATGGTTAGATATATGCAAATGTCATTATTTTCTCAAGAGTATATGCAAATGTCATTTTTTTAACTTTACTTTTAAGATTATTTTCAACAGTGTATCGATCTTTACATAATACTCTATATGTCGTGGAATAATAGTCATAGAAAGAAGTAATATGGATTTTAATAAAAGTGATTGAATGTACTGTAAGTGGAGAAAATGTCACATTTTAAGGATAATGATTAAGTGAATAATGAGGATAAAAATGGTGAGACGTGTGAAATAATAAGCAAATAAGCTGATATTTTGAGAATAATATAATGTGAGGTCGTGTCTATAAATAGACGACACTATTCTTTATAGGTAAATAAGCTGATATATTGACTATAAATTGTTTAAATCATTATTTTGACCCGTAAACGAATGATCTCTGGCGAAAAAATTTCAGTAATCCATATTTAAGAATAATTAAACTTCTAATTAATGTGTAATTATAAAGTTCATCGAGTTGGAAATTACTAATAGAAAGTTACCAGGTTTAACAATTTAATTACTATTATGTGTCTGAATTATTTTTTATTTTTTTTATTGGCATCATTCACCGTCATCGTAGCAGAGAAGTGGTAGTTGTGAAATTATTATTTTCCAGTTAAAAAATTGTACTGAATTTCAGAGCCTTATTTATTTTTCGGTAAAATTTAATGAAACGGTTAATTCCGAAACCCACTGGCAGATAAAATATTTAATACGGAGGTTTCCTATTCTC
The DNA here is from genome assembly GCF_028751815.1 of Salvia miltiorrhiza. NCBI lineage: Eukaryota > Viridiplantae > Streptophyta > Magnoliopsida > Lamiales > Lamiaceae > Salvia > Salvia miltiorrhiza. The sequence continues at coordinate 55,238,606 of NC_080391.1, forward strand.
TGTTCACTGCCAAAAAAACCCTCAAATTCCATCTGAATATGATTCGAAAATAATGCAGTCTGCGACATATATTCTATTCCATCCCTTATTTATAATTAATTTTATTTATCGCGAGGTCCAGCCCCGGCCTTCTTTATACGTTATAAATATATATATAACTTCAAAAAACTTTGTATTTTTTTTTTATTTCGAAAATACGATACTGTATTATATACAGTAGACCTCGTTAATATCTGTTAAACAATCACCCAAAGACTCTCCTTTGCGAAAGGTGTAGGCCTGTTGGGTTCAATTCCGTCTGCGTGAGGTGTAGTACTTTTCCATCTATGGTGTAAAAGTTTTGCATGTATGCAATATTTTCTGCTTTTGTGTGATGTAGCGTGCAGTGTAGTGATTTATTTTGATGAAATATACATTTATCTCATGTAATTTAAAAAAAAAAATTACGGAATCAATACACAATGTTTTAATATTTTCTCAATAATTTTACAAGGTCAATTTTTCAGCATATATGCATGAACGATACCATTATTTCATGAGGATATATGACTATGATATATATTCCACGTCACATTTAGATATGTTAGAAAATTGGATTTTTGATATTGTTGATAAAAAAAAGTGACATTGTGAACTAGCGAAATAAATTAGTCACGGGGAAGAAGTTCAAATATTGTGACATTTTTTGTTATTCTTCCAAAAATCGACCATGAAACACAATTCATGAATTGGTAAGAAAAATTTCATCTAAATAATTGATTGGAATTTCGAATTAATACTATTAATTAATAGTTTAATGACATCATCACGTGGAACGATATGACGCAATTGTTTCAGGTGTTGACAGGTGGGCTGACGTAGCTGACGTTTCATCTGAAGAGTCTTAATTATAATGGGCCTAATATATTGGGGCCCATCTCACATTGGCCCATTTTTATCTATTGAAAATTAAATTGATTGGCCCAAACCTCCTTTAATGCGAGTTTAGTCTCAGTTTGCCATATATATTATATTAAGATTTTTTTCTATTATACCATTTCTAACTATTTCAAAGAGAATGTTGTTTTGAGTGAACATTAAGCAGAGCATTAAGAGAAGATTTCATGCGTGTGATGTGACATTTTGTTACTCTCAATTATCATGCGTGTATTAATTAAAAGTTTCTGCTTTCTGCCAAAATAAATAAACAAATTAATTGCTGATGCAAAAATTTAGTGTATTTGTAATACCATTAATGTTCGATAATTAAATTCGAAGTTCAAAATTATGAGTCAATAACATCGCATAATTAAGAATGTTACATGTCTCACTAATTCATATACTCCTTCCGTCCACGAAAGAACTTCCTATCTTTATTTTTTGGGACGTCCACAAAAGAACTTCCTACCTATTTTCGGACTATACCCCACCACTTATAATTCTCTTACTTTTCACTTTTCACAACTTCCAATATTAATTATAACACTTTTTCACGACTCCCAATACACTTAACTACCTTTTATCCACTCTCAATACACTCAATAATATTTTTTCTTAAAATCCGTGTCATTCCCTCCTAGGAAGTTCTTTCATGGACGGAGGGAGTATATAAATTGAAATACATATCACTACAAATTAAACGTTATGGATTAAATATATTTTATATATGATAACTAATACGTGTATGGTAAATTGGTAATTTTATGTATTTGCATTAGCATTAATTAATTACTGCTACCAATTATAGTACTCATGGTGATTAACACATTATTAATGAAAGTTAAAATTAATTTTACATCAGTTAATTAACAGTCGTAGAAAATACATTTTCTTAATTATTTAAAAACTCAAAAAACATAAAGATAAACTTGATACCTTTAGGGCCTGTTTGATATGGGTTTATAGGTAGGATAAATTAAATTAATACAGATTAGTGTGATGTTTGATATCATGTGCAGTTAATACGGTCAAACCCTACTTAATCCTACTTCTCCATGCTATTTTGTGGGACTAACCCATACTAATAATCTGCCCAACCCCCCCCCCCCCCCCACGGATAAAATTAATACAGAGAAGTTGGATAAAAAATCTGCTACCCTCCTCACACATATCGATGCAATGCCCAAACCCTAGTTCCTCAACCCATTTTCACATTACCATTTTCGTATGTGCCTCCACGACTCTCTCTCTCACAAACCGAAGCAGAATTCAGGTCGTTCGCCGATTTCCATCTCTGCTAATATTCGAGGCGACGGCGGTAGGATTATCTCGTCGCCGGCAACGGATCGATTAAAAATTTGGGCCGCCGGCCTCCTGTTCCTCGTTGTAGGCTCGAGCAGCATCTGGGAAATTCAGGTGAGAACCTTTTGCTGCCATTTAAATCTTCCATAACAAATCGAACTTCATTTTATTTTCTACCATTGAGAGTTATGTTTTCGATCAACCTAATCAAATTTCAACTCTTTTGTTGATTTCCCTCTCCGGCACTTTTCGCGGCGGTGACAACAGGCTTCGGTCGATTTCAAAAACCTGCTGATCGTTGTGGGCTTGTGAATCATCTGGTTTTTCAGGTGAGCAACATTTGATGCGTCCGATTTTTCAGTAGCACTCGAGTAATCTTATTATTGGGGGTTTGATGATAAACAATGTTCTGTTGTATTCCAATTTTTTGTTGAGTTTGCTGGAGATTTCGCCTGCCCCTTATCAGTAATTTTGGAATTGGATTTGCTGTCTTATGTTAAATATTAATTGGGGGTTTGATGATAAATAATGTTCTGTTGTTGTTGGAGTTTTTTGTTGAGTTGCTCGGAATTTGATCTGCCCTTTATCAGTCAATTTGGAATTGGATTTGTTGTCTTATGTTAAATATTAATTGGGGGTTTGATGATAAATAATGTTATGTTGTTGTTGGAGTTTTTTGTTGAGTTGCTCGGAATTTGATCTGCCCTTTATCAGTCAATTTGGAATTGGATTTGTTGTCTTATGTTAAATATTAATTGGGGGTTTGATGATAAATAATGTTATGTTGTTGTTGGAGTTTTTTGTTCAGTTACTCGGAATTTCATCAGCCCTTTATCAGTAAATTTGAATTGGATTTGTTGTCTTATGTTAAATATTAATTGGGGGTTTGATGATAGATAATGATCTGTTGTTGTTGGAGTTTTTTGTTGAGTTGCTCGAAACAATTTTCTGTTGTGAATAATTTGCAACTTCTGTCATTGAATTTAGAAAATGCCTGGAAGGGAAGACATTCGGGCACGTGACATGCAATTTGTTTTGATGCAAGAAATTTTGCGAGTACATGTCATAAAAGTGGGTTTGTTATTCGCGTATTATTATAAGACCAGATTAGGAAAGAGACGACGTGATTCGGGGCCCCTAAAATGGGAGATAATCAGTAAAATGCCTGACCAAAACAAACACTTAAACCGATTATGTGGTATTAGCGATGTTGACTGTATATCGAACCTTCGAATGGATCGTAGGACGTTTGCACGCCTTTGTGTTATTCTACGGGACCGGGGGGGTTTGGTTGACGGTCGATTCGTTACTGTGCCTGAACAAGTGGCCATGTTTCTTTCAGTCTTAGCACACCATAAAAAAAATCGTGTTGTTAGGTTTGATTTTTGGCGCTCAGGCCAAACAATATCGCACTATGTGCATACTGTCTTAGGGGCTATTATACGACTTCATGACCTATTCTTGTCCAAGCCAGAGGTTGTTCCCGCGGATTGTAGCGATCCACGGTGGCGTTGGTTTAAGGTATTAATGCCGTGACTATATCAAATTTTAATCAATATTTGGTGTCATTGGTCTTCTATATTAATTTGATGTGTGCCTTGTGAATAGGGCTGTTTAGGTGCGTTAGACGGCACGTATGTGAGTGTCACGGTAGGAAATGAGGACAAACCCCGTTATAGAACAAGGAAGGGGCAAATTTCAACCAATGTGTTAGGTGTTTGTGATCGTCATTGTAATTTCAGTTACGTCTTGTCCGGTTGGGAAGGTTCGGCTGCAGACTCTAGGGTCTTGCGAGATGCAATTAGAAGACCTCACGGCCTTAAGGTCCCAAGGGGTAAATAAATATTTTAACTAATTTCAATAATTAGACATGCTTTTTTCGATATTTTGATAATTATTTACAAATTTGTATTTCTTTTTTTATTGATAGGGAAGTATTATTTGTGTGATAATGGATACGCGAATAGCGAAGGCTTCCTAACGCCGTTCAAAGGCGTTAGGTACCATTTGAAAGAATGGGGACCGAACAATGCACGACCTCAAAATAAGGAAGAACTTTTTAATTTGAGACATAGTAAAGCGAGGAACGCCATAGAGAGAGCTTTTGGGATATTGAAGATGAGATGGAGTATCCTTAGATCACCTTCTTTTTATCCGATTCGAGTTCAAAATCGAATTATCATGGCATGTTTTTTAATCAACAACTTCATTCGAAAGGAAATGCCCATAGACCCCATTGAAGACTTGTCTTACTTTTAGCATTTAATTGGTCTGGCGGAAAAAGGGAATGATCACTTGATTTGGGAGCAACAATGTTAGGGTTATTTTTACAACCCTAATTAATTTAAATTAGTTTGTCTTTTTTCGTGAAGGTTTATTTCTCAATTTAATAGATCATATTTTTTTTTATTTGTTCAATTTATATTTCTATTCTAATAAGCTATTTTATAAAATGAAAAATTATATCATAACAAACTCCGTCACATAATTCATTAATTATACCAAATTATAACCCCTAAACAATCATCTCTTTTTCATTTAAAAAAACAATATACTTCTTCCTCTTTCATACCTTTTGACAAATACAATGAATTCAGACTGCAAATTGATTGATAATTTACACTATAAAATTATTTCATTGTGTCCACAATTTATTTTCCACTGCTTTACTACGTTAAAAATAATTGTTGCATTTATGATTCGTCCAACATACTTTCAAACAATTTGAGGTCCTTAAATGGACATTTTCGATCAAAAACACATTTAGGTTCAATGCAATATTCTTAGTTCTCATGATAAAACGAAGTTTTCGTGATAACCAACAATATAATATGTATTTGTCGTCTTCTTCTTCTTCTTCTTTTTTCCCCTTCTGCTGCTGAAATAGAAGTTTATTAAAGATAGAAACAATCTCAGAACTCAATGCAAGCACAACACGCTACCTAATGAGCCGAGTCTCATTAAAAACCTTTCCAGTGAAAATTCAGTGGGAAAAACATCGGTAAAGGAATATGTATATTTGTCTTTAATCTTATTGTTTTTCAGCTTCAATTCCTTCTCTTTTTTCCTTTCTTTCTCTTTTTTTTAAACTATGTTTTTAATTTTTTTTAATTATTCATTTAATATATAATCTCATTTAACAAGATTAGATTATTATTTTTTAATTATTTTAATTTAGTTATATATGTATCTCTACTTTTCTAACTAAAATTATTATAGACGTGTATCGTGCATCGTAATTATAACATAATTATGAAAAGATCAATAGTTTAGATATTAAAGTACGATTTTCCAAAAACAAACAAACACGCACCAATGATAAAGTACAATTAAGGCAGGCCATACCTTACTAATTATCACATACACTAAATACAACTCTAGTCTCTACTTGTCATATATAATTGTCTACAAATCGCTCTTAACCGGAGATTAATTAATTACTTAACCCTAAGTCACATCAAATAATTATTTATCTTGAATCAACCCTAAAACACAGGCGATTCCACCGGCGAGCTCACTAAATTAAGCAATTCATTCCAATAATTCTTGTTGTCTTCGAACTCCCCGGTGTAAGAACTCGTCGAGGTGCTGTTGTAGCAATCGGAGCTCAACAACGTAGGATCCATCGAACCTTCTAGAACATTATGCATAGAATAATAGAAGCAACTATTCTCCTGCGCCGAATCCTCGAATCTGCCCTTCTCCGGCACGTACCCGTTCACTTTTCCGGCGTCGGCCGCGGCCCCCGCGAAGCTGTTCCCGGAGAAGTTTAGGGTTGAAGTCGGCGAGTCGAGCGCGAAGCCGTTGCAGGCTTGCCACGCCTTAAGCACGTCTAGGCATGCCGGCGTCGTCACCGCCGCCGGAGGCGGCGGCAGCAGCGGCGGCTGCTGCACGGCCGTCTTGTGGAGGAGCTGGAGCTTGGAGAGGAGCCTCGACTCCCGGACGAGGCGCGCCTCGGCCTCGAGGCGCGCGGTCTCCCATTGCGCCATGTGGGAGACCACGGCCGCCTGCCGCGACTGGGCTGACCCGGCCGGGTTCTCCTTCGGCTTGTGGGTGGCCGGGTCGATCCCCATCCGGGTCAACCGCTTCTTCAGCCGGGTGTTCCAGTAGTTCTTGATCTCGTTGTCAGTCCTCTTAGGCAGATGGGTGGCTATGGCTGACCACCTGCATAATTCGATATACCTATGAAACCCTAATATCTAAAACTAATTTTTTTCTTTCGTTTTTTATTAAAAAAACGGAAAATAAAATTGTGGGACAGAGTATCCCGACCTGTTGCCTAGAAGGGCATGGAGTCGAATAATGGCCTTCTCCTCTTGGGAGCTGAATTTGCCTCTCTTGATATCAGGTCTTAGATAGTTAGTCCATCTCAATCTGCAGCTCTTCCCACATCTTTGTAACCCTAATTAATTTCCACAATAAAAAAAGTCAATTATTTCTACATAAGAAAACAATAAAAAAAAACAAATAAAAATATGAATAATCACCAGCTTTTGCAGGAAGGGCACGCCAGCTTCCATGGCCATGTTCTTCAATATAAGCAAGAAGCTTCTGATCTTCATCACGAGTCCATGGACCTTTCTTCAACTCCATCTTCTCGTGACCGTTGGATCTTACCATTTTTGAGATATTGAATTTCCAAAAAAGGGGAGTTGAATAACTAACTGTGAAAAACCCTAGTCAAAGAATCTAGCTAGCTATTTGCAGGAGAAATATTTGGTGATGGGGTTTGGGGGGAAATATGATGGCATGCATATATAGTGTGTCAAGAATTAAATAGGGTTAGTATGCTAAAAGGAGTATGTGGGGCATATGATTTGGGGAAATAAGACGTGTTTCGACGTTGATTTTTATTGAATCATATAATGTAATGAGTGTTAGATAATATTGCATGCTTTGTTGTGTTGCGTCTGCGCAAGAGAGAAATACAAATAAAAATTGGACAACATTAAATTTGGTGTCTATTATACTGTCGGAGAAATTAATGGTGTCATGACGTCAGGGTGAGAGAAGCCTCGTAAGTGGAATTTAATGATGAGTAGTACAAATGGCTTTAGTAAATAATTTTGTGTGCAATTGTCATTTTTGGTATTTAATTGTCAATTTTGGTATTTAAAATGGCAGGGCCACTTGGATTTTGCAGTAGGATTTTGAACAGTGTGTGTTGTGTGTGTGTTTTGTGTACTTTGGGAGTGTGTGTGGGAAGTAAAAAAGGAGTACTGTGATGAGATTAGATGGACATGGATGGTATAAATGTCAGTGTGCATAGTAAAAGAAAAATCCACTTAAAAAATTATTCTCTCCTTCTCAATTCAATAGGCTACAAGGTTAATTTCGATACAAATATTAAAAGATGAAAAATTTATAATAAAATAAAAAAGAGAAATGAAGATAATATTTTTAAAATGAAATAAGAGATAATTATGTGTGACTGTGAGCCGCAATGATATTTGATGTAAATAATGAATTTTATGGAGATATTTATTATGTATTGACAATTCATTTTGGGAAGTAGCCTATTAAAATGAGACATCTAAATAAGAAAATATAGCCTATTAAATTGGAATGGAGGAAGTATTAATTCGCGAACGATTACTTAATTTGTTGATCGATAAAAAATATTTGATCAAGTAATCAGTATTAGAGCGTCACTAATTTTCATACAAATTTAATCAGAAAGTATCACTTTTTTTATTTTTGTATGTTCCATAAAAAAATATCACTTTCATTTTGGGACATAACCCTACACATTATCTACCATACATTATCACTTTTACTTAAAAGTAGTGGGTCAATTTCTCAGCTCAATATATTACCTACAAAATATTTATTAAAATTTGTGTTATTCCTCAAATGATACTCTCTTACAGAGCGGAGGAAATATAATTTATGAGAGACCACACCTTTATTAAAAAAAATTGGAGAAAAGGGGGATTTACTGTTAACCTCTATATTTACACCGATGACCCTAAACCTTTTATATTTAAGTGCATTTATTTTTAATGATTAGTCTTAATAGATTAAAATGATAAGGTTAATTCTTTATTTATTTATATGGATAGGAACTTTGGGATATATGGAGATCGTTGATTATTTTTTTGATTATTTTGATTATTTTGATTATTTGAGCTTTGTTTTCCTTGATTCATGATATTGAAGAAATTATAATCTTAAGAATAAAAATATTCAATCACATAAAGTAAATAACCTTTAATATTATATTTAGATGTATTCGAAATAACTTAACACTACTACTATTGAATTTGTAATCACATAAAGTAAATAACCTTTAATATTATATTTAGATGTATTCGAAATAACTTAACACTACTACTATTGAATTTGTAGGTGATGCAACTATGTATTTTTCTTGTTTCTTCTATTTTCATTTTTGTGGTTATAGATATGGAGGGATTTATTGGGGATCAGATCATGTACAGTGCACTGTGCACCAAATTATTACAAGAAACTTTTATATATTTTTATTGTTGCATCAAATATTTTTTTAATCTTGGTGTTGTTCGCATCAGAGGATCTTTTTTCCAGTTTATTACTAGCTTTTATAATGATATATGATGGGTAGGATAGTGATTCTTCTGTTCCTGAATAAATACGTATTTTATTTTTTAGTTCTCATATTAGTTTTTAGGGGTAATAAGAGTTTCTTTTCATTAGTATTCTGGAGACATTATTAATTAATTCGAGGATGGAAATAGTATATGATAAATGAAAAAGGGCAAAGGTGCAAATAGGTCCCTGAACTTGATACCCTTTGAGCGTTTACCCTCCCAGGATCGGTCAAGGAGCGTTGACCTTCCTGAACTCCGGAAAACAAGGAGCAATTAAACCCCTCCGTGTAACGGAGGCCAGATGCCGTTCGCTCGAATTTTTTTTTTTTTTTAATTGTAGACGTTGTTCGCTCTCTCTCTCTCTCTCCCTCTCTCTCTCTGCGAGCTCTGCCGCCGCTTGATTAGTCCAGCCACCGCCGAGGCCGCGCCTCGCCTCTGAAATCCGGCGCCCCTCGATCTCTCTTCACCTCGCATCTCCATTGATTCCTTTCAACAAGACAAAGATCGAGCCCTAGCTTTTCCCTTAATTTCGAGACGCACAAGGTCGGTCTCTTCTCCCGTTCGAATCCGCCTGCGAGGTTCTAAGATTCTGGTGACTGATTGTCGTCGTTCGTTCTCCTCCCTCTCAAAACAATGAAGGAGCAGAAGAAGCCCTAATCTTCCTCACCATTAAAACCGCCGCCGCCGCTGTTGCTAGAGGCCCGGCGAGAGGTCATCGTTCTATGTCTGTTCTTCTATATGAAGGACCAGCGAAGTCGCGTCTCACTTCACCTCTTCCTTGTTTCTCTCTCTTCGTCCCAACCAAGATCTTAATTCCTCTCAAATAGTGCCGCTATCGCAGCTGTTCCAAAGATCAGCGAGGTCTCACCTCATCAGTTGGTGAGTCTCCGCGAGTCATCATCATTGCTGGGATTCTCCTCCGCTTCCTCGCAGGTCACCGCTGCCGCCGCATGTCTCTCCTGAAGGCTCGCCATTGCCGGCAGCTCCTCCGCCTTTGACGGTCACAGGCCAGTCATCCTTCAACGCCACCCCAGCTTCGGCGGCTCCTCCGCCTTTGAGCGAACGGCGTCTGGCCTCCGTTACACGGAGGGGTTTAATTGCTCCTTTTTTTCAGGAGTTCAGGGAGGTCAACGCTCCTTGACCGATCATGGGGGGTAAACGCTCAAAGGGTGTCAAGTTTAGGGGCCTATTTGCACCTTTGCCCAATAAAAAATGTATAATTTTGTTTAAGCAAAAATACTACTCGTGTTTTAAATCTTTACATTTTTCATAATTATATCCTCGAATATTTGAAAGATTACAAATTAATGCTCATACCTTCATTATTGTTAACATAATATACCCAACTAATTCGAAAAGACAACTTTATATTGACAAGGATAAAGTGCCCATTTCACATCTACAGTACGCGGACGATACTATCTTCTTGTTGGAGGCAGATGACAAGAATATGGAGAGCGTGAAGAAACTCCTGATTCTCTTCCAATTCGTCTCGGGTTTAGCTGTAAATTTCGACAAAAGTTGTCTTCTGACAGTGGGAGTGGATGAGGCAGTTGAGAGGAGATGGGCATCGCTCCTCATGTGCAAGATCGGATCCTTTCCGTGCAACTACTTGGGTACTAAAGTGGGGGGGCGCAGCAATGGTGTTGGAGATTGGAAGTTTTTGGTTGAAAAAGTCTCAAACAAAGTGGCAAGCTGGAAGAAAAGACACCTTTCGCTGGCAGGGCGAATTACTCTAGTCAAGTCGGTGTTGCAATCCATCCCGGTCTATCAATTATCCCGCGCTTTCATACCTAAAGCGGTGATTAAGGAACTTAATTCACTGTTCTCCAAATTTCTGTGGGGAGGAGGTACACAGACGGGGGGTATCACCTGGTTTAAGTGGAATGCCTTGTGCCTCAACAAGGATTCAGGAGGTCTGGGGTTTCGGAATATCGATTGGTTTAATCAGGTGTTGTTAAGTAAGTGGCTTTGGAGGTTTTTGGGGGAGGGGAAAGCTCTGTGGGTAAGGGTGATCAAATCGATTTATGGGGAGCTAGTGTGGGGGGAAGGGGGTGAATGTTCGGTGGCGGGAAGAGGTGGACAGAAAGGGTGGTGGCAGAAAATTATGGATAAGGAAGGAGGAATGAGAGATCGGTGGTTCATCAATAATTTGAGGCGAAGAATTGGGGATGGGTTTGAGACCAGCTTCTGGGAGGATGTGTGGGCGGTTGACAAACCCCTTAAGTTTGTGTTTCCGAGATTGTATAATTTGAGCCGGAACAAGAAAAGGTTGGTTGGTGAAAGCGGGTTTTGGGAGGGAGGGTCGTGGGTGTGGAGGGTGGAGTGGAGGAGGGAGTTAAGGGAGAGGGAGAAAGGGTTTGCGGAGGATCTCCGGTTGGTGATTGCTGATTTTGCTCCTTGTGTAGATGTAACAGACGGATGGAACTGGAAGGCGACACCAGATGGATGCTTCACAATCAAATCGGCATATGAAATTGTGGCAAAAACAAGAGAGGAGCAACAAGTTTTACCTTTGGAGATGGCAAAGGTTTGGAAGGCCCCAACACCAAATAAAGCCAAGGTGACGGCATGGAGATGTCTTAGAAACAGATTGGCAACATGTGATAATTTGAGTAGAAGAAATGTCCAGATCAGCGTGGAGGAAAGATGGTGCAATGCCTGTGTTTCTAGTGAGGAAACGACGGAACACCTGTTCCTCCATTGCCCGAAAGCAGCGGCGGTGTGGGACCAGATCTTTCAATGGCTTGACATCAAAACGGCAAATCCGAGAGGTATTTTTCAACACTTCATTTCTTTCATTGCGGCTGGAAAAAAGAAGAGAGAAAGAAGACTGCTTAAAGCTTTGTGGGTGGGAACAGTGTGGTTGCTCTGGGAAAGCAGGAATGGTAGTCGTTTTCAGGACAAGGCTTGGGATATTGATAAACTTGTATTACAGATTAAGGGGAGACTTTGGAGTTGGAACGAGGCCTACAAAATCGTGGAGTTAGGAATTCCTTTTACTTCTTGGTGTTCCAAAGACTTCAAACTTGTTTTGTTGTTTTGATTGGCATTCCTGATGCCTTGATCCCTTTTCTTTCAATAAAAGTTTTACTTTACTGATAAAAAAAAAAAAAATCGATGGATCCAATTTCCCAACTCGATAACAATTTAGCGTTGGAATTCACTTCGAACAGTCACAAAACCCTAATTCCATATATGGCGCTAAATTCACATCAACCATGATTGCTATTTTTCGTGAAACCGTAAAATTAATGAATAAGACAATATATAGTGTTGAATAAGTCAGTATATAGTGTTGAATAACAATATTAAAAAAATTTGAAAAAAATTCGCAGTACCCTCCAAATAAATATCAGTCATAGGATACACTTACAAATCAATCTAAGATCTCACCACATATAGGGAATCTCATTGGAACGCTCCTATTTTTTGCATCAAGAGGCCGACTTATTCTGATACGTTTTGTTAAAATTCAGTCCAACTTCCAGCGAGCCACGTCGAAAACTGTATTGCCAGATACCGAACCTCGCCCGAATGTATTAATTGTTAAAGAATTTATAAATTTGAATACCTAATTATTTTTTATTTTAAATTAAAATGTAATTGTAAAAAGGTTAAAAATGAAGTAGTATTAATTACACACTTCATCTAAAATAAAACTATGCCAATTCTATGTATGCTTTTCATATTTTGAATATAGCATGCATGTGTCCTTATATGATGCAACTAGTTGGGGGGCCAATTTGGGTAGTCCGTTTGTTGTTCGCTCATTATTATGATATTGTAAGGTGCAAAAAGAGAAAAATTAAAAAGATTCACTGTCTCCAATGAAGCTAATAGTACTAACTATAACAATAATAATAAAATAAAATTTAAAAAAAAGAATTGAAATTTGGAGTTATAAATGGCATCAACTACTTGGCAGGTTTTCTGATTACAAGAGAATAAATTTTGCCTGCAGCTGTCGCATGTCATGATGAGAGCCCCAAGCATTCAGTTTTTAACCGATCACACACAATTATGTGTACTCTTATTTAAATTTTCTAATTATTAGGCCAAATTATGTCGCAAATATTGAGCCGCAAATAAATGATTTTAACACGGTTTCTGCCCTATCTCTAAATGTCAACGTACAGTGCAAGCGGTTGAGCCATTTATTGAAATTCGGCGTACTACAATTTTTATTAAATGTTTTTCTTCCAAGATTTTATTTCTTTCCATTTTTAAAATTCAAATGTTATCTTTTCGAAACAAATAAAAAAAATAATCAAATGTTTTTACATCATACTATAACTTATAGGGAATTCGTGTTTCTTCCACGCTTTAGTTGTTTTCGGAGTCCTCTTCGTTCTATGCGGGAGTTCGCACGGTGCGGATTAAGTGATGTCACGTTTCGCTTCATCTAGCTATATTTTTTTTTTGATCAATCAAAATTTTATTAATATAATAGCTTCATCTAGCTATATTATATAAAGAATAATTTTATTAATAATAAGTGATGTATTTTATTAATAATAAAAGAAATTATGCACAATATTTTTTTTTAACAACAACTGATATTTTTATTGTTGATAAAAGTATCATTTTATATAATACAATTGAACTATTAGAGGGTGTGTGGAGCCTGCAAATAAGAATATGTGTTATTATTATGATTGCAATATATTACTTGAGTTTAACCACCTAAGGGTGTGTTGAGCAGTAAGGAAGTGATAAACTTCATTTACCACCGTATATTTCGTTTTCTTTGACGTAATAAAAAATTCGGGCAAATTGTATAAAATTTCGATCAACACCTTTTTTTCTTTTGGATAAGGTATAAGCGAGTGTGTTATTATTTTATACTACTTTATAAAGAGTGAGATAAATGTAGTACAATTTATAATAAACAAGATATAAAAATATGATCCTCATTAATTATATTTCCCTCTATTAATTATATTTTTTTTTTCTTTTTGAATGGATAAAAAGCAACCATACTTTAATAATAATTCGGTCAACGTAGGCAATATTTGAAGTTATAAGATAGGGTTGTTGAGTGATCCCACTCTTAATTAATAAATACTAATTAATAAATAATACTATAAGTCAAAATAGCCTCCTTTTTTCTTTTAAACAATGGAATACTGAGAAACAAATTAACTTTAAGATATAAATTGATATACAGAGTGAAATAACTTTGATTAACTGTATTTGTTCCCAGAATTTAATGTATATGTATAGTTTCCATCTGATGTCTTTCACTCGTGTATATAAATTTATATCAAAGTTTGTTTCTCATTAATGCTTTATTCAAAAATATTATTATTTTAATATACGATATTTTACTGTAGGAAAAATATCTAATACTAAAATTCACAAAACATCTAAAAATCGACTAAACGTCGTAGAAAAATGACTATTTTTTTATATACGATACTCCCTCCGTCCCATTAAAGTTGGCAACATTTCTATTTTGGGTGTCCCACTAAAGTTGGCCACTTTCTAAAAATGGCAAAAGTTTACTTTAATTAAGTCAACAATTACTCACTAATTTGGTTAACAATTGTAGGCCACTTTATAAAAATGTCAAAATTACTTTAATTAAGTCAACAATTACTCACTAATTTGGTCAACAATTGTAGGCCACACTTTATTAAAATATATAACACTCAATTTCTTAATCTCCGTGCCGAAACGAATGTTGCCAACTTTAGCGGGACGGAGGGAGTATAATTTATGGTATGTAATACTTATTGGAACAAAGGTAGTAAATTATGGTATGTAATAACTTATTAATAGATTCGTAGAAAATGACTTTCTTATTGTGGATCAATCATTCTGTTATTACGTCACCATAGCAGTTATTTTACTGCTTCTTCACACACACATACACAGAGAGGGACAGTCCACAATTTTACAATAACAAATTAAAAAGTACTTTTCGAAGATTACGTTTCATGACAAATAATGAATAATGACTTCAATTTTCTTCCACCAACGTATATTTAGTTTATGTTATTTTATTTTTTTCTTTTATCGCTTTCGGAATAAATTATAGTACTATATATTTCAAGCATTGGATTGCATATTTTTCTTTTCGAATAACAGTTTACTTTCACAAATGTTTATTAATTAGAAAAACGAAAAGGAATATGAATTTGATTTAGGAAGTAATTTCGGACTAATTCGGTTTCACCGCAATATTATCAATAATGCTATTTAGACAAAATATGTTAGAATAAAATAGGATTAAATACTTAAAAAATATACTCTCTCCGTCCCACTTCAAATATCTTGTTTTTTTTTTTTGTCCCACTTCAAATGTTTTGTTTCCTTTTATGGAAAAAATTATCCTCAAAAAGTAGAATTTTTGGGACCCACATCACATTTTCAACTCTACACCACACCACTTAATATAATACTCCCTCCGTCCATGAAAAAGAGTCTCATTTGGGGTTCGGCTCGGGTTTTAAGAAAGTTATTAAAGTAGGTGTAAGTGAGATAAATGTATAATTTGTAGGAGTATTATTAGTACAAAAAAGTATAATAAAAGTACATTTTTAGTTAAAAAGTGGAATAAAAGTATAATTTATAGTTAAATGTAAGAGAAAAGGTATGATGTGATGGTTCAAAAAGTTAAATGAGACTATTTTTCATGGAAAAAAAAAAATGGGGTAAGTATGACTCTTTTTCATGGACGGAAGGAGTATAATTAACATTTTCTTAAATAATCGTGCTGACAAGAAACAAGACATTTCATTTGGGACGGAGGGAGTATTATTTAAATTTTTTGGTTCACAATAAAACAAAGAAATTAGTTAGTTTTATTGTTTTTTCAACACTGTAGTTTTTTAATTTTTCTAATTTTTTTATTTTTAAAGTACAAAAAAATAACAATTAAAAAAATGTTAAAAATTATATATATAAAAAAAACTAAAATATGAAAGAAGCAATAAAACTAATTAAATCCTTTTAAAATTTAAACCAATTTTTTTAAATAAATCCATTTTAAAAAATAGTTTACCTTTTTTTGTTCCACAAAATTTATCCAAATAACACTGTATCTGGCTAGTAGGAGATTGAGAGACATAATTAATAATTCTTGTTATTCTTGTGTGGTGCGGTTTCGAAATTTATAGTAATATTTTAGTGGTGTGAATTTAATTTGGATTAGTTGAATTGGTTATTAAAGACAAGGCATGCCAATCAGAAAATATGCATTAATATTTGGCTGCACAGGCCGGTCCGCCAAATCGCAATTATGCACAATTATTTGTAAGTTCCCATTAAATTCATTAAGTTCAAAAAACATACGTGGGGCTTACATTCAACCTTTTTGTTTTGTTTATTTTTTAATTTTAATTAATAATTAAATAATAAATTCTAAACTTAATTCGCTACGTTTATTTTAAAGAGCTCATCAAACTCCGGGAACTTATAGAATATTTTCAAAGCTTATAAATTGTCAAAATACTTTAGAAATAACAAATTAATTATAGCAAAATTATTGAAAATTGTCACATATTTGAACACATAAAATCTCGCACGTAGGAAAAGTAAGTGCATGCAAATATAGTATTACAAAATATATTAAGATAATAAAAAAAAATATTACGCCGAAATAGTTACCCAGTTAGATGATAAAACATCTACGTCTAGGGGGTTCGCCCAGCGTAAATTATCCACTATCTGGAGTGAAGTTAAGATACATAAGAATTTACACAATAAAACCCCCTTTTACTACGCCTCTATATATTTTAAAAACCTCACAAACAGTAGATAATTGAAAGCGAGACGACAACTCACTCTCTATGCGTGAACCAGGCGCGTTTTCCATCTAAACCCTTAGAAAGCTTTCACCAATAACTTAGTGAAAAAATCAATTACAAATTCGCACAAACTCAACTGATCGCTTAAGAACACAATGAAAAAGTGATTGAACAAAATCACACACTCATTCGCAGTATGATCTGAAGACTTATGAAATATATTCTGAAAAACACACGAGAATATCAATAGAAGTCGTAGCAAAAAAAACATCAAATTTATTACTCTTAGGGCATGTTTGTTTGGCACGGATTCTGACCTGGGAAAGTAATCTGATTCCAAAATATTAAATTCCTGTGTTTGGTTAAATTTTTATGAGTTAAGGAAAGTAATAAGAATCCTGAAAACAAGGAAAGTAGTGCAACTTTACAGGATTCTTATTCCCTAGCTTTTCTTAGGTATTCTTTTTCCTCATTCTCAGGATTCTTATTTATTTGTATTATTTTATAATAAAATGTAAATTATAGTTTTTATTTAGTTGGAATTTAATGTTTCTATTATTATTATTATTATTATTATTATTATTATTATTATTATTATTATTATTATTATTATTATTATTATTATTATTATTATTATTTAATTAGTTCATAATTTATTTTAAGCAAATTATAATGTAATTCTCGTAACTATGTATCAACTTTATATTATTATTATTATTATTATTATTATTATTATTATTATTATTATTATTATTATTATTATTATTATTATTATTATTATTTAATTAGTTCATAATTTATTTTAAGCAAATTATAATGTAATTCTCGTAACTATGTATCAACTTTATATTATTATTATTATTATTATTATTATTATTATTATTATTATTATTATTATTATTATTTAATTAATTCATAATTTATTTTAAGCAAATTATAATGTAATTCTCGTAACTATGTATCAACTTTATATTATTATTATTATTATTATTATTATTATTATTATTATTATTATTATTATTTAATTAGTTCATAATTTATTTTAAGCAAATTATAATGTAATTCTCGTAACTATATATCAACTTATTATTATTATTATTATTATTATTATTATTATTATTATTATTATTATTATTATCATTTAATTGATTAATTAGTTCATAATTTATTTTAAGCAAATAATAATTTAATTCTCATAACTATGAATCAAATTAATAATAATAATAATAATAATAATAATAATAATAATAATAATAATAATAATAATATTTTAGGCAAATTATAATTTATTATTATTATTATTATTATTATTATTATTATTATTATGTAAGAAAATTTGAATTTAATTTTAGAATTATAAATCATATAATTAACCTTAATAATGTACTTTGTTGTTACTAAAAAAATTATAGAGAAATTTATTATAAAGATTAAATTACAATTTGATTCTTATATTTATTGATTAATTATATTTATTTAATGATACAAATCCAGAATACTACTCCCTCCGTCCCATTAAAGTTGACAACATTTCTATTTTGGGTGTCCCACTAAAGTTGGCCACTTTCTAAAAATGGCAAAAGTTTACTTTAATTAAGTCAACAATTACTCACTAATTTGGTCAACAATTGTAGGCCACTTTCTAAAAATGCCAAAATTACTTTAATTAAGTCAACAATTACTTACTAATTTGGTCAACAATTGTAGGCCACACTCTATTAAAACATATAACACTCAATTTCTTAATCTTCGTGCCGAAACAAATGTTGCCAACTTTAGCGGGACGGAGGGAGTAATAAATATTTCTGATATTTCCAAACACTGGAAAATGAATCTATTAGGATTCATTTTCCACGGAATCATTTTCCTGGGAATAACAATCCCAATTCACATTACTTTCCTGGCAAACAAACATGCCCTTAAATAGACAAACTCTAGCAAGAGTTCCAGCTCAAATAAGACTTGATCAATAAAGGCAGAATCCAATAAGACTTCAATAAATCTGGATATTTGAAGCCATGCATATCTAAAAAATTTGTCAAAAGTTAACTCTTCAAAAAGCAACTAAAAATTTGCAAATGATGAATATCAAACTGTCTCAGATACCAATTAATATATTAGATGATATTGTACTAACATCAAGAAGTACATCGACTGATATTTGCGGATTGTCTACATAATAACAATATAATAGAGTATATTTATACTCTAACAATTATTTTTGTAAATTAATTATTGTTGGGGATAGATCCAACAATCATGAAACAGGACGTCGGGTACGTCTGGGTCGGCGGGCACTAGCAACCTGAAACCACAAACACGTTAGAGCCCTTCTAGGAGCACTAGTTGGGGTGTCGATAGAAGGACCTCCGACATTCAAGTCATTCAAACAATTCGAATTAATTGATAGGAAAAACGAATATAATGCGTAAAGATAATTGAACAGTAGAGTAAAGGTGAGATAATGAATCTCGTCGGTCGGACTGGTCTGTCTGACTGGTCCGAGCAACCCCCAATCCCAGAACGTGAGAGCATGGAGGTGGAGAGATTGAGCAAGTGAGAGTAGAGAACGTAAATAAGTGGAGTTGCTGAGAGTACGAATGAATTGATGGGTCTATTGACCTAGTTGATGTTTATTTATACTGTGGTAGTCTGACGGCTAGGGTTTAGCTGACACGTCTCCTTAAACCCTAGTCGTTCCGATATTCGTGGGATTGACGTTCATCCTCTCTCCCTGTCTTTCTCCCCAAGTCGTTGCCTTTTCTAGGGTTTGAGTCGCTGGACCCGGATGACTTAGCGTATGGGCTGGATTAATTAATCCATTTCGTGGACTGAACTAAGTATTTGGGCCGTGAATATTAATTCAAATGGGCTATACAAAATTTATCCACTACAATTATTGTTTATAAATACTCCCTCTGTCCCTGAAATGGCTTCCTCTTTGGGGACGACACGGGTTTTAATAAAAAGTTGTAAAGTGTATTGATAATGAAGAAAAAGTGATATAATTATTATTGGAAGTTGTGAAAAGTGTTATAATTAGTATTGGGAGTGGTGAAAAGTGAAAAGTAAGAATAAATAAAGTATTATTAGTGGTGGGGTAGGTTTCCAAAAATGGAAAGAAAGAAATAGGAAGTTATTTGGGGGACGTCCCAAAATGGAAAAAGAGGAAGTTATTTTAGGGACGGAGGGAGTAATAAGTTAGGATTAATAATTAAACTTATTTTTTGGAAGGATATAAGCCTATGATGCACGGATTCTTAAAAAATAGCACATTGCAGTATCGGATACGCGTAGTGTGCGGGTGCGATTCGCGTGGGACTCGCACGGGATTCGCCACGTGGCGAATCCCCCCAATTTTATTTTTATAAAAAAAATCGAATTCACGAATCGGGTGCATTTAGGGTTGTTTTGAAGAATTTCATTATTTTTGGGTTCTTTTGCAATTTTTCAATTTATTGCCCTACAATTATTTGTGTCTCTTCGATCCCTCAACAAAGAAGAATTCAATTTCAAGAAATTATAATCCTACTATATTTTATTTTCTAAGTTCTATCATAATTAATTAATTAGTAGTAAAGAAGTAATTAAATAATTATAAAAATAAAAGTGGCGGATTGAAATGCTTTATCTTGCAATTCCAGCTATTGTATGTATTTTATTTCTTGATCTTTAATTGACTTATATTTGCAATGCAACATTTAATTTATGAACGTTCTTTTCTTTTTTTCAATTTGATTGGTCATATATAATAAAATATATAAATATAACAAGCGTATCCTTCACGAATCGCACCCTATATTTTTTGAAAATCTGTATCCCCGCATTCGAATCGTATCGTTCTAGCACCCGCCCCCTCGCACCTGTGCAATATAGAATTATAAGAGCATCCACAATTGAGAGCCAAGGGTGGGCTCTTAAATGTGGTCCCCATATTTTTGAGCTCACGCTCCACAATGGGAGAGCCCACCCCTTAGCTCTCTAATTTATTTTTTTATTTTCCTTTTAATTTAATTGTTGTTTTTAATTAAATTTTACATTAAATTTAACAACTCAAATTTCATTAAATTTAAAAATTAACCTTACATTGATTGAAAATTAAAATTGCAATACAATTAAATGGATGAAATGGAGCAATTTATAGAAGAAAGAAAAAAAATAAACAAAAGGGCCAACCGGCCGATTGAAAAATAAAATTAATATTAAATTTAACAACTTAAACTTCAATATTAAAATAAAAATCTAAAACTACATTGATTGAAAAATAAAATTGCATTACTATATAAATAATAATTAAAAATTAGAATTAAATGTAGGATTATTTTGAAGCTACATTAAGTTGAGTATTGAATCCAACATTGAAAAATATATGATTCTCTACAATGTGTAGTACACTATAAATAGTGAAGTTACATTAATTAAATAGAGGTTTATTATAAAAGAAAAAAAGGGAAAACAACCCTTGAAAGCACAAGATGCAGACTTGTAACAACCCGCTCTTTTATTATATTTAAATCCAGTAATATGATATTATTATTTCATCTTTCAGTAAATCAAGCCCAGTAATTATTTATGATTTAAATTCAGCTTATGACCTTGGATTATATTCAATTAAGCAGGATTATTATTTTATTACCAAGTCAGTAGCTTCGCGTAAATAAAACCGCGATGAAAATTATTGAGTAAGCCAATAATTATTTCAGATTCATAACTGACTTAGCGAAGTCATGTTATTTATTAATCACAATAGAATTATTTTTCTATTTTTATTATTATTTCTTGAGTCGTGAATTTATTCCGGTTTATGAAGAATTAAATCTACGGATTTAATTTAGAATTTATTCTAGCTAAGAAAGGAAGCAGATATCGAGTAGTTTTATAAACACGCGATATTAACAAAACCCGGTAGTTGGATTTTATTTTAAAAAAAAATGCAATACAATATTACAGATATAGAAATTCCAAGACAAGAATTATTGCTTCTGTTTATACTTCACTTTACAAACCCCTATTTTTCTATCTATCTACCAACATTAAAAAAAAAATGGAATAGTGTATGTGTGTGAAGAAAATCTGCAGATATCCTTTAAGCATGCTCAAGCATGCTCAGCCATCTATTGACATTTTTTCTTTGACTCCAGCTCCACGCCTATTGAAATATTCTTCTTTGACTCCAGCTCCAGCAGCATTTTTGCAAAATTTTCACACCCGAACACCTTCATTTGGTTTCAGATTTCAGCAGCTATTAATCCTCATCTCATACCCATTCCATACTTAAACGTTTTCATCATTCTCTGCCAAAGAAATTTTCAAGTATCAGTTAATTCCTACTTCATTCAACACAGCAGCAAATAGACACCACAACCATATCCTCAAGGTATTTTCAGTTCACTATCCTCATATATGCATTTCACTTCCCTCATTTCATATAAAAGAAATTCGAAACATAGGATGAGAGTAAAACAGAGGGACATAGCAAATCACATATGCGTACATGATTAGCATTAAACAGAAATAGATTTATTCATACATTGATATCTTTATACTGCCTTTGTACTTAGAACCAAGTCATGAGAATTTCCATCGGCAACAACATGAATTGAAATACAATTGTAGAGGGATAGAACAAGAACTTAGCTTTTAGGAACATAGGACCGACTGCCCTTTTTAGCCAAGCCCCGGAGAGACCGCGGCGCTTTTCGACAGCACGGCGTCGAACCTCGCTGTTCCTGAGCCCAACTTTGACGGCGTTGCGCTAATCGATGATTCACAGACGACTCCAACAAGACGACGAACAGCAGCGACTCGATGCTTGGTGGCGGTTTCAGGCGAGAAGCTCGCCTTGTTGCTCCACGACCTCTTCAGTCGGGCCGAGAGACGAACGAGACGACGCAATGATAGAGCTCTCACCGGCTTTGGAACTCGGAGAAGAACTGGAAACGGCGAACACCCGGCTGATCGTCGGCCTCCCTACAACAGCAGCGGTCGGCGCGACTCCGTGAACAGCAGCAGCCGCGACCTCAGGCGAACAGCAGCAGCCACTGACCGCTCGTAGCTAAAGCAGGCGGAGGCCCAAGGCGGACGGCTGTTGGCTGGTAGGAGGCGAGGCGGCGTGACCCGAAGCGATGCGAGACGCCGTCGCACGGGGTGGCGCTGCCGAAGGCCAAGCGCCGCTAGCCACTGCGAGAACGGAGCAGCAGCAGCAAGCGCTCGTCCGCTGCCGGAAACGTGATGGAAAGAGAGGGCAGATGGGAGGCGGCGAGCGTGTGAGGATGAGAGAGAGAGATAAAGGAGAAGAGGGAGCAGGCGGCGTGGTCGCACCTGCCTCACGCCGGCCTCGCTGGCGACCGGAACCGTTGGCGGTGGAACTCGTGAGGGGGCGGCTGGATCGAGCGAGCGAGCGAGAGAGAGAGATGATGAATAGTGTGTGAGTGTGTTGTGAGAAAGAGAAAGAGATGTGCAGCGTTTGTTTTTCTTATTTTTGAAGAGAGAATCAGTTTGAGAATGAATAATGAGATAGACAAAAGTTTGAAATAGATATGGCCGACAACTTTAAAAAAAAAAGGGGCTTTTGTTGATTAAATAAAAAAAAAAAAAATGTGTTAGTGATTGATTTTGACAGAAAAGGGAGCCGGGTTTGGGCCGGGTTTGAGCCGGGTTTGAGCCGGGTATGGGCCGATTTTTTTTTAAATGTTGGGCCGATTTAATTAAACTCTTGGGCCGATTTAATTAAATTCTTGGGCCGATTTAATTAAATTGTTTGGGCCGAGACTTGGGCCGATTTTAATAAGTGTTTGGGCCCTTATTTAATTAACAGATGGGCTTCGATTTAATTGTTTGGGCTCGGCCCTTTACAAATAAAATCTGATGAGCTTCTTTAAATTAATTGATGTTGGGCCTAATATTATTAATACACCGGGCTTCGAATTTATTCATTTGGGCTCGAATTAAATTCCTATTGGGCCTTGATTATTTTATTTAATTGGGCCTTCATAATTATTCTATTAAGTTTAATTAGAGAAGATTTTAAGACTTACTAATTATTAATTAGTAAGTGAATTAGATTATTTTAAGATGAGTAGATTATTAAAGATTAATAATCCGACCTCATAAGACGAGCTTTAATTCCTTAAATAGGATTAGCATCTCATAATTTAATTAAAGGAATATGAGTCATGCATAATCATTTCACGCATCCTCATTTATTGAGATTTTTCGAGAATTAGAATCTTATTTTATTTTCTCGGATTAAAGGTCAAGCACCAGAGTTAGAGCTAAACCGTGAGTCGGCTATTCAGGTAGGCTTTCTACGTATAAACTAAAATTATATATTAGAATTGTTAAGACTTTATGCTTATGAATTTAAATGATATTGTCAATGCCTAAATGCTTTATGTTTTATTATTAATTGCCTATCTGATGTTAATCGAATTCGGATTCTGGATGGGACCGCAAATCCCTTCGGAATTAGTGTACACCTTGTGATCGTGAGTCATCTAGCGGGTTGGCCGATCATAGTGTCCGTAGAGGGAGGCCTCCCTCTCGGCACGAGTTACTGATATGGTAATTAATGATATAAAATACCTGCGCGGGTTATTGATGAAAGAAATGATAGTATGTTTGGTAAATACGAGTCTTTAAAGGAAAACCCTCGTATCTTACTACTGTTGAAAGGCTTGACAATAAAATATTATGCATGTATGTAAATTTCGGCAAGTGTCCACTAAGTACTTTTGTACTTAGCCCTGCATGTATTTATAAATGTGCAGGTTGAGCAGTGATCGAGGATGTAGTGTGCAAGCGGAGCTTCTGTCAAACTAGGATGATTACCTCAGAGTAGAGTATATGTCTTCATACATATACTCAAATTGTTATTCCGCTGCAAACACTGATTTTACTAAGACATTATGTTATCTGTCAAAACAATATGTACTATTTAATAATGTACTCAAACTCGTTGAGTACCCCTTTGAATAATATTATGTACGGTCCCCTTGTGGCCTTCGTTGAAATTCTAGTTAATTTCAATTATTTTCCTTATACAAGTCGAGCCATCAAGAAACCGAATATGCCCCTTTCTTACTCCCGCTCCTAAATTCCCTCCCTTAGTCGCGGTTTCCCCGAATTTGCTATCCTTAGCAAGTGCGGTCGTGACAAGACTAAGGGCACGAACTCAAAAGGAGATCGTTAAACAAAAAGAAACTCAAACAAAAGCACATTAAGTTGAGTATTGAATCCCACATTGAAAAATATAGGATTATTTACCATGTGTAGTACAAAATAAATAGTAAAACTACATTTAGTTAAAATTAAAATTTTAAATGGTTTTCATATAAAAAAATAATTAAAAGCTTTTTTTTTAGGTAGGCGGTGCATTGCACGCGCCTACCTAAATTCCATCTGAGCCCAGTGTGCTGTGATGAGCCGGGCGCGCGAGCCCAAGGCTTGGCAATGGCGAGCGGAGCGCAAGAGAGGGGCTCGCGCCCAATTTTTGGGCCCCATTGCGAGTGCTCTAAGCTATAGAGCTTTTTTTCACAGTTTATAAATTAATTATGAATTTATTTTTTTAAATGCTTTTTAAAAATTTATAAATTTTTAAATAATTTATACTCCTATTAAGTTATTTTAAAAAGCTTATATGACCACCTAAATAACTTCTTACCCGGCTGTTGTTTACCAACAAATTGTGTGATTTGTCGAAGCTACACGTAGGTGTAGTATACGAGTAGAAAATTTTAAGAAAACCGAAATTAATATTTTAAGATAACTTTGATAAATTCAGTCAGATTGTTCTGGAATTATGTAAATCCCAGGAATGCTACATTAATAATTTATTGAAAAAAATTGTAGGACTTCATTTTCCAAGGACATTCATTTACAATGATATATTTTCAATGTTTTTCTGTTGTGGCTACAGACAGAAATTTCTAAGTTCAACTTTTGTCCATGTCGTTTTGTTGTTCATATCATACATGAGTCTAATACAGTGTTCAGTCATTTCATCATCTACTTACTACAGTAAATAATTTAATATTCGACGAAATCAGTCCAAAATTCATTTGGCATTTTATTTTGAATGGTTAATTACGCCAAAAACCATGAACTTTAGGCACATTTCTAAATTTTTCATGAACTTAAGGGGTTGAACAATTTTTCCATGCTTTTTTGCTCCGGTGAAGCTCTGAGCTGACGTGTCGCTTACGTGGTAATACCATGCTGACCTGTCGCCTACGTGATAATATCGAGTTGATGTGGCACGTAGTGGGGGATCGACAGAGCAAAGCAGAGCTCGGCAGAGCAGAGCAAAGCAGAGTCGTCAGAGCAGAGTCGGCAGAGCTGAATCGTAGAGTCGGGGCAGAGCTGAGTCGGGCAGAGTCGACAGAGCTGCCTTTGGCAGCTCTGCACTCTGGCAAGGCTTAGTCAGCTCTGGAACTCTTCGTGATCTTCAATTTTAGGCTCGCATCAATCCAGAATTCTCCACCGCCGCCGTCCACCGCAGACCTCGCATCATTCCATAAATTCTTCTTCTCCCCATACCTCCACCGCCGCCGTCCACCACAAACCTCGCACCGTTCTTCTTCTTCCCCAAATATCCATCGCCGCCGTCGACTTCTTCTCCCTAAAAAAATCTTCTTCTTCCCCAGATCTCGCGCCGCCGACCTCACACCTCACTAGGGTTTGCGCCCCCTTTCGCGCGGCGCCACCACCCGACCTCGCGCCGCCTTTCATCGACAGAGCAAAGCAGAGCTCGGCAGAGCAGAGCAAAGCAGAGTCGTCAGAGCAGAGTCGGCAGAGCTGAATCGTAGAGTCGGGGCAGAGCTGAGTCGGGCAGAGTCGACAGAGCTGCCTTTGGCAGCTCTGCACTCTGGCAAGGCTTAGTCAGCTCTGGAACTCTTCGTGATCTTCAATTTTAGGCTCGCATCAATCCAGAATTCTCCACCGCCGCCGTCCACCGCAGACCTCGCATCATTCCATAAATTCTTCTTCTCCCCATACCTCCACCGCCGCCGTCCACCACAAACCTCGCACCGTTCTTCTTCTTCCCCAAATATCCATCGTCGCCGTCGACTTCTTCTCCCTAAAAAAATCTTCTTCTTCCCCAGATCTCGCGCCGCCGACCTCACACCTCACTAGGGTTTGCGCCCCCTTTCGCGCGGCGCCACCACCCGACCTCGCGCCGCCTTTCATCGACAGAGCAAAGCAGAGCTCGGCAGAGCAGAGCAAAGCAGAGTCGTCAGAGCAGAGTCGGCAGAGCTGAATCGTAGAGTCGGGGCAGAGCTGAGTCGGGCAGAGTCGACAGAGCTGCCTTTGGCAGCTCTGCACTCTGGCAAGGCTTAGTCAGCTCTGGAACTCTTCGTGATCTTCAATTTTAGGCTCGCATCAATCCAGAATTCTCCACCGCCGCCGTCCACCGCAGACCTCGCATCATTCCATAAATTCTTCTTCTCCCCATACCTCCACCGCCGCCGTCCACCACAAACCTCGCACCGTTCTTCTTCTTCCCCAAATATCCATCGCCGCCGTCGACTTCTTCTCCCTAAAAAAATCTTCTTCTTCCCCAGATCTCGCGCCGCCGACCTCACACCTCACTAGGGTTTGCGCCCCCTTTCGCGCGGCGCCACCACCCGACCTCGCGCCGCCTTTTATCGCTCTGGCGAGATTAAGGAATGAGAGATTTGGGAAACTAGGGCTCTGCAAAGTTGAGGGCAAGGGCGGTCCGGTGGGCGGCTCTTCGCCGGAGTTCAGAGAGGAGAAGACGGGGGCTAGAAACGACGTAGTATTACGAGTATCGAACGACGGCGTAACTTGGCTCTTATTATCCTTGTGTAACTATGTATCTCACTTTTGGGTTGCACTCCTCGTGTATAAATAAAATTTTAATTTACCAAAAAAAAAAAATCAGCCATATTATCTCCATCTACACACTAATTAAATTTTGAAAATATTGACTTATGTAATTTATTTTTAGAAAATAAAAAAATAGATATTTTACTGCATTGTTCATATTATAGTTATTTTTGTAATATTTTTATAAATTTTAATTTTTTATTTAATAAAATAAAAATAAAAATCAAAAGTAAAAAATAAAAAATAAGCACAATATAAACAATAAATTATAATAATTAAATCCTATTTTTATTTAAAAATAAATTATAAAAAATTATTTTTTTCCTATTTAAATAGTTTGTGGTAGACATAACGTGGCTGCATATATAGATCTATTGTTTTGTTTTATACCTAAAACGCTGACAATTAAAATGCATAGCATAAACTTCTAATCAGTAATTGAAAGAGAATCACTATATAAATATTAGTATTTGTAACAAGTTTGTTAATTAAATTAATTTTTGGTACAATTATATATATCTCATGTGAGAAAATTTAATATACTCCATCACAACGATAAAATTAAGTTGGCCTTTTAATTTAATAAAAATATTACTATTATTTAGATATAGCATGTGATACTCCCTTCGTCAATTAAAAGTATGACATATTTAATGGATATAGGTTTTAATATAATGGGTGGTGATTTTTAAGTAGTGAAAAAATGGTCACACCATTGCATGAAATGAGTTGAATTAAGAGTTTATTTTTTTTTATTTTTTTTTATAAATAAGAGGTATTTGTAACGATGAAAGATACTCCATCCATCCGATAAGAGTATGTGCTTTTTGTCACTTTTATACATCTCATAAGAGTGTGCACTTTTATTTTTTGGACCATTTCTTTCACTAATAAAAGTGGACCCCTTTCTTCCACTAATAACACACTCACCTAACATTTATTTAAATTTGTGCCACCAATAATTATGCACACTCTTATGGGACAGAAGGAGTATAAAAAAGATGTGGGGCTATAATATTCTGTAAAAAAAAAAGTGTCATATTTTTTATAGATACAAAAAATGACAAAAGTGTCATACTTTTTGTGAACGGAATGAGTATATCATAAAATTCTCTCAATCCTGAAGAAATAGTTACACGTGGGAGTGACATGAATTTTAAATAAAAATGATTGACTGTTTTGTGAGTGGAGAAAGAGTGTCACCTTAAGAATATTATTAATAATGATTGTATTCTGAGTGGAAAAAAAGGTCCATCATGAGGTAAAACAGAGAGAAAAAAATTATGACTATTTTTTCAGGACGATGAGAGTAAAAGTTATAGTTTTCAATGTTGCATTTTCAAATGAAAAATAAATAATAAGGAAGATTTAGTCAAAAGCTTGAAGATCAGAGAAGTGATTAGGACTTAAAGGGTGTTTGGCTAAGGTTATTTTAAAGAGATTATATAAGCGCTTGGAGCTTATTAGATATAGTTTCTTAAAAGCTTATAAGTTGTCAAAGTGTTTAAATAATTGAGCTTATAAGCTAGAAAGAGAATTTTAGTTAGATTGAGAAAACAAAAAAGGGAGATGAAATTAGAATGATACTCCCTCTGTCAATGAAAGAACTTCCTAGGAGGGAGTGACACAGGTTTTAAGAAAAAATATTGTTGAGTGTATTGAGAGTGGATAAAAGGTAGTTGAGTGTATTGGGAGTGGTGAAAAGGTGTTATAATTAATATTGAGAGTTGTGAAAAGTGAAAAGTAAGATGATTATAAGTGGTGGGGTATAGTCCAAAAATAGGTAGGAAGTTCTTTTGTGGACGTCCCAAAAAGGAAAGATATGAAGTTCTTTCGTGGACGGAGGGAGTATATGATAAAAATAAAAAATCATAATTGACTTATTTTTGTAAAATGACTATAACTTATAAAATAATGAGAAAATAAGTTGGAGTAAACGAACTTATTTTTTGGGGAATGTTTATTTTTATAGTTTATAAGCTTTTTAAGAGCTTATTTTGACAAATACTTTGTAGGAGCTTATAAGTTGTTTTAAAGAGCTTAAAGAATAGTCAAACACCCTTTTAAAGGGTGTGCGTGTGTCTAAACTTATAGGCTCTTTAAATCAGCTTATAAGTTATTTAGGAGCTTATAAATTCCTTCAAAGTGTTTGGCAAAATAAACTTATAAGCTCTAAAAATAAGCTCCTCAAAAAATAAATTCTTCTACCCAAATTTATTTTTTCATAATCTTATATGCAATAATAATTTCATAAATATTATTCAACTATAATTTATTATTTTCATTATACCATTTCAAGTTCTTCTCTCTTCAATTTTCTTTCCCTAGCATATATTTTTTCTCTCTTTAGCAAAAGAATTCTATATCTGGCTTATTATAAGTTCATATATTTTTTCTTCTCTCTCTTAAATTTTGACCCGCACCTTGATTTGAACCTATATTCTGACATAATCCATATAAATAATACTATTTTGAATACGAATTAACCCGATTGTACCGTACATTAGGTATACCCAAGATTTTGTGAAAGCGGTGAAGAATTTCAATTTTGTAAAAGAAAGTAATGGATCTCTGAAAGCAGACATGTAAGAAAATGATGTGGGGAACTATTTTAGCTATCTCGTTGTTTGAAATGCACTTTTCTTATTACTATTCTTTTGCATTTATAGGTGAAGAAAGTTGCAGTAGGGATACCGAAGAAAAACCAAACTCATCTCATGAATATCCAATATTAATATTTCTACAAAACCAGGATTGGATTAATTTGTATCTAAAAATAGGATCTCCTAGGATCACTGCTGTGGCAGGTTTTTCCTTGGATTGAATTTGTATAAGTCTTGTTAGATTATTACGTGTAATTAATAAATATTGGGGATATGGCCAAAAAATACACGAACTTTAAAAAAAGTTACAATTTTCACATAAATTTTTAATTAAGCCAAAAAAATACATAAACTTATATTTTTATTACAATTTGCATCTGAGTTTGACTTTCAACAAAATTGAAGCTTAATTGACAGTTGAAATGAAATCAAATATATTAAATTTTGCTTTCTTAGACCTTCGAGCTTCTAAATACTCATCATCATCATAAGTTAGACCAAGTTCAGGTGAAGTGGTTGTTGTCAATTAAGCTCTAATTCTGTTGAAAGTCAAACTTAGGTGAAAATTGCAACAAAAATATAAATTCATATATATTTTGGCTTAATTGAAAGTTCAGGTGAAAATTACAATTTTTTTCAAAGTTCGTATATTTTGGCTTAATTGAAAGCCATAATTAAGCTCTTCAAGTGTCTTATTTTATTTTATGAAGGGTTAATTTGTTTTAAATCCACAAACTTTATACAAGTTTTGGTTTTTCCCAAAACAAATAAAAATGTGTTCTAAATACACAAACTTTCACACATTTTGGAATTTCCCACGAAAGTCAATTCAGATAAAATTAAATTTGTCTTAGAGTCGAATTCTGTTGTCGTGTAATATCTTAAAGGTTTAATTTGATACAATTTATTTCACAATAATTACAATATTCAAGTTTTATAGTATATAACATCATATATATCTCCTACGTCAGCAAAATTTAGCGTCACACCAAATTCAATTTTGTCTTAATTGACTTTTATGGGAAATTTCAAAAATTATGAAAGTTCATGTATATAGAACAAACTTTTATTTATTTTGGGAAAAACCAAAATCTGTGTAAAGGGCCCAAAGTTTGCTTGTCACCTATTAGGCTGTTATGTTCGATTAATTGAGTAAGAATCTTTAGGGGCCACCATTTTTTAACTTGACACAACATTGTATAATAATGGATTAAATAGCAAAACCAACCTCAAGGTTGACCCGTATTTTGCAATAACATCCCCAACGAATCGTAAGTGGCATGGAACACCTTATCGTAATATTTTTTAAAATTTTTCGTCCAACTATCTAACAGCCGTCACCCTTTCCGTTAACACCATTTCCGGTCAACCTTGAGGTTGTTTTTGCCGCTAATTTTTGCGGACGAAAACCTAACGCCTCCTTGCGCCGCCTACGCCATCGACGATGGCTTACGGCGGTACCCCTCTTATCGGTCTGTCTAGTAGTGGGGATTAAATCTCCCCATGGTATCGAATAATTTTTCTTCACCTTCTTCGCGCGAGTGGCGGGATCATTCTTTTGGTGAGAAGGTTGCGGCCCTTCAGGAGTTGCAACATAACTATAATCATTCGGCCCCTGGCTTGGACGAGGTTGCAGGGTTGGATGCTGGTTCGGCGCCTGCACATGTGTAGGCGGAGGGAGTTGCTCCGGTTTCGGGAGGTCTCAATCTCCCTACTGCTCCTGCGAGTTCTGCTTCGATGGCAGCGGGACCGGCGGCTTTGTTGGCTGGTTCTACGATGGCTTCTCACACGGCAGACAGGGTTGTTCCCCTTCTTCCTGTTGCTGAGAATACTTCTGCATATGGAAAAAATCCAGCTGGTGCACAGTCGATTGCCGCCGCTGCTGTTTCTTATGCAGCGACTGTCAAACCGTTGGGGGTGAAGAAGCCCAATGTTCATGCTCACAAGTTACGGGCGTTGAATTCAACTAGAGAGGGTGATGTGGTTACACTCTCTCTACTCCCTTTTTCTTTGATTCTCTAGCAGATCGGAGACAACGATAGCTCTATCGCCGCCGCTACGTTGCCGGCGACAAGCCATCGTAGCTGGCGTCATCTTGACATCGTTACTCACAGAGAGAGAGAGAGAGAGAGATATCGGGAGAGGTGCGAGAGAGACCAGAGAAGAGATGTGAGGGAGAGGAGAAAGAGAGTCGACGCCCCATCGGACGACGCCATCATCGACGGTGGCAAAAACAACCTCAAGGTTGACCGAAAATGGTGTTAACGGAAAGGGTAATGGCTGTTAGATAGTTGGACGGAAAATTTTAAAAAATATTACGATAAGGTGTTCCATGCCACTTACGAATCGTTGGGGATGTTATTGCAAAATACGGATCAACCTTGAAGTTGTTTTTGCTATTTAACCCTATAATAATTTAATTAACCTCCACTTAAATAATTGTGCCCGAAAAAAAAATACTTCAAACACTACAAGTCTACAAGATTGGAAACACGCGTATATATAAATTTTGATAAATTGAGGTAGTTGTTACAAATTTACTAACATAGAGGAAAAGAAGTTCCCTCACGTGAGCATAAGGATTTAATTATGTGAGGAAATGAAGTTTTCCTATATGTGAGGACTTTATTGTAAAGACTTTTCAATGTTTAAAATTAATATAGTCTCTCTGTTCCATGAAGCATGACACGGTTCTTTTCGGCATGAGAATTAAGAAATTGATATTTTGTGTGTATGTCGTAGGTGAAAAAGTGAAAATATGAATAAATAATAATTTTTTTGTCATTTTTAGAAACAGGTCAAGCTTCGTGGAATAAACCAAAAAGGAAATTGAGTCATACTTCGTGGGACGGAGGGAATATTAATTAATGTATATCACGATTTATAAAAATTCAGTTTAGAACAATGCTATAAAAATAAACATCATTGAGAACGAAGATAAAATAACCCCAGCTACTACCACTTAATGACACAAAATATTTTGACAAAACTATAAATATCGCGCCATTTTGTTTATCAGATCGTCCCACAGTTTCCATCAAATTACACCTATGGATATTATCCAAACCTACTTTTAAAGATGCTTTTGTAATTTGACACTATTTGATACACTAAAAAAAATTACCGACCTTACAACCTTTAGTAATTCCAATAAAATCTTTGATAATTATATATATTTATCGACGGGAATTACAAATCTTCACGTCGTCAACAATTTACCGACGGAAAGTGCATGATCCAATAGTTAACGACAGATTAGTGATGGGATGTCAATCGGCAAGATTTTGCAAGGTAAGCGTAACGTCGGACTCATGCCTTCGATAATTTTGTCCCTGATAACAACAATTATTTCCTCCGTTCACGAAGATTGTAAGTTTATTATTATTTTCATCTCTATACGAAGATTGTATTTCCTCTGTCCCACTAAAAGTGGCATGTATTCCATTTTGGGTCGCCCCATTATAAGTGGTCAGTTTTTAACCCTTTAAAAAGTGTAGGTCATACCACTTTTAACCAATTTACACATTCTCCTTAATTCTCGTGCAGAAAAATTTTGAGCCACTTATAATGGGACGGAGGGAGTTTGTTTTTCTTATTTGGAAACTACCCTTATATTTTAAATCTCATTTACACTCAATATTTATAAAATATTTAATCATTAAATACATCAATTTATGTGGATCCTCTTCAACACTTTATAAAAATATCTTTCAATTATTTATTAAAATTCGTGTCCTCCACTACACCATACAATTTTTCGCAAATAGAGGGAGTATAACATAACAATAACCTATCAAACTATAGATGCATGCAAATCAAATTAGTTTAGGGTTAGAGGGTGTAATTAAATAGAAGTGGGGGCGTGGGGTTGTGTTAGGTGAGATTTGGGATGATGCAATTGAGAGGTAAGCTCGATAATGTTATAAAGGCTGAAATCCTATTTTCTATCTTCCATCCTGCCATGAAATTAATTATTTGGTCTGCTACATCAACATGCACACTTAATTATGGGTGCCCCCTCTCATCAATTTACAAACTCACAAACGCCAAACCAAATTTCATACGCACGTATTACGTATATACAACCTAGACAGCCAACAACCAATATTAAAGATTATATCCTGCCATTTTTTAATATTTGGGTTGCATGGATTTATAATCATCATGTGCTTTTACCCACTATGGTTATTTTATGAGTAGGGGCGAGCAAAATCGGATCGAATATGATAAATTGATTCGGGCTTACGGGTTTGGGATGGGCCGGTCTGATCCATGAGATGCACACGGTCTGAGTCGAGCAATATTTCAAGGATCAAATTATTTATGGGTCGGTCCGAGTTATTGAACACGGTCTGACCCGTATACATATTATATTTTTTTTATTTTTATAATTAAAATAATAGTTATTCTCAATTTATTTCCATTGTCAGATTTCCTAATTTTCCCTTGTCTTTGAACCTGCCGCCTCATCCAAACAAAAACCTTAGATCTGTCATCCTTGAATCTGTCGCCTCTCAGCCTCACTCGGACAGAGTCGGACCCTTCCTCCGACCTTCACATTTCTCAAACCATCCGACTGGCACCGTTGTAGGTGCACAGCCCGCACGCGACGCAAGTATACAGTCGCCACTCGCCAGCACCAGCCTCCTCTCGCGCGGTCGCGTCGACAGCAGCCTCTCCTCGAACCGCAAAAGCCTCTTGTCCCTCATCACACCAGCAGCAGCCTCTCGCCTCCACGACTCTAGCCTCCAATCGGTCGTCGAACTAACGAGGTTAGATCCTAGATAGATGCTTGTTTAAATTCAGTATTTCATGATTCAATTCTAAAAATTGATTGTAACACGGGAAAATATAGGATCTAAAAATTACTGACGGGTCAGACCCGGACCGAACTGAACCCTATGCTCGGTTTTGGTTCGGTCCAAAGTCGGTACTAAAGATTTCTGCAGTCCGGGTCGGTCCATTTTTTGCAAAATTTCGGGTCTTCTGTCCTACTGAGTCGGTTAGGGTTGGACCTGATGCACAACCTATTTATGAGTTAGATTAATTGGTAATAAAAAATATATATGTGTTAATTTAAATATTAGTATTTGATTTAAAATAGTGTATATTAAAAATATTAGCGTGCACAATATTAAATTTAATGAGTATTGTATTATAATAATTAAATATGTGTAATAACAATTAAATTTATAGATTGTAAAGAAAAATTTAAATCAATCTCATGTTGAGCAAAATAGTAAACCATCATATATAGCAAAATTAATACCTGTCATTTAATATAACAATTTTGGGCTCTTGAAAGTTAATATTTAAATAGCCCAAAATTAATTAAAAATCAGAAAAAAATATAACTTCAATATATTTATATCAATAAATAAATCATTCATATACATAATTAAATAAATATATATAGTATTTTAAATTCTTATTTTTAGATATATAACTTATTTTTTATTTACAAATTCATACTTGCTGATATAATTGGCTAATTGGAACGATAATTGTCAATGTTCTTGTTAAATATCTTCTCATCAATAAAATAATTTGGAGGGAATTAAAGTATATATGCTCATTTTGAATTGCGAATGACAAAATATAATGCATGTGACTGGTAGAATGAATAATGTCTTAGGCCAAATGTCTCGAGTTCGAGCCCATCGTCATACGATTTTCAAATTTATATATTTATCCTTGTCAAAGAAAAATAGTTTGATGGGAAGCTATAATCGAAAGTTTTTAGCAACATTAAGTATTTAAGTTGTATCTACTCTAGTGAGGTTGCGTCGTGAATTGGATGGGAATGAAAGGGAAGAGAATGGGGCGTAAACTGAGAAAATTGTTGGCGGAGCCCAAATCTTTTGAATTTGAAATTCAAAATTTTGATGGAAAAATTTTATATGATTCAATTTGATGATGGTAGATTAAGCATTAATACTGTTCACATAAAATACTGATAATTTGCCGATGAGGCCTAGCTCAAGTGACAAAGTTGAGGCACCCAAAGACTCTCATTTGTGAGGTATTGAGTTCAATTTCCGCCTGTGTGCGGATAGTTTTTCCACTTTTGTGTGATCAGTGTTCCACCTTTGTGTGGGTAGTAGTTTCACCTGCGTGTAGTTATTTTTCCACATTTGTGTGGTGTAGAGGTTTCGTCTGCGTGCGGATTCTTTATTAGATTATACATTTGATAATCTCTTGTAATTCTAAAAAAAATATACTGATAATTTAAAATTTTTGATTGGTGAGAACTCCCTCCTTATTGGCTCCCCCCTAAGCCCACGTTTGGTTGAGTGTTTTTAGAGGTTGAAAACGGAATGAAGTAATTGAATCTATTACTTGTTGTTTGGTTTGGGTAATTAATGAGATAATCATTACCCTTACTTGAGGGTAATCCAATCACCCAATTTGTTACCCCTCAAAATAGAGGAAAAACAAAAGAAAGAGAAACCCTTATTAATGATTCATTTTCATTGTTAAACCAAACACTCAATAAAAATAATGGTTATTGACTTATTGTTACCATTCCACTCATTTATTTGATTTCATTCCCTTTCTATTCTTCTACTTGAATCAAATGAGCACTAAGAGGGGATTTAGTAGGGTGTAGTTGGGATTAGGGTTTTCATATTTTATTTATTGTTCTACATTTCTATTTTTATCATCTCATTAAGAGTATTAAAGTTTGTGAATTTTGTTTGTTGTTAGCTAAAAAGACAACGTGGGTGGTTAGTTATTTATATTAACACGTTGTACTATCACGTGTGTTAAAGAAAATATTATTGATTTATATATTTTTCTCTAGGTGCATCAAAAATACGGTATAGTTTAAACATGAATTTTAATAAATACTAGACATACATAAATTGAATAAAATGGATCCATCAAAATTAATTTAATTTATTAAATAATTAATAGATAGTTTGTGAGAAGATTTTTTCCGTAAATATTAAATATGAATGTATTAAAATAAAAATACCAAATAGAGACTAAAATCATAATAATAATAATAAAACCATATTTTTTTTAAAGATCTGGCATCATCATATCAAGATCTAGTTGACGTCATTTGTATCAGAGTTGAAAATCCATTTGTGGATTAATAATTAATTTGAATGCTGATATGTTGCAGTCAAACTATGATGTTTAAAGCAGCGAAAAAAGTGAGAAAGCTTTCCTGACTTCTCCCATACACAGATATTATTACATAAGGACTTGGGGCTTCCTAGATTAATTGTGAGTGGACCCCATTAATAAGCAGATCATCACTTCTAAACTGGCCCATGATATAAACATTTCATGTGTCAAACCATTAATTCTCCAATTTAACGTAAATTCTTTATTATTCTTATAATTATAACATGAGGTACACCGCGTGCAATCTTTAAACCTTTTGCAGTTAATTATAATAAATTCACAAAAATCTCATAGTTTTATGAATTGTTGGTAAATATAATTGAGAATGTTATATGATTGTAAATAATATAATTGAAAGATCTTGGTGTAATTAAAAAGGTTTAAAAGTTGTATTGTACATTAAATTCAACAATCAACCCTTGGACTATAAACTATATCATATGTCGTATGATATTGTTCATGCAACTTAATTGTGTTAATGGAATAAATAAATTAAAATCTCTAAATACGACAATACAATAAAGTCACGTACGTCTTGAGAGATATAATTGAAAGTATAGGGGAAATTCTTCTTGAAATTATAGACGTGCTTTAATTATCTGTCATATTTCTAATTAGGATTAATTGCATATAAATTAATGAACTTTCAACAAATTCTCGTTTTGCACATGAACTTTAAAATCTTTATTAAAATTACTCAACTATTAATTTATTCTCATTTTGCATATTTGTTTATTTTTCGACCAAATTTTGGGTCTGAAATGACGTCATTTTCCTCCAACTATACATTACAATGTCAATTCTATATTTCCACACGATCATATGTATGCTATGCAAGCATATTCATGCCAAACGAGTATATTTATGCCACGTCACCACGATGAAAAATGGGCAAATATACAAAATGAGCATAAATAAATAATTAAGTAATTTTAATAAAGATTTTAAAGTTCATGTGCAAAATGAGAATTTGTTGAAAGTTCAGTAATTTATATGCAATTAACCCTTTTAATTAATGCATATACTGAAGCTCTCACTTATTTGGTAATATTAACATGATATTTGAAATATCAAACTTTTAATTTATTACAAAATGAACACCTTTAATTTTTTTTCGATCATCACGTAATTGAAATTCATTATTAACATTATTTTTTTAAGTAGAATCCTTTATCCACTCACAATACATTAATTAATTATTTTTATTAAAATTCATATTGTTCCCCTTTTAAGACTATCTTTCGTAGACGGACATAATATATTAATTCGCAATTAATTAATTCATAAAAGAACATGCATGATAGGGCCATGTATATGAATCATAGTACCTTTCTTTCAATTGAAGCACCAAATCAACACTCGTGCTAAAATGGAAATAGTGAATTTACCAAAATCGATATAACTAACGATAAATAGCTAGACAATTCCTTTTATTAATTACTATAGTAATTAGCATTAGAAATATAACGACCAAACAATGATGAGTATTTAGGTGGGGCAAGTCTCATTATTGAGATACAACTCAAATTTAAATAAATAAGTGGTAATCAAATTGATTATTTGCGGGTCAAGCATTTATTTGACGAAGCGGTTCATTCATTAGTATGGGTCGGGTCTATAAATTTCCATCATGCTATGCACATAATGGCATTCATTGCAAACAAATACTATTTGAGCTAGAGTAACGGCTAAACCGGGTCGGGTTTTCAATGTTTTAGGTGTATTCATTTATTTTGAAAGATGTTTTATTTTTTCATGTCGTTGATATTTAGGATATGTAGTTGAAAAATGTTGATATTTTTTTATGGGTTTCGTGCTCATCAATTTTTTCTTTACAAATATTCATGACTTCAACAAATATTTTAAAATTGAGTATCCTTGTTCGTAATCTATCAAAATCATCAGAAAGCCGATTAGTTCTGCAATTAACTCCAACATTTGGCATGGACTACTCATTTAGATTCACAAAATATGCCCGATCCATATGTTAAATGTATAGTTTTGATTAGGGCTGGGAATTTCGGGTTCGGGTAATCGGGTACCCGATACCCGACCCGAAAAAATCGGGTATAGGGTACCCGATACCCGATTTTTTCGGAATCGGGTACGGGATCGGGTAGTTAGGGGTTGAAATAATCGGGTATCGGGTATACCCGAATTACCCGATTTTTTTAATTAATAAATTTTAAACTATTTAAATTATTTAATTAAATTACATATGAATTGAAATCTAAAACTGAAAAGTAAAAACTCCCAGCCCTAATTCTAAATCCCTCCCGCGGCCCCCCGCCCCCTGTTTTCAATTCCCTCCCAAATCCCAATTCCCAAACTGTGAACTCCCAGCCCTAAGTCTCGGCTCTCACGTACAGCCCCGGCCGGCCGCCCCACTCGCCGTCGCCCCTCGCCAGTCGCCGTTCCCATCCCACCTCCTGTTCGATTCGCCCCTCCGTCGCTCTCTCTCTCTCTCTTAACTGAAAATAGGACACCGCACTTCAAGGTTCCCCCTCTGTGGGCTCCTGCGAAGACACAGCTACAGCCGCATTCCCGACCTTCTTCCTCACTGGAAACCGCTTCCCTTTTGGCTCCAATTTCCGAACGGCAGAGGAGCCTCCACTAATCGGAGCCCTAAGTCTCCAATCTCACCGCCCCATCTATCTTTTTCTGTCCGTGGCCGGGCAGCACCGGCGCCCTGCCTTCCATCTGAAATTCAGCAGCTGCAGCAAACAGCACCGGCGCCCTGACCTTCTTCTTCTTCTTTTTCTTCTTCTTTTTTTTTTTTACAGATTTCTAATTTCTCAGTTTTGAGCACAAACATATTTGGTATATACAAATTCAATTGACAATTGAATGTTATTTGGTAATTGGTATACACAATTTTGGTTGTGTTTTGAGCAATTGACATTTGAATGTTATGATTGATCGGTGATATTTGCATATGGGCCATATTTTCCAATTTTTTTAAAAAAATCGGGTATTAGGGTAAATCGGGTACCCTAATACCCGATTTACTCGAATTCACAGTTTGACTTTAGAAATTGAGATTTTGATCGGGTAATTTCGGGTACCTGAATACCCGACTCGGGTACCCGAGTCGGGTATTAGGGTACCCGATTTCAAATTCGGGGTCGGGGTCGGGGTCGGGTAGTGGGTTTAGGGTATTTTCGGGTTCGGGTACCCGATTTTTTCGGGTAGGGTACCCGAACCCGACCCGATTCCCAGCCCTAGTTTTGATATCATTAGAAATACATGATATTCATAAATGGTACAAGAATAATTATTGAGAATAATCTTTTAGAAAATTGTTATGTATCTTTCTATGCTATAAATTCGAATACTTACAATAAATATA
This sequence comes from Salvia miltiorrhiza, assembly GCF_028751815.1. NCBI lineage: Eukaryota > Viridiplantae > Streptophyta > Magnoliopsida > Lamiales > Lamiaceae > Salvia > Salvia miltiorrhiza. The sequence continues at coordinate 55,279,086 of NC_080391.1, forward strand.
ATGATAATGATAATAAAAATAAATAAAACAATAGACGAGCCTTATACCCATGTATTATATTAAGCCCCACTCAAAATTAACCCAATTTAGATTTAGTTCGAATGGACGTTTTTAGCAATGAAGCATGTGAAGACGACACTTCATAACAAAATGAGGAATGGTTTGCTAAGAAACGCTAATGCTTAATATTGAGTGGTATTTTAACATATATTAATACACTCAGTCAATGATGAATCATATAAATATATTTTAACATATATTTATATGCTAATTATATAAATATCGAAATATTTTGATATTTAGAAAATTTAATAATCTAAATATTTATTTTTTTAACTTACCTTATTATCAAATTCTTGATCTGTCCCTACTCGAATATCTCTGCTACCTCATCCTCATATGGGTAGATACCATAATTTATCAAACACTATGCATACAAAAAATTAAAACTTCAATTTGTATCCAGCATAAACCGATTCCTACTTAACTATAACATCTATATATCAATGTCAAACTTTATTATTCTCTCTCTGAAAAAGAAAAAAAAGGAAAAAAAAATCCTTATCCAACATTACGTGACAGCAGCGTTGAATTTAGGTACATCGTACCAAATAATAATTACATAAAATAAAATTTTGGGAAAAAAAAGGCTATGTTTGTATACCAAAACCGAAACACGATCATTTATAAGTCTGGTGAAGTAAGTAGGGTTTTGTATCTAGGCCCATACCCATTTAAGAGATCCATCAAATTATTGGACTGGATTTCAAAGTATCATACTTTATTATGATAATATGCTTCCAAGTGTTGTACTATAATTAAGCAATTAATTAAAAAATAGGAATCTTTCATCCAATACATATAAGCTTGTTTTCTTTTTTAGATGTCCCATTTATATAGATTTATTTTTATAAAAAGTAATATTTTTTGTACTCATTTACTATTATATCTTTGTTCTATTATTTAATTACTCAAACTTTAATTCATCATTAAATAATAAATATGGGAATCTTAGGAAATTTACTTATATATTTTCATTTCCAATGATTTTTCATAATACTTGTGTAAATTCCAATCAGCCTACACATACGAAATATAAAACTGAAGGAAGTGAGAAATTAAAAGGGTACAACAAGAAGTAATTGTTACACAAAAACTCGTGTAAGATTATTTGACGGATCAATTAGATATATATGCTCCCTATATCTTAAAATAAGTGTCACATGACACAAAATTAAATTAGATAAATATACTCCCTATATCTTAAAATAAGTGTCACATGACACAAAATTATGCATATCAAGGAGTAATATAATTTTACATGTATACCCTTAATTATATTTCCTAACTTTAAGATGAAGTAGAGAACAAATGAAGATAATGCATTTAATGAAACAATACATTCGCATGGCCATTTTGAAGAAGGAACACAAATTTTGGCCACTGATTTGAAAAACACAAAATCTTACAATTTTTTTACGTTTTAGGACTGTTTTGCCCTTAATTAGGGCGGGCCGGATTTGAATTTGCACTCGGGTTAGGTACACTTGACACTATTAGTGACAAAAGTACCAACATAAAAAAAATCAAGTAAATTGGTACACACATGCACGAATGGTACTAGTGACCATATTAGTGTCATATACTTGTATTGATACACTAGTGTCTTGTCTTATGTAAATGAGTGCAGTTATATGGCTATTTTGAACACTTCCCCGTAGGGTTTAGATTCCTCATTTATGGTTTATATTCCTTATTTAGAGTTTAATCAACGAATGATAATTTTGGCACTAATATTACCATTTGTGCCAAAAGTACCAATTTATTTGGTTTTTTTTTTTTTTCTGTTGGTACTTTTGGCACTAATACTGCCATTTGTGCCAAAAGTTCAATTTACTTAGTTTTTTTTTTTTGGTTATTTATGTTGGTACTTTTGGCACAAATAGTGACAAATGTACCTAACCCGCGCGCAAACCCGAATCTGATCTACTCTAATAAAGGGCAAAACAGTTTTAAAACGTAAAAAATGACTATCTCAAAATGGGACTCGCATTTGATTTTAATATTAACGACATAAATATAATTGGAAGTTTAACTTCATTTTACTTTAAAATTTTATAATATGACATTTAAAAAAACACAAAAAAAGCTTTACAATATGATACTTATTTAAAGGAGGGAATATATAAACTCATATTCAATGACATGTTTATGATTTTTATGGTATATCACGTAATCTGAATTTGAATCTGAATCAGGACTTCTCTGATGATATTTGCATTCGTGTGAGGTACAAAATTAAATGGCACACAATGATTTTAATTTGAAATGGTGGAGTATTTGCAAAATATATTTATTTATTTCAAAGATGATCAGAAATTCTGAGTTTGGATCAAAATAAAGTACATTGAATAAAGATATATAATCAGAAATACAACTATAGTACGATGTATGCATGTGCAATGCATGAAGTTGAATAGTTTTTCATCTGTCGGCGGTACAATTATTTAATTTTTTTTCTCAACTGTACATAGAATAAAATTCTCTTAATTTTAATTAGTTGTGATTATGGTGGATAATTCTTTCAAAAATTCCAATTATTTTCGAGAAAGATACACCAGTTTTCTATATATATTCATATAGAACTTGGTTACAGTAAAAACTAGTACCACATTTTATCGCGAGAATTAAGAACATTATACTCAATATATAAAATTATTGTATTAGTTGTGAAATTAACTGCACTAAAAAAAATTATGAAATTTTCGTAATTCATGAGATTCGAATCCAGATATTGCATTTATTCATCAAGGCAATGTATTCATCGTAAATTTTAACTATCGAAGGCTTCTCATTTGAGGTTCAAGAATTTTCGTTAATTATCATATAGTTCACGTGTTTCATTGTAATTATCAATAATTCAAGATATTGTGTTAAACAATCAATATTTTACGATGTACTAATAATTTTACCTTAAACTTATACTCCCTTTCGTCCAAAAAAAATAGTTCATTTTTGCTATTTTGGGATGTCCACAAAAATTAGTCTATTTTCTTTTTTGAAAACTATTAATCGCATGGTGGATTATATTCTTCACTCACAATACATTTTTTTTTAATCAAAAAAAGAACATTTATTAAATATGGGGAACCGGCACCAGAGATGCCAAAAGCCCCGAATCACATACAACAAAAACACACAACAAAATATAAAAAGTCTGAGACCCTCACCACCAGAAAAGAGACCACAAGAGGTCGAAATCTAAAAACCAGCTCCTAAAATCTCTAGAACTCGGTTGCTGACAATACGCCGAGACCCATCCCCACGTTCTTATAAAAAAAAGAACATTTATTAAACTTGCATCCGTTTCTCCACTTCCACACACACCAAACAAAACAAAAGTTGTTGAACATGAGAAGAAAACATGGTCCGAGGATTCAATCTCTTTCTTGCAGAGAATGCAGGCGGCGTCTGCATTGGAGTTTATCACTTTGCGTCTTTGAAGATTATCACACGTTACCATCCTTCCCTTCGAAACTCTCCAGCCCGTTGTTTTGGCCTTGAGCGGCACTTGTGCTTTCCAAGCGATTGAAAGTTCCGCCTCTTTGCCTCCGCTTCTACCATCACTGGCTGCCTGATTGAGCTCCTTATAAGCCGACTTGACCATGAATTGGCCTTTCGGTTCAATGCTCCATCTACATAGACAACAACATTTTGTAGCACAGAATCGAGGTTAGATAAAATATTAAGATCCCTCCCCCTCAACTCTCGAGTCCAGCCCAAGTTCTAGACCCAGCCCCCCTCGACCCACCATCCCATGTCTTTAATCACCCCTCCTTGATTACTACTAATCCTATATAATCTTGGAAACGCCTCCCTCAGACTCTGCCCCCAGTCCAGACATGATGCCAAAATAAGAACCCATCTCCCTCCCCTATCTGGATAACTAAGTTTTCTCTCAACCACTTTCCATTTTCTCCCCAACTCAAATCCACCACCCTCTTCCACCATCCCGGTCTTGTAGCTCTATTTATCTGTAATTTGAAACCATCCTCATCCCAAAACAAGTCCCCCCCAACACTCTCTAATCACCCGTGCATATTCAGAATTTTTAAATTGGGGGTACGAAAATATAATCTCATAAATATAAATATAAAAGATACTTTAATGTTAAAAATATAGTATATCTTAAAACATTGTTCAAAGATAGTAAGATGCAAAAGAAGGGAGAAATTTTTTGGAAAAAATTGTAGTATATGTAGTTCTCAATTTCTCAAAGATTTAAGATTGTATACGCAGCCCCAGCCGCCCTTTTTGACTTTTTAATGGGCCAAAGCCCAAATAAATTAAGATGAAGCAAAACAAATCAATTGGGGTTGTTTGTGGGGGCAAAAATAGTTAAACAATACTAATTACATAACACTACTAGTTTAAAAATAAAAATAAAAATTGGGGATACAGTTGTACCCCCATCGCCCCTTATAGATCCGCCACTGCCCGTGCCCATAGGGATTCGCGCTCCGAGAGAAAACACCAAATCCATTTGAACATAAGCCTTATTGAACCACCCAAGGTCTTTTATACCCTACTTATAATACAATTAATTATCATTATAAACACTACTTATAAGTGGAACCCTTTCTCCACTCACAATACAATAGTTATTTTTATTAAAACTCGTATCGTCTCTTATCAGGACTATTTTTTTGTGGACGGAGGAGTATTTTTTAACAATTTATATAATTTAATTTAACAATTTATATATCAAGATATGGTTTTTTTGATATACAACAATGTGATTTATAGAATCAAAAATTTTGTATTGCATAAAAGGATACAAGTTATATTAAAAATAAGGCAAATAATTGGCTGAGAGATTTAGTTTGAAGATAAGCTCAGAAAGAGCCCACCAATGAATGCAGATGCTTGAACTAAGGAAAGCCCAAAGTCAATGAAATTCTCCTTTTCGTTTTCTTTTTAATTAATTCATGCAATCTGATTTCTTTATGTTACATGCAATTTCAAGTTCTTTTCCACATTGGGAAAAGTTGAAGAAATATGTACTAGATTTAAATCTCGACAACTAAAGGATAAGATTAGGTTCAAAAAAGAAAACATGCATGAACTTGGCATGTCGCCTTCTCACGGTGCCCAAAATGTTTTAAGGCTTGTAATTTTTGGCCGTTTTGTAAATATAGGATAAATTTTTTAGGAACTGTAATTGCACGATAGGTTTTCAAAAATTCAGTATAAATAGGATAAATTGAGCCCAAAAAAATAATTTATCCTATATTTATAAAGCGATCAAAATTACGGACCTAAAAAAAGATAAGAGAAAAGTGGATTTTTTTTATATAAAATTTAATCTTTAAATAGATATAACTTTACATTTCAAATCAAATATTTACATAAAATAGTATAAAATTAAAACTCGTATCATGATCTTGAATTTGATATGTATTTTATAATTAGTCGAATTTTACAATTTTATAAAAAATAAAATAAAAAAATGAAAAAAAAAATAGTTTATAATAAACCTTCAATTTTATTGTAACAGTAAAATTGCCACTCAATTTAGAAATCAATTTGAATTAATTTCAAATTGTAATCTTAGCTTCTTCTTTTTTAATATAGAACTCCATATATTTTGATCTAAGTGGATGTTTTGGCCGACTCAATGTATATATAACATTTCTCCCTTTATATTAACTTTTTTTCTTCCCCTATTTTTTTTTTCCTTGCGTGTGTAGCCAATAACTTGAACAAAGCATTTTATCTATTTAACTTAGTCAACATTTGAGATTTAAGGGTTATTCAAAAATTCATCAGCATAAGTAGGACAATTAGAGCCCGAAAAAATAATTTATTCTACAATTGCAAGTTCGAAAAAATTTGTTCTACATTTACAAAACGATCAAAGTTAGGGGCCTAAAAGAGGATGAGCGAGAAGAGAGAATTTATTTATAAATTTTAATCTTTAAATAAATACAACCATTACATTTTAAATCAAATATTTACATAAAGTATATCAAGTTAAAGCTCCTATCATGATCTTTAATTTGATATGCATATTAAATATTTAATAATTAGTTGAATTTCACAATTTTAGAAAGAAATAAAAAAAAATTATTGAATAGAAATCTTGACTTTTTAATCTATTACTCAATGTATATATAATATTTCTCCATATATTCCCTATTTTTTTATTCTTGCATGTGGAGCCAAGGAGTTGAACAAAGTATTTTATCTATTTAACTTGGTCAACATTTGAGATTTAAGGATTATTAAAAAAATTGTTAATTTCACATTATGTATAATTACATACACACATGTAATTGACTTTTAATAATAAAAATAATATATATTTTAGACAAATTGCTAGTTTAAATGTTACCACCACATGGCAAAAAGTATAGTTTTTTTTTCTAAATATATCTTAGACAAATTACTTCAAATTACTTTTTCTATCGTATTTATATAAAATAGTAGGAAATATATTAAAGGGAGATAAAAAAAAACTTTAAAACGTGAACATAATATATTGGGGAAGAAAATAAAATATGATAAATTAAATTAAATTTGAGAGCCCAAAGTTTTTTAAGGCCCATAAATTTGACCATTTTACAAATGTAGGACAAATATTTTCGGGCTTGTAATTGTAGGACAAATTATTTTTTCAGGCTCAATTTATCTTATTTATACTAAATTTGTGAAAATTTATTTTGCAATTAATTACAAGTTCGAAAAAAATTATTTTATATTTATAAAACGGCCAAAATTATGCGCCTAAAAAAAGCTTTGGGCTCCCTTCTCGAGTATATATGTATCTTTAATCTTTATAGTTTTATTGCAAGTCTAGTCCATGAAATATATGTCCATTAATGCTTAGCTCAATTCATACTTGTTTTAATTAATTATTTTTATTTGCGATTATATAACGAGAGAGGCGTTAGTGTTGCAGGTGTACTTGAATGGCGACATTTTGATAGGGAGATGTATTTCAAATGAATAGATTCTAATTCTAAAGTTTTTTTTTGCCCGAAATAATCATTTATTCGAAATTCTATATATGGATGTCGAATATATTAAATTTATTGTTTGAAGAATTTCTATCTAACCTTTGATTTTTTATTTTTTTTAACGCGAACCTTCTTTTAGATTTGCTATTATTTTTATTTATATTTAAATTACATCCATATTTCGAAGGCACGTCATGAGTTTGTGTTTGTTTATCATCAATCCAAACCATATATAATGAGCATCACATCATAATATTCGACCATTCAATTGTCCTAATTTTTTTACATAGTTGTCAAATATCATTAAAATTAATATTGAGGTCGACGCTGTAATATTTATATGGCTCAAACATTCGAAATAATATAATTAAATATCTATGCATGTTACTTCAATTAATAATGATGATATTAATTTGTGACTTTCACTAACTACGATGACGTTAATTCATCGAAAATTAAGAATCCTGCAGTGAAAGTCATAATAACTAGAAGATTGAAGATAATTATTTTTTTTAATTCATAAAATCAGAATAGAATGAAGATTTATATATTTAAGCGTATAATTATTCCATTATAAGAATATCTCAGAGTTGTACAATTTTCTCTCACCAACATTACAACTGTTCCCATATCAAGAAAGCTATTGTGGCTTTAATTTCTGAAAGGGGAATTAAATTATATTTACGTAATCATACTAGCTAACAAAAATTACCGGAAATATATATAAATATATATATATATTCTCTGCATCATGTTAACAGCAGCCGACCTCATCTACTTAATTCCCCACCACTAAATTTTCCTTCAAATATATGGGCATTAATTTTATGGGTGTATAAATAGATACTCCCTCCGTCCCTGAAATGGCTTCCTCTTTGGGGACGGCACGAGTTTTAATGAAAAGTTGTAAAGTGTATTGATAGTGGAGAAAAAGTTATATAATTATTATTGGAAGTTGTGAAAAGTGTTATAATTGGTATTGGGAGTGGTGAAAAGTGAAAAGTAAGAATAAATAAAGTATTATTAGTGGTGGGGTAGGTGTCCAAAAATGGAAAGAAAAAAAGAGGAAGTTATTTGGGGGACGTCCCAAAATGGAAAAAGATGAAGTTATTTTAGGGACGGAGGGAGTATATATTATCCGACTCATTTCGATACATCAGGCCTATTATTTTAATTGTGATTTTTTAATGAAAGTTGCAGTTTAATGTATTAAGAAATAGATCCAAAAAGTACTACCTACAAAAAATGTAATGGCCAGCAAGATATTAGGATAATGACCTTTTAATTGGACTAGAATTAGCAGTACCGCTAAAAATAGATAGCCAATTAAATCCAAAAGGTAACTAAGATAAAATAAAATAAAAAATCAAAATGTTGATCGACCTCGAAATAATGGTCAATTTTGGTTTTGGACGCCTTTTAAGTATTCCTTAATTCTTTGATTAAATAGAATAAAATAAAATAAAACAAAACAAAAAAATGATCGACCTCACATTATTAAGATGGGGTTTTTTTTATAATTTTTTTATAAGATGGTTTAATTTGTTGATTTACACTTAATTAAAAATATATTTAAATGAATAACATATTAACAATCAATCAAGGTCATAATTATAAATCGACAAGTCATTGTAGAGTACATTTGACCAAAAAAATATTAAGATCGGATACTAATTAAGGAATGAGGAATCTAAGCTAAAAATTCCACAAAATAGTCAATAAAGACAAAGCCCACTAAAATTTGAGAAGTGCGCGTGGCAATTAAATTGATTGATTAATGAACTTAAAATTATAAGCCAATAAAAATCCCTATTTTTACCTTTAAAAAAGTTCCTCATTTTACCTTTAAAATAATCCCTAATTTTATTTATTTTATTTTTCTAGAAGGCGCTTTGTTTTCCCTTTCGCGTTCGTTGTTTTCTATCATTCTATGGAATTGTTGGGAAACTTTGATTGAGCTCAATTTAAGTTTTATAGGAGTGTATCATATTTTTATTTGATTTTCGGTATTCATTGTAGAAAACTTTACAAATTGAATCCTACCATTACAAAATTTGTAAGAAATCGAATCAACCGACTATATTACTACAAAAATAATCTCTTTTTAATTTTTCACACGGATTAAGAAAATAAATTTAATATTTTTATAAAAAGTATAATTTATATGTAGCTATTTTATAATACCTTTATTTATTATTCACACATAATTTTCACAAAATTTGATAAGTTTATTTTAATAAAAGAATGCTATCATAAAATTTTAATTATAAAATTGGGCTAAATTTGAAGACATCATAAAAAGAATAAATGACTAATTGTATGAGGAAGATGGAGTGTTTTTCTTATCAAAGTAGGAGTATATAATTTAACACTAAAGCTGAATTATTTCGATTATTAACAATAATCCGATTGGGTTCCGAAAATTTGATTTTATTTTCGTGTTAATAAGTAAAAAGCCTATATTTATAAAATAAAAAATGCATACTTAAAAAAAAAAAAAAACTTGATTTTATGTTCAAATTAAAATGAAAGGTCGAAATTGCTCTTGCATACTTAAAGAAAAGAAAGTTTGATGTCGGAAAAGTGGGGCAGCAACCTACTTCAACCACAGCAAGCTATTTTTGTTTATCAAGTATATTGATTGATATTATTAAGAATAATTTTGTTAATTTAAACGTAAACATAATAATTTTATAAAATAGGCATTTTTTATTACAACTTAACAAAAGCATGCCTTTTTAATTTTTAGTTTTTACTCCCTTTTTTTTTGGTGAAAAAACACAATTCTCCAACTTTCTTTTCTTTGAATAATCATTTTCTTTCTCGTAGAGCACAAATCAACCACGACACGTGTTGATAAGATAAATTAATCTCGTGGACCAAACCATTACCACGTGCAATTAGTTAAGAGGTAATCATAAATTATTTAAAAATATTATTTTGCTCTTAACGTTGAAATCAAGAAGCTGATCTGCTTCAATAAGATGCCTAATCGTGACGTGGCCGGATAAGAGCCACAGGTAAAAAAATTAAGATATTATTATAATATTATATCTGTTGTTAATGCTTATCTTTTTGAGTAATGCTAAATAGCCACATTGTGGCCACCCACACACTAGTATAATAACGAAAATCTTGATTTATTTAATTTATTTTTTAAAATAAAAATAAGATTTAGTTATTTTATCATATTCTCTACATTGTAATTATTTTTTTGTAATTTTTTGGTAACTTTTTTATTTTTATTAAAAATAAATTAAAAATAAAAAATGCAAAAAAATTAAAAAAAAATAAGTACAATGTAGAGAATATAGTAAAATAACTAAATCCTATTTTTATTTTAAAAAATAAATTAAATAAATTAAGATTCTTCTTATTATATTAGTGTGTGGGTGGCCACAATGTGGCTGCATAGATTTATTGTATCTTTTTTTCTAGTCCCTTTGAGGAAATTAAGGACACCTGTCAGCTTATGAACTATACTTGCATCCTCGATTTGATGAAAGGTCAAGTGTGAAAGAATTTGTGATTTCTATTTTTGTAAATTTAATTACTACTAATATTTTAAAAAGTTATTAAGATCGATAATACTCCATCCGTCCCACGAAGCATGACACAGTTTTCTTTTTGGTATGTCCCACGAAATATGACACGTTTCTAAAAATGATAAAAAATTTACCCTTTATTCACATTTTCACTTTTTCACCTACCACACTTAACACACAAAATACAAATTTCTTAATTTTCGAGCTGAAAAGAAGTGTGTCATGGTTCATGGGACGGAGGGAGTAATATTTCAATTTGATGCACGACTCTTAACATCAACGAGATTAAACATAATTACGCTAATGTGATTTGATGTTTCATTTTAATACTACAATTTTAGTATAATTTGACTAAATCGAGAGCCCTGGTTCAAATTGAAATAATTAATTAGAGTTAGCGATGCAATAAATAGCAATGAAACGTTAACGGCTAATATTGTTAAATGTAAAAGCTAAAATGGTATCTCGAAGCTGAAATAAAGATAATTTTTGTATTTATTGCTTCTTAATTTCATATTCCATTGAAATATAACTACTAATAAAATAAAATATAAAAAAATAAAAACTTCGTTAATAATATTTTAAATTTATTTTTTAAATTTAACTATTTGAATAAAGAGAAGAATTATTCCCGACAACAATCACAATTGCCCAATCCGCCATTCTCAAATGGAAACCTATGATCATATCATGTTACATTGCCTTTTTTATATTTTGGTGTGCAATTATATTTGCAGCTGGTTGAAGATCTCATTCTTTTCTATGTCTTCGATTTTGAATTTGCTAAGATGCGCGGGAACAAGGTTGGAAAGATGTTTTTCAATGCCATATGGCCATGTATTTGTTGGAACTTGGAAGATATGGAAAGTTAGAAACAAGAGTCTTCAAATATGAAGTCCCTGATGCTTGCTAGAATAGTTGATGTTATTATTTTTTGCACATGGAGCTAGGTAAAGGCAATGAATCCCATTGAGTTTTGCTACACGTCCCATGAGTGGGCCGTCGATGCCATTAGAGCTAGGAAAACAAATATTTTTATTCTAAGAAATTAGTTTGTAGATAGGTATAATGTTCTAATTTTGTCTTGGTTCACAGAAAAAAAAAAAAAAAAAAACAAATATTTCGTTTTATCAAGTCAAAGTGTTAATTTTAGAAGTCATGCTTGATTTTCTAGAATATTGTATTGTAAAAGTATTTCACTGAGCATAAATTAATCATGAACGGCTTTTATCGCAAAGTTAGGGCCTTAAAATAACAAAAGAAGATATAATAATTTAATAGGCTTACCAGTAATCTGCAAATAAAATGCAATCTAGTGTAAAACTTGACATTTCGATTTCTAATCCAATCACAGCAAACGAGTCTAAACAAACTTTTTGGTTAAAACTTTATACTCACCATTTCCTTTTAAAAAGAATAAAGCATTTAATTCCAAAAATTAAATATATTTACTAAATTTAGTTTTTTTTATATATAACAAATAATGTTAAATTGATCATCCATACATTTATTACTAACTAATATATAAAACAAAAATTAGATCAAATTCATAATTATAAATTTTCAAACTAATTAACTCACGATACAAGTTTCATTGCATAGAACTCAAACAAGATTTTTTCCGAGCTGATATCGTTGCATCATCATGCAACTAACTACATTTTAAAAACATGCAACAATACATAAAAATACGGGTAAATATCAATCAAAGACCTAAACAATGTGTTGAGTTACAAAAATATCCTAAACTATTGATAATATCAATAGTTTAGGACATATTTGTGACTCAATCCATAATTTAGACTTTTGATTGACATTATCAATAATTCAGGATAAATTTCGGACTCTTCCCATAGTTCAGGTCTTCAATTAATATTTACATTAAAAATGCACAATCATATAATGGTATATAAAATGAGTGTTATTTTAATAACAATTGGCATATATATATAAAGAAGACCCCAAAAACTCTCTTATTTCCCATCCCTAAATTCCTTTAATTTCCAACTGCATGACTAGCATAAATGATTGCTTTAATGAAATTATTGGAGCGAAGTTGGTTAAAGCACCACAAAAGAACAAGAAATCTTAACTAGAAAGGGGATAATGTAGTAGTATATTCCCAATTGTTATCCACAAGAAAAAAACAAAAACAAAAAAGGGCTAAAAAGCAACCATTGGAGCAAGTAGTATTCCAATTAATCTCGATTCGTGCAGCATGGCATCATTCATTGTATACTAACACAAAACAACACACACAAAAACACACTCTTTTGTATATATATGTGAGTGTGTGTGTGTGTATGTTTAAAGTCAAGAAAACAGCCAATCAGAAGTGATATTACCTCACAAGATGACAAAAATGTTGAGATATAAATAGAGAAGCCAACGCCTTGCAAACATTTCAAACACTCACTCCTCTCCTCTTAGCATTTCTCTCTTCACCACCTAAAGAAAAAAAACAAGACAAAAAACCAGAATTTGATCAGTAATTTATCTTAAGCTCCTTGATCACTCTTTACCCAAAAAAGAAAAGAAAAGAAAAGAAAATGGTGGGCGCATACAGCAGCACTGATCTTCCTCCCGGTTTCAGATTCCATCCCACTGATGAAGAACTGATCATGTTCTATCTCAAGAACCAGGCTACATCAAGAACCTGCCCGGTTTCGATAATACCGGAAGTCGATATCTACAAATTTGATCCATGGGAGTTGCCTGGTTAGTAAAACAAAACACCATTCTTGAAAATTGAGGTTATCTCATAACTATACTACTCTCTCATGCCTGTTTTGCATGTCACAGAGAAAGCAGGATTTGGAGAGAGTGAGTGGTACTTCTTCAGCCCCCGAGACAGGAAGTATCCGAACGGGGTTCGCCCGAATCGAGCAGCTGTTTCCGGGTACTGGAAGGCTACAGGCACAGACAAGGTGATCTACAGCAGATCAAAATTTGTAGGTGTGAAGAAGGCTCTTGTTTTCTACAAGGGGAAGCCGCCGAAGGGCGTCAAGACTGATTGGATCATGCACGAGTATAGACTGGGCGAATCGAGGCCGCATCCGAGCAAGCAGAATGGCTCCATGAGGGTAAGTTATTACAAGATTGAGTTTGCTCTGTTTTTGAGTTTTTTGAGGATTTGAGCATAACTATGTTTTTTTGTTCTTGTGTGTTCAGTTGGATGATTGGGTTCTATGTCGGATCTACAAGAAAAAGAATCTAACAAAGGCCCCTGAGCAAAGAGTCGAAGACTCGTTAACTCAGCCTGTGATTGCCAATGATGTTATGGAACCACAGATGCACAAGTTCCCGAGAACTTGCTCTCTAACTCATTTATGGGAGTATGAATACATGACCTCAATCACCCAACTCCTGGATGAAAATGCATACAATGCGCCCTTCAACAATCAAGAAGCGATATTCGAAAATGGGGGCGAAAAGTACCAGCCAGGGCAAGTTCAGCTACCTTACACAGACGCCACGAAACTCCAAGTCCATCAGTCGATTTTTGTGAATCCAGTGTCTCAACTGCAGTGAACAAGAACAACATCGGATTAAGGAACTAAGCCAGCAGCAAGTGTACAGAGAATGTTGGCGAAAAATGATCTTCGTCAACTGTGCAGATAGCTTGATCATAGTAGCTGGTGGTGGACAAGTCCAACTGCTGTTAAGCTACATACTTCTAATCTAGTGGTGTTGGGCCATAGATCAATTTATGATTGCTTTTAGATTTGTGCTATATGCTTTTTGGTGATATAAAGATTTTCCTATTTGTGCTAAATGCATCCTAGTTTAAGCATGGAATAGACTAAGTTCAAAGAAACCAACTTGCGCCGCCAAATGAAAACAAATTGAATTCAAAGGTATTTCAAATCTGAGCTGGATTACAAGTCAATCTAACTAAGTCTTCCATTATGAAATAGAAAAATATTAGAGATAAACTATACTTCTATCCCTAGATTTGGAACACCTCATATTAGGATACATAAATCGCTACCGTTAAGTCTAAATTACAAACAACATGTCAAAAACTGTTTGTAACTTGGCAGATTTCATAATTCCTATATTCAAAGAACATTTCTTATAAATATTACTCCTTGAAAAAGAAAATCTCATATCCAATCCAAGCATTAAAAGGAGAATTTCAAGAAATTTATATAAAGTCTTTGTGTAGTCGGAACAATTGAAAAATTCCCAACATTCTGACCACCAAGGTAAATATCACAACTTTCCCGTCTATTTAGGCTTTGTGCATCGCTCTCACATGAAGTTTACTGTTTTCATGTTGTATATAAACCTGGTTTCTATTACTACAATACACATTACATGAGAAATATGGCATCAAACTTTAACCGAATTAGGACAGTAGGCAACAGAGGATTCGGATAACTTAGCATCATCTGGATGCCACTAGAAGTCGACTTATTCAACTGGATCAGGACAAAATTAGACTAGAATGTCTCTTAATGGCTTAGATTGAATCAGATTTTATATTGGTAGCTAATCTTAAATTAACTGCAATTTATCTCATAATCAACTTTTTTCTTTAGTTGAGAGAATTGATAATCCCAATAGTTATCCAGATCTGATCTAGTCAAAATACGTGACAACATAAACTATAATTTATGTGGAAAGGAAAGAAACTTTTTAAATTTATTATCATAACCCTTTTCTGTAAGCCATTTTCATGAATTCTCTTCAAAATTTTGAAGCAGAGGAGGTCGTCAAACCTGTCCATTCATGCCACGAAGCCGCTATAACAGATATTTCTCGCAGTCAAATAACCGCGGTCTTACCAGTTCCGTTCACGGCTGCCACTTACATTGCAAATTCAGCCAATTCAACATGCCCTGAAAGCAACAATGAGTGGTTATCCAAAGGTGATGACAAAAATATCTTAATCGTGTCTTTGTCTTAGAAAAGAAGGATAACACCAAAGCAGTTTTAGTTTGACCAAATTGGCATAATCATTGATCCAACTTTCTGGGGATGTTTACAACTCCTATTTGTGGAATACAGTCGATTAGTTCATCTTGATATCTACATGATCCTTATCTGAAGCCACACATGTTCGTAAATTATTAGGTCGTGTTGGAGCAGTAAAGTGTATTCATCATACGTTCACACAAAAATCACAGAGAAAACAGCTATATCACACATGGTTAATATCTTAAGATAAAGCAGTTAATTATATATCCAAGATAAACATATCAAGAAGATTAAATCAACAGCTTAATCCTGGCTAAAATTAGTGAAACCAATAACACAATTTACGACTAAATTTTTTTCACCCTAACTTTTTATACAGTATGAGCTATTACCAGTTCAGGCAATCAATCAATGGAGATGAAAAATTAAAAATGTTTCAACTTCATACAATTCTCCTACAATCAAGATGCTTCTTCTCATTTCTAGCTTCCCAACAAAAATTTGGAGTGCCTGTACCATTCCTAACCAGAAAGAATCGTAAAACGTCGCATTCGAAGCAAAAAGACTGTCAAAAATCGAAACTTAGGGAGGAGGAATTCTATCCATTTAAGGCGTGATGGAACAAAAGGGGCTTTGAGAAAGACGATGGCCCCATTTACCAAAAGACTAAAAGCGAGTTTCAGCGGCCATGAGTTTCCGCTTTTTCGGCTTCGATTCATACTTCAATTATCGCTCCGGCATAAAGCTACGATCGCCTTCATCAGCTTTTGATCCACTACTTTTTTATTTCCATCAATAAACCCTCATATATCGATATCAACTGAGTGATTGTCGCGATCGATCTAGTCCGAATTTTAATTCGAATACCAAGAAGAAGACAAAAGAATGCAAAAGCAAAGCTTAGAGCAACAATAATGAAGATTCAAGCTCTTCACTTGCCTCAACATGGTGAAAATTCGTATGCCGATTATGATTTCGCAGGTGAAAATAGCAGCTTTGAATTTTTGGGGAAATTTTCCTGCAAGCTAGGGATTTGATTGCCTGACGACGTCGTTTCCTTCATACATATTTTCGCGGCATTAATATTTTTAAATTTGATCTTTGAATTAATTAGTCTTATTTAAATGGTTTAATTGAATCTTGTTTGTATAGCATTTTATTTTCTTCCTTTCAAATTCTATAAATGGAGTATATATCTTCTCAGAAGAATCGAATAATGAAATGATTAAATTATCATTTCACTAACTATATAGTTTCATCTACATTACTATCACATGTATATTATAGATTCATCCCATTTGTACCAATTTGGATGACTATTAAAGTCAAAAAAGAAAAAGAAAAAAAAGAGATGACTATTTAATTAAATACAAAAAAGGTTATTAACATGGTTTGTCATTCTATTTACTTAATGAGGATAACAAACATCTTCTAGATCGATTCCACTCCATATGATTTTTTTAGTGCAATTCACTTCTTCTATTTAACTAGCAAAATCATAAGTGCGATCTGCAAAAAAATTATGATTTAAATAATAAATATATACTAAAATAGATAGATTTCATAATAGTTTCAAAGAATTTTAAATATCAAGTTTTTTATTTATTTTATACATGTATTAATATTCTTTTTGTGTTAGCCGACTTGACCTATTTCTGATGAGGAGTAATATATGCGGAGCAGAGGAACGAACTCGGACAGAGGAATCACTAGGGTCAGAGGAATGGACTTTGCCAGAGGAATGGATTCCGCCAGTGAAATGGGCTCAGTCAGAGCAATCACCAAAGACAGAGGAATGACCTAATCACGCAAGATAAGTAGCGGCAGTAGTGACCGTTTTACCTAGGGAACGCCATAGCAGCGGAATCGCCCGTCTGCGGGCAAAATTACCACTATGCCCTTGACCACGCGGGGAACATGTTTTCGGAGATGAAATTACTATTTTATCCCTAGAATGTACTCTATAAATAACCCATGCATTCCTCCTATGTAAACTATGTGCTCTTCACTTAATACAACAACAACTCAATTCTTTCTCGGCAATTCAACTTTCTCTCCCAACTTTTACACTCAAACACTAGGTAAAATTCGCAATCTAATTATAATTCACCGATTAAATCACCACCCGTTCATTCACGATTCACCAATTTCTTTTTTACACGATTGTTTAAGGTGATGATTACCTAAAAAAGTAAGCCAAGTCAAATGGAACAATCTGAAGAAAAATACATATCAAGTCAAATGGATCAAATATGTATCTATATAGAAATTGGATAAAATAAAAGTCAATTTAATATATAAGTTGTGGACCATTTTCTGCCCTTATATCATGAAGATTTACGATAAATTTATGATTTTGACAAATAAATTTGTGGTCCTGACTCCAATTTCACGGGAAACAAAAAATATATGTTTTGAATTCAATCATTTTTCATACCTAAACCATCATGTGTTTATAACTAATTAATTAGTTCGTCATGTATATTATAAAGTAGATTTGTACAAAAATTGTACCCTATATAGTACAGGGATTTCTAAATGTGATAATAGGTAAAAAAAATGTCAACTTTGATAAGTGGAATGTGAAAAATCTCAATTTTTATAAAAGTATTGAACTTATGCCCATATTAGTCCATTCACTTTAACATGGGCATTTTTTATAATATACACTTAAATATTAGTAATAACTTGGTTTTGTTGTTTGCAAAAAACCTAATATATATTTTTTACACAACTATACATGTGTTAGAAAAACTTTCCATCAATGATTATTCAAAATTATGAGATTCATTTCAATTTTAATTATAAAATAATGTATTGCACCCTTCACTAAAAACATCCAAATAATCTAGAAATGAAAATCAATATTTCAAAATTATTGTTTTTACGTATTTTATACTATAATGGGCTTTACAAGAACCAAATTAAGTAAGGAATTTATAAAATATACCATCAAACACCAATTCTTGATTTTTTTTAACCACCATAAAACAAGAAATAGTTTTTTTTTTTTTTAAGAAAGAAAAAAGAAGAAGAAGATAATGAATAACAAAAAAAAAAAGGCAAAGGCCCATGTTTGTCGCCACAAATCCATTTGCAACGCAATCCCCACACTCTCCATCCATAGAAGCCATGGCCACCACCATTCCAAACTCCACCACCGCATTCCTCCGCCGCATCTCGAGCCCCCCCGGCGGCGCCGCCCAAGACCTCCCACGCCGCAAACTCATCACCACCTTCCTCACCACATCCCTAGCCCTCGCCCTCCAACTGCAGCCCCCCGCCGCCGTCGCCCAGAGCTGGGGCACCCGCTCCTTCCTATGGGAGAAGTACTTCCAGCCCGGCCTCTCGCCGGAGGACGCCGTCGCGCGTATCCGGCAGACGGCCGAGGGCCTCCACGACCTCCGCGCCATGCTCGAGAGCATGTCGTGGAGGTACGTCATCTTCTACATCCGCGTCAAGCAATCCTATCTCTCCAAGGACATGCCCGCCGCCATGGCCACCGTGCCGGAAAATCTAAGAAAGTCGTACGTCGAAACCGCCAACCGGTTGGTCGACGACATGGCCGAGGTACATATAATTGGTCGCTAAATACACGAACTTTTTCGTTCAATTTAAACTTTTGCAAATTATGAACTAATGAATTTATTTTTCCTCTGAATATACGAACTTTTGATAGTTGCTATGTTTCACATGGTTGTCAGTTTTCGACGAATACATTCAATTACTTTTAAGGGGCAATTGATAAGCCATGTGAAAAATCGGAACAGTTGAAAATTTGTGTATTTGGGAGTATAAATTTTTAGTTTTTGTGCAAAATCAGAATCTGATGAAAGCTGATGATATGTTTGATTTTGGTGATATTGCAGTTTGATTACTACGTTCGGACGCCCAAGGTTTATGAGTCGTATTTATACTACGAGAAGACATTGAAATCAATAGATGATCTTGTTGCATTTTTAGCATAATTTTTTACCTAATTTTTTTTAGATTTGTATATTGAATACGAGGATTAATTGGAAAAGCTGTGCTTGTTTGATGTAAGTAGTTGTTTTGAAGTTTTGATTAATTTATATTGCGACACATAGACTAATATGTGTATGCTAAACTTCAACAATTTCTCAAGAAAAATTATTGTGCAACAATAATGAAATCAAAACAAATTTGGCATTATTGCACTAACTTTTATGTATGGACGAAAATATGGTTAATAAAACTGATCAGCTAGATTTATTTTCTAGTTTCAAAAAATCAAAAATATCAGTTAGATTCCGATTTCTATATATGAAAATCGAAAGTTAACGTTGTTGCACTAACTTTCAAATACGATTCTGACTACTTTGATGATTCGATGATGATGGACTACCTAACGTTAAGATCGATAAAAACAATGTATATGTTTTTGAAGGACGAGGGAGCAATATATAGATTTTAAATGTTAATTATGAAATTCATATGTAGTAGTAAACAGATATTGTTCATTAAACAGCTAAAAGCTATATTTTAGAAACCCATTGCAAGTCTGAGCCCAACTGTTTGGCCCAATAGATAGATTCCAAATGGGCCCAAGCCCAAAACAACCACTACCAATAAATTTCCAGATTCCTTATTCCATCTGAGCTTCAACTTCAACGCAATCTCTCTTTTTTGAGAGAAAAATTGCTAGAATTTTTATCAGTCTCAGTTTCAGGTACGTTCCTCAACAACATTTCTTCTCTTTAGTTATATGCTTTTGTAACTTGTAATTAAATTCCCATTTATTTTTTTGAGTTGATTTCTTAATTGCTTGTTTGTTTCTCTACTACCAAGTTCTATCAAAATAATTTTTCTTTTTATTTTGTCAATATTTTGTAGAGTTGGAAGCATGCTTGCTTTTGTTAGATTATCGAAAAATAAGTGTAAACGAACTGTGATCGAAGTTGTTCTTGCATCCATAACAAAATGTAATTACAGAAAAGGAATAACTAATTTATAATGATGAAAACACAATTGTGGAATTTGATCATAATCTTGAGTTGATCATTAGAAGAAAGGGAAAGATGGGTTGTTTTGTGCAGAATATAATTTTGAGAAAAAAAAAAAAGAATCTTGTTATATTAATTCCTTAGTGTTAAAATATTGTTAAGTAGCAAAAGGTATATTTGATAATTAACTAAATCTTGTTGAATTTTTTTGATTCCTTAGTGTTGATATTGTTAAGTAGCAGAAGGTATATTTGACAAAAAATAATCTTGTTAAATTATTTCCTTTCCTCAGTGTTGATTGTTAATTAAGTAGCAGAAGGCATATTTGATTAAAAAAAAAAAATCTTGTTGAAAAAAAAAATTTATTCTTGAGTGTTGATATTGTTAAGTAGAAGAAGGCTTCTATTTGATTGAAAAACAAATCTTGTTAATTTTTTTTGATTCCTTAGTGTTGAATTGTTAAGTATCAGAAGGCATATTTAATTGTTTCTGGTGTGGAAGAAAAGGCGCAAAGGGGGCGAGCATAGAAGATGGCCGAGAGAGATGATGATGAAGATAAAAAAGTTGTAGAGACTGCTCCAGATGCTGAGGGGGCTGAGGATTTGCCTATAGAAGAACCAAGAGAAGTCGATACGTGTGTCGAAAACCAAATGCCCTCGTTGCACAAGGAGGTATTAAGTCCATACTTATGTTGGAATTTGGATCTCTCTCTCTCTCTCTATTGTGTTGTTTAGGTTTAAAATGGCATTGATGGAATGGTTTGAGAAGCTATTGTTTGATGATGATTGTGATTGAGCATTGAGTAGAAATAGTTTTATATACTCTTTTGGTAGGAGGAGGTCATCAAGAAGAAGTATGGCGGCTTGCTGGCGAAGAAGCCTCCGTTGATCTCTAAGGTAATGCTCGCTCGTTTCTTGAAAAAGTTCGTGTTGAGAGATGCAATGTGCTTTTGCTCGATTGTTTAATCCGTGTTGACAGGATCATGAACGCGCTTTCTTTGACTCCGCGGATTGGGCTTTGGGCAAAGTGAGTAGTAGTGTTGTTGTGTAGGTAGTGTTTTAGGATATATGGATGTCACAATCTTGCCATTTTTGTGTCTACTGCAGAAGAGCAAAGGACCAATTGAGGCCCTTCTTCAACCTAAACTGCAGGTGTGTTTTTAGTATGAAATTTTAGACAGTAAACAGATATGTGGCTGCTGTCTGAAAATGGCATCGCTTGTCGTTGAACTTTTACAGCCGTCGCCTCACCACCAAGCACGCTCAAGGTCGCCCTGCGCCCCTGCAGACGACGCTCAAGGTGAGAGTGAGAGTGAGAGTGAGAGTGAGAGCATCCATGGAGGCAGCTGTGATCATCTAAACACTGGCCTTTCTCATGAGAATCTGCAGGGATGACGTTCTCGTTCAAGATACCGATGTTTTAAGCTTCCAACGGAGATGGTGTTTGCATTTTACGACGGGTTTGTGTAGCATTTTCGACGCTTAAGATCCTCTATTGCCCAATGTTAGGGTGTATATTTTCCTTAAATAAATTCGAAATTTTTAGTATTGCCGCGTGTCGATCATCCACGAATGTAATATGAGATGTTGTAAAAATTGGCAATAGAAGATATGAAGTGGAAATTTGGATGTGAATGTAATATCTTTACACTTGAGACTTGTTTTAGAGAAAAAGGGTAATTGTGCCTAAATAAACTTATTTTTATCGAATTCTAGTTTAGCACATGAACTAAAAATTATGCCTTCATATATTCATACTTTTAATTGTTGATATGATTGTCATTATGGCGTAGATATCCAACTGCATTAATTGTTTAATAGATCAGTCATTTAAACTATATAGACATTAATTTTAGACGTGTATCTCAGTATTAATTTGGGGGCAATTGACAATAGCGTGAAAAAGTCAAAACAACTGAAATTCATGTATAAAAGTCAAGATTTTTTGTGAAAATTTGTATATTTAGACCCCATTCTCTCCTAAAATACATATGTCTATCTGACTAAGTGAATAAATATGCCAATATTTAAAAATCTTATTAAATTAAGATTTTATAAAAAGAGAAAAGAGAAAAGAAAAAAAACGAAACGAAGAACCCTTGAGAGCACAAAGAAGCAAACTAAAGGCTGAGCCTCCTGCGAGAGAGCGGAAAAGAGACAGCTTCAGAAGCTCCGGCCTAACCATCGCCTCTAAGCAGCTCGACTCCCAAGCGCAGAGACAGAAAATCCAACAAACAAAACAAACGAAACCGAAAACTCGGAAGGAGCCCAAAACCAGCTAACCCAAAATCTTAAGCAATCTTATATTAAGCCAATATATTTAAAAATCTTATATTAACCCAAAAAAATGAATCAAAATGAAATTATTTTAAGCAATCAACCCATATCTTTTTGAAATATATAACTCGTTGCATGATGTCCCGATAAATTAAAATATATATAGTTGTGTAACTCTTTCGGTACCTCTGGTACCAAATGTTGAATATATCCTCTTTTTTTCTGATAAAAAAAAATTAAAATATATATAGTATCAAACTGCTGACCCTAAAAGATGAAGCAATTTCATCCATGTAAGAAAAGTTCATGCTTAGCTATCCAAATATCCAATTGTTTCTTTTTAGGTCATCTTCCATTCATATGAGCTGTCTGAAAATTCTAAGTAATCGATCCTAAAAAGAATTATTTCAATTTGGGTAAAGGGATATATATATATATACACCTTTTCATGCAGAATCATTATATATCCTTACCCCTTTCCTGCGAAATGAATTCTACATTCTTATGCCATATTGATGAGAATCAATCTTTTTCCAGCCTAGTTAGCATCATTAGTTTTTTTTTTTTTTTTTTGAGAGAGAGATACGAGATGTATATTACACTTAAATTAATTAAATAATAATTATGCCATTACAAATTAGATCAAATATCCAAGTAAATACATTTCAACATCATCCAGACAAAATACAACCCACACACATGCACACCAAATACTCCCTCCTGCTCCCATATTTATGCTTGGAATCTTTCGACATGAATTTTAATAAAAATAGTTGAAAAAATTGTTGAGTGTATTAAAAATGAATGAAAGGTATTGATAATGAAAAAAGAGTCTCACTTTGAGAGTATTAATAATGGAAAAAAAGTTCTATATAATTAAGGAAAAAAAAATTAGATTATATATGAAGTAGAGTCAAAAAATAGAAATGACATATATTTAGGGGAGGTACCCAAAGAAAAACTATAATTTTAAGTAACTAAGGGAACATATTAATTAACTTCTACCTATATTTCTTCTCTATTTTATTTTTCATTTTGTCTCCATTTTTCAGTCATCTTTTCTACTTGCACATGTAAATTGTAGAGTGACTATAAACTATCTCAAGGAGTCAACGTCTACCAATTAAAAAATGGATTAGAAAATTAGCAGCTCCTAACTATTTGAAAAGTGTTTTATACATAAACACTAGTACTATTTGCAACTCGTGCAATGTGCAATGCACGAGAAATATTTTATATTCTTAAATTTATATAAAATTAATATATCAACTCAATATTATATTTATAAATATAATAAAAATTAGCTTTAATCAATCAGATATATTTTATTTGAATATTGAAAAAAAAATCATAATAATAAAAAATGATATTATGTAAAGACAAAAAAATAAATTAAAAATAAAAAATAATTAAAAAATAGATTTATTCAAAAAAAGATGAGAGAAGAGAGAGATTTTTTTAAAAATTTTAATCTTTAAATAAATATTTTTTTTTTTTTTTGATCAATAAAAAATTCATTAAAAAACTGGGGTGGTACTAGGAGTACCAAAAACATCAAACAAGTGGTGCGAACTCGTTAGAGCACCACAAGGTAAAAGAAACATTGAACTCGACAATATGGAAGATTTTGTTCCAGCTCCAAAGCCTCCCTTTGACCTCATTAACAAGATTGGACACCTCCCAATTCTTGTTCTCAAACCTACTCTCATTCCTATACTTCCAGATCAGCCAAACAGTCCCAATCCAAAGAGCTTTAAGGAAGTTCTTGTTTCCTTTACCTCTTCCTCCTCCAATGAAAGATATGAAATGATCTTCGACTTTTTGTGGTTTAGCCGTTTCCATTCCAATCCATTGATGGATTTTGTCCCACACGCGATCGACTTTCGGACAATGGAGAAAAGAATGTTCAGCTGTTTCCTCCCTCCACACACATGCATTGCACCACTGTTCTTCGGCTGGGATGAGGACATTCCTTTTGAGAAGGTTTTCGCAGGTTGGCAGCCTGTTACAAATGCTTCTCCAAGCTGTCACTCTGGCTTTGTGAGGAGCCGGTGCCGTCCACATTTGGGCAGTAGCTTCAATGTGTCTCCCAAAATGATCACCTTCCGCCTTTGCGCACTCCTCATAGGCCGCTTTAGTCGAGAAGTTCCCCCCCGCTGCGTTCTTCCAGCTCCAGCCGTCCATAAGTTCTAGGCAAGGAGAAAGCGCCCCAATGACTGACCTCAAATTTTCCTCCATCTCCTTCTCCCTCTCCCTCAGCTCCCTTCGCCACTTGAGATCCCACACCCATCCTTCCTCCGTCCATTCCCCAGCCTCCTGCACCTTACCATCTTTAAAGAGACTAAGATTAAAGAGTCTAGGGAAGAGGATCTTGAGGTGGCTGTTCCCCACCCACGTCTCACCCCAAAAACTGACCTCTCTACCATTCCCCATAATCCTTTGAATATTGCCACTAAACCACTTTTCTTCCTCCCTCCCTGCTCTCCCAACAATTTTCGACCACCATCCCTTCATCCCGCCCCTTTTCTCCACCCTCCACTCCCCTCCCACCCCTCTTGACAAATCCCCGTACAAGGATTTAATCACCCTGACCCACAACGCCTCCCTCTCGACCAAGTACCTCCACACCCATTTAAACACCAAGACCTTGTTAAACCATTCAATGTTTCGAAAGCCCAATCCCCCTTGAAGCTTGTCGACACACATGTCTTTCCATTTGAACCAAGCAATAGACCTAGACACGCCACTTCCCCCCCACAAAAATTTTCCAAAAACGGAGTTGAGGTCGTGAATTACCGATTTAGGAATGAAGGAAAAAGACAATTGAAACACTGGGATGGCTTGAAGGACCGACTTCACAAGAACGATACGCCCTGCCAAAGAAAGAGATTTCTTCTTCCAACCTCTGATTTTCCTCAACACTTTTTCCACCACGCAACTCCATTCCACACTGCTATTCATCCGTCCCCCAACCTTGATACCGAGATAATTGAAAGGAAGAGATCCCTCCTTACAGTTGAGATAACCTGCCCACCTCCTTAAACACGCATTCTCGACACCAACTGCCATCAAGTTGCTCTTGTCGAAGTTGATTTTGAGCCCTGAAAGGAATTGGAAGAGAAGGAGGATCCTTTTAATTAAAGTCACATTCCCCTCGTTAGCTGCCAACAGGAAGATTGTGTCATCTGCATATTGAAGATGCGACACAGAAATTTTATCCATCCCCAGAACAGCCGGAGCCACGAGGTGGAGATCAGTAGCTCTCTCCATCAGGGCATTTAACCCTTCGGCAATGACTAAAAAGAGAAAAGGGGACAACGGATCCCCCTGCCGAAGACCTCGTTCCATTTTGAAGACACCTGTGGATGATCCGTTCACCAGCACGCTGCCTGACGCCGAGTCGAGGCATCCCTTCACCCAATTCCGCCATTTCTGATTGAAGTTCATACGACCGAATAAAGCATCAAGAAAATCCCATTGAACGGAGTCGTAAGCTTTAGCAAAGTCGATCTTGAAGAAAATACGACCAATCTTCTTTTTCTTGGCTTCCGCAATTGCTTCGTTGAGAATAACCACTCCATCAAGAATGAACCGACCTTTGATAAAAGCGCACTGTTTGTCCGAGATAATAGACCCCATCACCATTTTCAGCCTCCCTGCAAGGATTTTTGCAATGATTTTGTATAAGCTATTGATCAGGGAGATCGGTCGGAACTCATCCAGCTTCTCTGCCCCTTCCTTCTTCGGAATAAGTACAATGAACGAAGTATTGCTTCCTTTGGGGATCCTCCCGTTCTTGAAAAACTCTTTCAGAACTTGGAGAAGATCATCCTTTACTGTCGACCATGCATTTTTCCAGAAGGAAAACGTGAACCCATCTGGACCCGGACTTTTGTCGCCACCACAGCTCCACACCGCCTCCTTGATCTCCTCTAAATCGAACTCCCTACACAGCCAGTTGCTCTCCTCATCGGAGAGTTTTTTCTTAAGGAAATCATTGGGGAGGTTTGGCAGATTCCGTGTCCTTTTTTTGAAGAAGACTTCGAAGTGTTCCCGGACTTTGGATTTGACCTCCCCTGGATTAGACACCCACTGATTTCCAAAGTATAATCCCAAGATTTCATTCTTTTTCCTTCTCCCAAGAATCGCTCGGTGATAGAAGCCCGTGTTAAGATCACCGCTTTTGAGCCACCGAACCTTGGCTTGCTGTTGCAAGACCCTTTGTTTGTCTTTCAGCTGTAGGAAAATATTCGCTTGGATTTCATTTCTTCGAATGATTTCAGACTCCTCAATCCCATGCTCTTCATCTTTCTGGTCCAGAGCTTGCAATTCAATCTTCAAAACCTGTATCCTTTCATCAATATTCCCAAAAGTGGATTTATTCCATTCTTTCAATTCCGTTTTCAGTTTCTTCAATTTTTCACTGACCACGAAGCATCTCCATCCCGTCATTCCGTTCGCCGTCCACACTTTCCTAACCTGTTGTTCAAACTCCGGATGTGACCCCCACACATTGAGGAATCTGAAAGGCCTTGGTCCCCAATCTTCTGCTTTTGACACCAAAACAATAGGGCAATGATCCGAAATGGTGCGCTGCAGACCACGTCCCATCGACCCCTCCCATTGACGCAGCCACGCGTCGTTAACCAGAAACCTATCCAGTTTACTTTTACACATCCCATTCGGCTTATACCACGTAAATTTGCGCCCTTGGGATCTGATTTCTGTAAGGCCGCTATCACCTATAAAGCTGTCGAAGGTTCTTGCATCTGCTGCCCCATAAGAATCCCCACTTCCAACTCTTTCTTCCCTCTTCTGCACTGCGTTAAAATCCCCCATCACACAGACACCGCGATCGGCATTTTGTTCCACTATATTTTTTATAACATCCCAAAGTCTAGATTTCTCTTCCGAACCAACTGGTGCATAGACATTAATGATGCAGCACACAACATCATCTTGAACCCATTTTCCATTCACCACCACAGCCCCGCTGACGTCCCATTTGCTAGAAGCTTGGAAAATGTTTTTATTCCAAGCACTAACCAAACCACCAGACCGCCCTTCAGAATTCCGAACCACAAGATCAAAATTATCAATACCCCACCAAGAGTTACACACCGAGGAATCAAACTCAGTCATTTTTGTTTCTTGAAGGCAACAAAAGTCAATCTTTTGCATTTTGACAATCTCACTAACATCTTTCTGTTTCCCAATACTCCCAAGGCCCCGAATGTTATATGATAGAAAATTCATGGACACTTACTTGGTTTACTCCCAGCTTCTGTCCTCACGCTGCCTTCCTCTTGGCCCTCAATTTGCGCTGCCATCTCCTGATCTGTAAGTTTGCTTGAAAGCCCCAAAGTCTTCCCTAATTTCCAAATTTCCAAACTTTCGGTTTCCAGATCCGCAATGAAGTTTCCCCATCTGTTATTATCTCCCTGTATTTGGCACACCTTCTTCGATTTCTTGCTCTGTTTCTTTTTGTTATTTTCAAGAGCTTTACCAGCGGTTTCTTTCTCTGTGATTTCCTGAAGAAAAATGCTTCTCTCCTTATCTTCTGACTGTCGTGGTTGGCCCTCGCGTTCTTTGTCTTTCTCCGATCCAGACGCGGCTAAAAGCCTCGTTTCTTTGGCAAAAACTTGACAGGATGAACTCTCTCCCACCTGACCTCCCGCAAATCCATCTTCCCTTCCCACTGTGACTTCTTCCACCAAAAGAGACGCTGATTTTCCACTTGTTTGGGGGCTCGAGGAGACCAAACCGCAAGAGTCAAAAAAGGGTTGGGCCGAAAATGCTTCCTTATCTCCTGGGCCACTCTCTAGATGATGTGGGCCTTCCTCTTCTTTACTGGACTGACCTTCGGTTGGGCCCTCGATTGTACCCCCCTCACACGATGCTGGAATCGAAGAGACTGTTTCTTGGGACAATGAAACGCTGCCGCTTTTGTAAAATTGCTTTTCGTCATCCTCGATAATAGCATCTGCCGGCCCCGTTGAGACCTCCTCCGAAGACCAATCGGAGTCCGATTCCGTCCTCTCCTCCTCCGCCTGACATCTGACGCAGAGATTGGGTGCATCTCTGACCTCCTCGACACGAATTTTGAAACACGTCCCCTCGATCACGCAATCCAAAAGTCTGTCGCATGAATGGAGGCCCGTGTCAACCTGAATGAAGGCTTCATCGAACTTTTCCTTTGTCGCGGTACCTTCATGAATTTTACGAACCACACCAAAACTAGCACATGCATCGTTGAAGAACCGAGGATTCCATGCATGTAAAGGCACACCCACCCATTTGGTCCAGACCACTCTTTGATGCGAAACATCGCCAATCTTCCATTTCCTACTCCACGAGAACCAGAACCGAAACCATTCGTCCATCTCTTTAAGGATTTCTTCAGTTGGATCTCCGCATGCACTCTGAAAGAGAACGAGATTCCCTCCAATTGTCGAAACTTTCAGTTTCCCCGAACATTCTCCCATGATTTCGTCTTTGACCTCTTCCCACAAGAACTCCTTTTTCAGAAAACCGGTAACTGCCCCCTGTATCCAAACTTTCTCCTCATCCGTTGGCTTGAAGTGAAGTACTTCTTCCGCTCGTGTCTCCTTTCCTTCGTTCCCCGTGAGAATATCTTTGAAGGAAATTCCAGCTTTCCTGTCCGCTCTCTCAAAAACACGAGGTTTCTCCTGACTCTTATCAGGCTTCGGATCCTCCCGCCTTTCAGCCCTCAGTTCTTTCTCAAACCTTGGTTTATAGACCCTGATTTTATAGCTGCCGATCCATAGCGTGTTAAGATCCGCAAGCAACTTATCGGGAAAACTCACCCCCCCGAACCTAACAAAACCGAAAGCTTTCCCACGCAAATCCCTCTTTTTTGGACAAACAACTTCGGTAGGTTCCAAGATCGTGGCAAACTTTCTTCTCAGGAAATCCGCGCTGCAGCCATCTGGCAAATTGTTGACGAAGAAAGTGGTGATCGCCTTATCCCTCCCATTCCACTCTCCCCTCGTCGATTGCCTCCCAAATCTACCACCGTCTGTTCCATTAAAGGTTCTTCTCGAACTGAGGCTTGTGTTCCTAGGGTTTGGGTATCTTTGATGTCTTGTTGGTATTCTCTCGGAAAAAGGTTGGCCAGCCCTTCGTTTCCTCACCTCTCTCCATTCCATTTACACCACCAATGTTAATTTGACAGCAGATAGAATCACATCGGTTCAATCCAATTTCACAGAACCATACTGAACAACCAAGCAGTCGAGAAACGTAACCGTAACTGTACCGTAGAGAGGAAAATCGTCGCCGCGGAGAAAGTTCTCGAGATCTGGGAGAAACCAGAGCACAATCAGTATTCTGGAGGCACAATCGGCATCGGATCTGAGAGCCGATTGAAGATCGGCGCCGATCTGCTACGGAGGTCTGCTGGATCTGCTACGGAGGTCTGCTGCTGTGAAGGTCTGCTGGGAGCCGATCGGAGGTCTGCTGGGAGCGGCACCTGTCTGCTGCTGCGGAGATCTGCTACGGAGGTCTGCTACGAAGGTCAGCTGAGAGCCGATCGTGATCTGCGGCAGCTGATGTCTCTCTTTTAAAGTTGGTGGTTGATGGCCTGCAACTCCCGTTTCCAGAGGCGAGTCGGCGTCGTCGCGAGCACGATGAAGTGGTGGTGTCGCAGGTCTTCTTGTAAATCTTGTTGAAAATTACTTTCCTCCGATTTTCGAGTCTGAATTCTGAAACTTGTAAATCTGGCTTCTTCGAATTTGCTGAAAACGGCTGCTGGGATCGGGATTGGGAGCGTGTAAGGGGCGAAGATCGGGGCGTTCAGCAAAGGATCTCGGCTGCCGGCGACGGACCAAGGGCAGAAGGAGGTGGTGGCATCGAGCGAGCAGCGGTTGGGCAACGCGGCGGGCGGGTTAATATTAACTATTTCTCCTTAAGTCATGCTCATCCATGGTAGCGATCTTGCGTTCGAGAGCAGGTGAATCAGTCCTGATCTGAGCTCTGAGACAGGCAGGTGACCGCCACTCAACTCCGCGATTCCACCGGAGCGCCGAAGAGAAGCTCAGCGATCGGCAGCGGCTGTTATGATAGAGTACTAGTTCCTCAGAAATTTAGAAAATATATTTATCTTTCTTTAAATAAATATTTACATAAGATATATCAAATTAAAGCTCTTATCGTGATCTTTAATTTGATATGCATATTAAATATATTATAATTAAGCGAATTCCATAATTTAAAAAAAAATAAAACACAGAAATAAAAAGTTAAAGAAAAATAAAGTCAACCTTTTTATAAATTATAGAATTGTAAATAAACCTTCCGTGAATTAGATATGGGAGAATGTGAGTGAGAGATAGTGGGATTGTGAATGGATCATTTAACTCATAACCTTCATGTTAAAATTATTTTCAAAATTGCCATTGAAATCAATTTCAAATGATTTGAAATTGAGAACTCCCTTTTTAATATAGTATAGATATTTCCATGCAATATCATATAATATAAATAGCATAAAAATCTACTTATATTAAAAGAATTTTGTATCAACGAACTCGGCGTGAAATAGAATAACACGTAGACATATTCATATTACGCATATGACATATCGATGCACTAGCAAATACTCTCTCTCAAAAACAATGTAATAGCCTAATAAAAAAAGCTAAAACTGTTATAAACTAGAGAGAAGCGAGAGAATATAGTAGAGAATACAAATATCGTTATTATGAAGTTCACAACACACCCATATTTATAGGTGTTAAACCAAGTGTGAACGTCCGGTGTGAACGTTCACACACGTCCGGTGTGAACGTTCACACACGTCCGGTGTGAACGTTCACACACGTCCGGTGTGAACGGAGGACAGTCAACTCCGGTGGCTTGAAGATGTCAAGTGTTATTCTCCCTCTAGGTTTCTTGGTCAACACACATAAGATATATCTAGAAGATATATTTACAACACTTCCCCTTGATTGACCAATCCCTAAAAAATGTTGCCTCATTAAAACCTTGCTAGGAAAACCCAATGGGACAAAACCTAGTCGAAGGAAAAAGAGTACAACTGCTTCCCCTGAACTTGAGATCATTGAATATCTTTGAGTCGACGTATGCCGATCTCGTGTACCAACTTTCTGAATGTCGATGTTGGTAATGCCTTGGTGAATAAGTCCGCCAGATTTTCACTTGAGCGAATTTGTTGCACGTCGATATCGTAACCCTTTTGAAGGTCGTGTGTGTAGAAGAGCTTTGGAAAAATATGCTTCGTCCTATCTCCTTTGATGTATCCTTCCTTGAGTTGCGCGATGCAATCAGCATTGTCTTCATATAAAACAGTTGGTTTGGCCTTTGATGAAGCTAACCCGCACGACTCTTGGATATGACTCGTCACATTTCTCAACCATACACATTCTCGACTTGTTTCGTGGATTGCAATGATTTCAGAATGATTTGAGGATGTTGCAGTCAAGGTTTGTTTCACAGACTTCCATGATATAGCAGTTCCACCACATGTGAAAATATATCCAGTTTGTGACTTAGCTTCATGTGGATCGGATAAAAATCCTGCATCCGAATACCCCACTAGAGTATTATCAGAATTTTCTTGATAATATAATCCAAGGTCAATGGTACCCTTTAGATAACGTAGAATGTGCTTAACACCATTCCAATGTCTCAAAGTGGGTGCAGAGCTAAATCTTGCTAGAAGATTAACAGAAAAAGCTATATCTGGTCTAGTATTATTAGCCAGATAAGTCAATGCTCCAATTGCACTTAGATATGGTACTTCAGGACCAGGACCAAGTATCGTTTCACCCTCTTCAATTGGTCGAAATGGATCTTTCTTAGTATCAAGAGATCTAACGACCATTGGTGATGCTAATTGATGTGCATTATCCATATAGAAGCGTTTTAACACTTTTTCTGTATATGTGGATTGATGGATAAACGTTCCTCCACGGATACGTTCCATTTGCAAACCAAGACAAAACTTCGTCTTTCCCAAATTTTTAATCTCAAATTCTTTCTGCAAATATTCAGCAGTTTTATTGAGCTCTTCAGGAGTCCCAATTAAATTTAAATCATCAACATAAACTGCTATGATTGCAAATCCACTTTCGGTTTTCTTAATGAAAACATAAGGGCAGATATCATCATTCTTGTATCCTTCTTTCAAAAGATACTCGCTCAGTCTATTGTACCACATACGACCAGACTGTTTCAACCCATACAACGATTTTTGCAGTTTAATTAAATACATGCTTTTGGGTTGTGACTGAAATCCTTCAGGCATTTTAAATCCTTCAGGAATTTTCATATATATGTCAGTATCTAATGACCCATATAAATAAGCAGTCACTACATCCATAAGGCGCATATCAAGCCTTTGTGACACAGCCAGACTAATCAAAAATCTAAAACTAATAGCGTCCATTACTGGAGAGTATGTTTCCTCATAATCAATTCCTGGTTTTTGTGAGAAACCTTGTGCTACGAGTCTTGCTCTATATCTCGTAACTTCATTTTTCTCGTTTCTCTTTCTAACAAAAATCCATCTATATCCAACAGGGATTTTAGATTCCGGAGTTAAGGCTATAGGCCCAAATACTTTCCGGTTATCACAGGAATTTAATTCCCTTTCTATAGCTTCTTTTCACTTTGGCCAATCAAGTCTCTGTTTGCATTTAGCAACAGATGTATGTTCAGGATCCTGATATTTAAAACTTCAAGAGCTATATTAAAGGCAAATATATCATCAACAATGATATTTTCTCTCTCTAGTATCTGATGTAAATAATTTATTGAGATCTCATGATTTTCAGATACTTGTAATTCTTCAGGAATTACATCACTTTCATTTGATTGATTAGTCGTTTTCGTCATTGTTTGGTTTCCATCTTGCCCCTTTCTTTTTCTAGGCATAGAATCTTTGGAACCAACTGGTCGACCACGTTTTTGACGAATTTTGGACTCATTTGCTGCCAAATCTATTTGTCCTTCAGGGACATCAATTTTAGCTAGAGTATTTGCAGCATGTATGTGAGATTGTGTCACTTTTCTTGTATCTACAAAAGCATCAGGAATTTGATTTGCAATATTTTGCAAATGAATGATCTTTTCATTTTCTTGTTCACATTGATTTGTTCTAGAATCAAAATGTGATAAGTTTTTCTCATTTCAAGAGATTTCCTTGTGCTTTTCTGGATGTAGATTTATTCCTCCTAATGTTGGAAATGTCATTTCATCTAAATGACAATCTGCAAAACGTGCAGTAAATAAATCACCTGTTAAAGGTTCTAGATACCTTATAATCGATGGTGAATCAAATCCAACATATATCCCAAGTCTTCGTTGGGGACCCATTTTTGTTCGTTGTGGGGGTTGCAATTGGGACTTGAACCGCGCAACCAAAAGTTCGTAAGTGAGAAACATCAGGTTCTCGGCCAAATATAATTTGCATTGGGGAGTATTCATGATTTGCTGATGGCCTTAGTCGAACTAATGTTGCAGCATGTAATATGGCATGACCCCAAACAGTAGTTGGTAGTTTTGATTTCATAAGTAATGGTCTAGCAATAATTTGAAGACGTTTAATAAATGATTCCGCTAAACCATTTTGAGTATGGACATGAGCTACTGGATGTTCAATCTCAATTCCAATAGCCATACAATAGTTATCAAATGCTTGAGATGTAAACTCACCAGCATTATCAAGACGAATTCTTTTAATTGAATTGTCTGGGAATTGAGCTCTTAATTTTATGATTTGAGCAAGTAGTCTAGCAAATGTTGCATTTCTAGTAGAAAGCAAGCATACATGGGACCATCTATAAAAGGCATTAATTAATACCATAAATTATCGAAAAGGTCCACAAGGTGGATGTATAGGTCCATAAATGTCTCCTTCAATTCTTTCTAAGAAATATGGAGATTCAGTATTATCCTTCGTATATGAAGGTCTAATGACTAACTTGCCTTGCGCACAAGCATCACATGAGAATTCCTTTGTAGAAAGAATCTTTTGATTCTTTATATTGTGCCCATATGAATTATTGATTATTCGGCGCATCATAGTCGCTCCAGGATGTCCAAACCTATCATGCCAAAGCTTAAAGCTTTTTGTATCATTGAACTTTACGTTCATGAAATGGTTTGTCTCAATTGCTTTTATGAATGTGTAATACATTCCAGAAGGTAGTGTTGCTAATTTTTCTTTTGTCAGCTTATAGCCTGAAACAAAAGAATTTATGCAAAGATATTCATTTCTACCTTTCACATAATTGTCTCGATGTGGTATCCATTATTTCGGATATCCTTGAAACTTAGTAAGTTACTTACTAAAGTGCAGGGCATTTTCAATATCTAATTTAGTATCATTTGGCAAAATGATACAAGCTCTTTCGGAGCCTTCAATGATGTTGGATGCACCTGATATTGTGTTAACATTATTCTCATCTAATGTCAACTCAAGGAAATACTTCTTCTTTTGAAGAATAATATGTGTATTTATTTTCCAAGACAAATATCACAAGATTTCATATGATATTAATGTATATATATTCATGCCTTGTTAAAAACCTCTCCGCAAAAACCCTATGGGAAAAATTCGGTAGAGGAAAAGAGTACAAGATATATATATTTACTCATATATTACACTAGTTGCCTCGTTAAAAACCTTAACTAAGAAAACCTCGTAGGAAAAAACTTAGTAAGGGAAAAAGAGTACAACCATTCGGCCTCTAGGGCCGTTTGACCTTCAAGGTCTAATTTTCAAGAGCATGTAATATGGATTGCTCTTGAAGAGTATGTAATATTCTTCATGGAATATTGATTGTGCTACATCGGGAGCAACAATATGAATCAAATAGATAAAGATTCAAGGATATGTTATCCAAATATTTAATTTACTTGCTCTTAGAGCATGTAATATTCTTCAGGAATATTACTTGTGCTACTTTAATAGCATCAATTTAAGATCTTGAATGTAATATTCTTCAGGAATACTACTTGTGCTATTTGAATAGCATCAATGAGTTTTTCAAGATTATTTAAAAAAAATACGTTGTATATATATAATATACAAAGTATATATCCACTATGAATTAAAAAATTTCCCAATACATGATAATGTCAATAGTGATTCAAGTAGTAGAACATCGAAGTTTACTGATTATATAAAATAATATGAAACAAGAATTGCCACGTAGTAGTAAATCATATTCAAGATTTTGTAGAATAAGATCCAATCAAATATTGCACTCTTAACAAACAAAGTAAATTAAAACTCAATTATATATGTTTGTCATCTCACCGAAAGGGTGCACAAAAATATTGAGATTAAATCTATTGGCATCATATCTTTTTAACATAATCGGGCGAATCTATTATGTCTCCAATTATCAAAATAGTCTTCTATTTTGCGTGAACTTTTCATATTTTTCTTTATTATTTTTCTAAAATCTACTATTTCACATTGACTTTTTATACCACATCAAATACAAGTTTACATAAAATGACATATTCCCTCTAAGTACAGATCAAAAATTTACTTTATATCCTCCAAATTCCAATCAAAATTCACTTTTGTTTGGTGGAATGATTAAGATCAATATCATTCGAAATGCATCACTAATTTAATATGCTCAAACAAATGCTATTTTAATAGCATCAAAATATAACTTTTAGGATTATTTGTATTTCTTCAAGAATAACGAAAATTATATCATTTGTAATAAACAAATATAACATATTTGCATCAAACCACAAATATAAGGGGAATTTGCACAAATTTCAATAACAATCTCTTTTATGCAAAGCATATATGTTACCATGATTCCGTTTTCTGGTTATTTCCAAGCCAATTTATTGATATAAACATATTAAACAGTATAATATTCTAATACTTCAAAGTTTCTTTCGTCTGGATTTAGATGATTACTAAAATTATACGGATTGAAATTCAGATGAAAAGAAAATTAGTCGTACCTTATTGGAAAGACACAATTCTTTCCTAGGGCATACCTCCAATCCTTTTACGATCGAAGGAAGATGAGAGGATTAGAGCATCGTGCTGATAACGTGTTATAAACTAGAGAGAAGCGAGAGAATATAGTAGAGAATACAAATATCGTTATTATGAAGTTCACAACACACCCATATTTATAGGTGTTAAACCAAGTGTGAACGTCCGGTGTGAACGTTCACACACGTCCGGTGTGAACGTTCACACACGTCCGGTGTGAACGGAGGACAGTCAACTCCGGTGGCTTGAAGATGTCAAGTGTTATTCTCCCTCTAGGTTTCTTGGTCAACACACATAAGATATATCTAGAAGATATATTTACAACAAAAACACAGCTATTAATAGTTTATTACTAGCTAATTGTTAGTGTATGTGTTGTGTTGTGTTGTGTTGCTGAATTTGTCTTCTAAACAAAGCAAAAAATGAAAATTAAATCACGTACGGTGCCATTTTTAAATTTTAGTTCAGGAAACAAAAACAAAAACAAAAAGGAAAAAGATGACTTTAATAGAAGGACAAAGTAGCAAATACCCCCTATTATATATTTCTATCTAATAGAGTTTCGTTTGAGAGTGAATACGAGTTTTAATAAAATTATTAAAGTTATTATAAGTAGAATAAAGGTACAATTTGTAGGAGTAGTATTAGTACAAAAATAGAATAAAAGTATATTATTAGTTAAAAAATTGAATAAAAGTATAATTTATAATTAAATATAGAGAAAAAAAAGTATGATGTGATAGTTTAAAAAGTTAAATATAACTCTTTTTCGTGGACAAAAACATAGACTAAGTATGACTTTTTTTCGTGGACAGATGGAGTAACTCTTTAACACATATATTTACCTCCTTATATTTTGATTTTAGGCTGTTAGCCCCTCAATATTTTCTAAAGAGTGTAAATCTCTCCTATTTATCAATGTATTAGAAGACTGAAGAAAATAAATGTGTTAAAGTTATATGATAGGGTTATAATTTATAGTACATGATATGTTTTTTGTATCAAAATTTAAAAATCGTACATCTATATATTAAAAAACAGTTATAACGGCTACTTTGTTCCGCCAATTTTTAAAATTTATTCTCTTCCACAATTCAAATATTGTTGGTTTTTATCTCTCTTCTTTTTCTATTTATTTTCGCTTTCATTTTTTTAATAAATAATATAATTTGAGTAATGATAAAATATTCAATATGTATATCAAATTAAAAATCGTGACCAATGCTTTAATTTGATATGTATACGATAAAATAATTTAAGATTAAAAAGTTATACAAGTTAAAAAAAATTACTCAAAATTATTTTTCTCTATCATACTTCTTATTCTTCTTATCTTATATTCTATAAAAATCAAAATCTTTTGATTTTATTTTATGTTCTTTATTTTTTAGTATTTTGATTTTATTTTATTTCTAATTTATTTTTTATTTATATTATAGTATGTAATTTTAATTTATTACTATAAATAGAAAAGATTATTTAATACTCCCTCCGTCCCACTTCGAATGACCTATCTAAATTTAAAAATATTTAACACTGCTTTTTGAATGGTTCCACTGCCACTTTACACCTTTATCACACATCATTTAATCTTCGTTCCCTATGTTTTTTAGTTATTTGAAGCGGGACGGAGGGAGTATATGATAAAATAATCTTTTACCAATTATTTCATATATATATATATATATATATATATATATATATATAGGGAGTGGTTCAATTGAGAAGCTCAAATGTGTTGAGAAGTTGAGAAGCAATGTAATAGATGAACATGTTAGTACATTTTGATGAACATGGTAATTAGACCCTATATCAATAAATTATTTGAACATACCAAATATAACTGACGAACATACGAATCTATTTAATTTGTTAAAAAATACGTCACCGCCAATGATCGAACCCCAGATCAAACTCGTGTTCATAAAAATTTATTGGCATGTTCATCTACTAAATTGCTTCTCAACTTCTCAACACATTTGAGCTTCTCAATATAACCTAACCCTATATATATATATATATATATATATATATATATATATATATATATATATATTCCAAATCAATGCGTGTTATAAAGTACATTAGTAATATTGATTGTCTAAATGAAAGTATAAAATTTCAAAATTAATAAAAGCCCTTTGATCAAGCCTTTGGCTTGACTTCGTCAGTGTCGACGACGGGCGGTGGGTTCGTCGGGGGGTGGAAGACTGCCGGCCTTGAACACGTTGGACGCTTCAGAGAAAGGGGCGAACCCCATCATCGGATTGGTACTCGGCACACCCGCATCTTGAGAATAATTCTTGAAAAAATCGTCGAAACCTTTCTCTATTGTTTTAGAGAACAAATTGAGAAGAAAAAAGTGAGAGAATAGCTTGAGAATGGAGGAAGGTTGTGTTGAATGTGGGAAAATTGTGAATTAGATGTAATACGAAAGACCACCTTTTCGCCTTCACAAATCTTGGGCGCAAGAAAAAGGTAAATTTCTTTTCGGAGTATGGATTGGTGCTGCATGGTACATCTGGAAAGGAAGGAATGATAGCATATTTAACCAAGGAAGTTGGGTACAAGAAAAATTGGTTGCAGAGATTAAATCAAGGATTTGGGGCTGGTTGTAGGCTTACAACCAAAAGTCATCCTCTTCAGATTTTAGATCATGGTTCTCAGCCGTCAGTTTTGAGAATTGAAGCCGTTCCTACATCGAATTTTATTTCCTTCTTCCTTTTTGTTATTCTCTGTTTTCCTCTCTGTATTCTTGATCTGTTTTTTGGTAACTCTGGTGCCTTCGGTTTTTATAAAATTTCTCCTTTTCCTGATTAAAAAAAATTATAGAGGAAATAAAGTTAAAAAAAGTAAAAAGTCGTTGCTGCAACGGTAAAAAAAGAGGGGAGCGAAGAAAAAAGCCAAAACACAGTCGGATTTTCAATTTATTTCTTTTAGACGCGTGTGCTCGACACACCAGTCACCAAACACCTCCGCCCTTCGTGCCCGGCACCAAGCATCGTGCTCAGCACGAGCCGTGTAGGCACGCTAGCTCTCCCCCTATTTCCGTGCCAGCTCGAGGAGGCATGGAGCATTTGCGCTGCGGATGCTCTAGCTAATGCAATAAAAAAAATATTAATATTATTAATTTATTATTGATAATTTTTTTTAATTTTTATTTAATTTTAATTTTTTCGTCCTTCAAACATCTTACTTTTTTTTTTTTTTTAGTTCGTCCTCAAAATGCCTTCGTAATTTATTTTTGTAAATAGTTGTACTTATTATTATTTTTTAAATTTATACCTTTTATGAAACCTATTTTTTATTTATTAAATATATAATTAATTTTTATTAAAATTCGTGTAATTAGGAAGAAGATGTTTAAGAGAACGAGGGATTATTAATAAAATATTTTGCCAACTGCAGGTTCAGCTCTTTTGTGCTGTTGTTATTCTGCAGTTTAGTGACTCATCATTGCAGACACACTGCGCTTACTTTGATACGCGTGCGCTTTAATTTAATGCTTCACAACCAAGATTTTGATAATTGCAATTTCGAATTAGTATTTGATTACTAATTAAAAAGAAAAAGAAAAAGCGAAGGCAGAAGCGTGAACATGGAGTAATTTTTATGTACAAATGCAAATATTACGAAATATGTTCGAAAAAAAATAGTTAAATATTTTTAAAAAATAATTTACTAAAATTTTGGGTTCAAAATAAAAATAAAAAAAATAGTTTTTTAGGCAAAAATAAAAAATAGTTAATTTTACTCTTTTGTCTACATTGATTTTTTTTTTTGTAATTTTCTTTACATTTTTATTAATTTTTAATTACAAAAAAGATATAAAATTAAAAAAAAATTCAAAAAACTACAATATGGAGACACAATAAAGCTAACTAAATCCTTTTTTAAGTACAAAAAATACAACAAAATAAAAAAAATTACAAAATTACAAAAAACTACAATGTTGAGGAAACAATAAAACTAATTAAATCCTTTTTTAATATGAACCAATTTTTTGAAATAAATTAATCTTTTAAAATATTCAACCTTTTTCTATCTGAACATATTTTATCTAAATTTCACTACTCTTTTTTATTTACCTTTTTGCAAATGATTAATTTTATGTTTAATTCTTTATTAATTAGTTGACGATAACAAAAGAAGGTAGTTATTTAGATTACTACCAGAAAATTCAGACAATTATGGCAGACAAAGATAAACTCTGCAGCTTAATAACTTTGATCTTTGTCGGTCTAAAAGCTAGTTAGCCTCTAATATAAAGATTCTATTTCTGTTTCCTTTTAATTTTTAATTTGTGGGTCGAGATAATATTTAAATCCTTAATTTTTGATTTTTTTTTAAAAAACTATATCCAATTTTCACGATATTTTAATAATGTTGCAGCTTTTCGATGTTCTTTTAGTATGAAATTGGTCGTCGAACGTTCAATAACTAATCATTGAATTAAGAGTTTTTTTTTTTAAAAAAGAAAGGTATTATAAATCAAGAAGAATCGTCAAGACAATATCGCCTAACCAACGAGGCAAATCCTCAGTCCAACACACCGGACTTCAGATATTGCGAGCAAATTGAGCAAGGCAATGTGCCGCTCTATCATCATTGAATTAAGAGTTGATGTGATAGACTTAAAGTTTATTGATGGTTTAAATAACATTCCGAGCGTACAACAATAAAATTGACAATGTGGAATGCCAGCCAACTTACATTAAGCTTCAAATGCTCACAATCAATTTTAAATTTCGAGTAGCGGATGTATAATCTCGTACTGAAAAAATGAATTTACTATAAATTGAAAATTTGGACATTATTAAAAAGTTTTAAAATTAGGTCAAATTTGTAATAAGGTCCAAAGATTGGGGTTTAAATAACAATAAGATTATTGGGGGTTCAATTGACACCTTGATTTCGTACTTTTAAAATATTTATTTATGTTTTAATCACTTATAATTTTATTTTATTGATATATTGTGTCATTTGTGTGTATAGTTGCATTCCTATCGTGTCACTCAATTTTCGTTAATGTGCAAATAACATTAATTTAAAAAATAGACTACTCATGAGAAAAGGTTAAAATAGAGTCTAATTTATGTGATTTTTTTCACGTTGGTGACAAATTTTGCATTTTGACTTCTTTTGGAGGTGCAATTGTTATGTTGAATAGACACGACATATAATTAGTAACAATGATATTGTGACATACAACTATGATACATTGAACATTACATTTTTATATATTCCAATTTGTGGAAGGAAACAAAATATTACTAGCAATGCACAAAATTAAATGCACACGTAATATGTTTGCTTTTTTGTTTCATTATACTCGACTAGCTACTCGAATCTTTCTCTTATGTAATAATTAATTTTATAATGTTTTCTCTAAAACAAATGTGTATAAATCGTAATCAAATGTTAATTTATAGTATATTTGT
Source organism: Salvia miltiorrhiza (assembly GCF_028751815.1). Classification (NCBI taxonomy): domain Eukaryota; kingdom Viridiplantae; phylum Streptophyta; class Magnoliopsida; order Lamiales; family Lamiaceae; genus Salvia; species Salvia miltiorrhiza. The sequence goes on from NC_080391.1 coordinate 55,321,271, forward strand.
AGGCCCTATTGGCTACCTATCTTTTCTATACGTGTAATTTACTTAGATGTGATTGAAATTGTAAGAGATTTCTATTGTATTTCATACTTTTATTAGGTTTTTACTCTATTTAATGACATTTTAAATGCGAAAATTGCATGTGCTAGTAAAGTAAATCTTTGTTCGAAAACAATATTTACTAGAGTGGAAATAGGTAGAAATAAAAGTCACGTGTCATTCAAGTTCGATTTATTAATTGTGTCTATTTTTATCAAGTGGTCCTTATTTTCTTTAGGTAAGTATATTTATTGGATTACGCACGAGGAGGGATGTATGAATTAATTAGGGTGGAGCTTATTATATTTTCAGTTCCTAATTTTGATAGTAATCCAATTTGCATTTCTAATTTCTAAAGAAACATTGTATGCCAAGTTTTGGGAATATGGTCCGACACCAAAATTTATTGACCAATAGTTTAATTGTTTGGAATTTGATGAGCAAATTCAAAGGTACAGTTGAAAACATCTTGATGATAGCTCTCTAGCGATGCTCATGTTATTGGGATGTGGTCACTAAAGTGGTCGAAAAATGAAAAAAAATGTAAATTTTTATGATATCAACTATCATACTCCCTCCGTCCCACATCACTTGGCTTAGTTCTTTTCGGCACGGTTATTAAGGATAGTAAGATTGTAGTATAAAGTATAATGTCTTTTATATTGAAAATTTATTACTGAAAAAGGAAACACGTACAACCCGAAAAAGAAAGTATGCCAAGTGAAATGAGACGGAAAGAGTATTATTATTTTTCGATCACATTCGGTGACCAAAATCCATTGATATAAGTATCATTAGAAAGTTAGCAATAAGAGCTTTTCAATGGTACTTTCGAATTGCCCATCGGACTCCGGACAATCAAGTTATTAGTAGCAAACTCTGGGCTCAGATCATATTTCAAAAGAAATAAAAATTTATTTATTTCTTAGAAGACAAATAAATTTGGTTTTGAAATCAAAATTTAAGTGTAATACGTGTATTTATATGCAAGTAACCCCCTATTTTATATATAAGTGTGAATTTTTTCGCCTAAATTTTATATTGTGGAATAAAATGGAACTCATGACAATTTTTTAATTCAACTAGGGCATCCTTACCTCTTAATTTATTTTCTATGAGTTCTTGAGAATCATAACTATTATGAGAAAGAAAAACTGTTTTCAATCATTGATCGTGAAAATATGATGCATTTGCTGTTAAATTATATTCACTCAAAAAAAAAAAAAAATTTTCTATCATCTCATGAAATTGGAACCCAGGTATAATACATTCACGATACAAGAGTTAAAAATAATTATCGCTCCCTTCAAAATTTGAACATAGCTAAAATTTAGCCTCTTCAAATAAATATCAGCAATAAGATTTAAAAATTCAACATTCTAAATTTATTGTTATTTCTCATCATATTTATTTATTTTCATTAGAATCATTCCATAGTATTTATCTATTATATTATTACAAAATTGAACGGCTGATATTAAGTGGGCTTCCCAGCAGGCAAGACTCCCACTGATCGCGGCGCAGCCATCACCTTAAAGTCGTGTCTCCAGCCACACGTGTTTCGCGACAATGGCCAAATGTCACATAAAAGCGCATTTCATCTGCCCTACATTAATGATTTAACGCTCATATATAGATACCTTCAAAAAATAAAAAATAAAAATAAAATTATTTTTGTAATAAAACTCTCATTTAGTTCCACTGGGCTTTCAGCCAAAACTCGAGATCACTTGGAGTTTTTCTTTCTAAAAAAAACAAAAACAAAACTCTCTCTAGGAGTATTGTGTCGTGTCATATCATACCGTCAATTATTATTAATTTTTTTCTATTTTTTTTCATTGAAACTTTGAAAGTATATTTGGACACACAGCAGTTTCATAAAATTCATCCTTTCGGCGAAATTATCGTAAATTCGGTGAGTTTATAAATATTTCAACACTTGTTTTTTATTTGGATTAATTGCCTATAAATACACAAACTATACTATATCCAAATTTTGATTTTTAACCAAATCTATTTTTTTGGTCAAAAAAATACATAAACTTTTAATTTTTTAGAATTTGACATGACCTCAAAAGTTCGTTGGCTAATAACTTAATTGACTGAATTATGATGGCCAATCTGAAGGTACAGTTGGAAAGCTATTGACGTTGTCTTTCTTTTTTTTGATCGAGAAAAGAAGGGAAAATTTATTAAAACAGAGGTACCAGAGGTACCGAGAACTAGTACAAGAAAGAAGTTGTGAACTCACGGGAGCACCACTTCGAAAAAATTGCATCTGAAACGACGATACCAAAAGTCTGGTTCCAGCTCCACATTCTTCCTTTGATCTCTAAAACCATTTGTTGGGCATCCCAAACCTTTCCTTCAAATCTGCTCACATTCCTATTCTTCCAGATCAGCCAAATCGTGCAAATCCACAGCGCCTTGAGGAACTTCCTACTGCTTTTCCCTTTTCCACCGTGAGCAAAGATAGAGAAATGTTGCAGAATACCTTGGGGTCTCGCCGTCCTCTGCCCTATCCACTGTTGAATGAGGTCCCACACCTGTTCGGCCTTTGGACAATGGAGGAAAAGGTGCACCGCTGTTTCTTCATGCGCCACACATGAATTACACCAGCTATCCTCCGCCTGCAGCGCCACCTTCCTCTTGATGAGGTTATCACAAGTTGCCAATCTATTGCGAAGGCATCTCCAAGCTGTAACTCTTGCCTTGTAAGGAGCCAGAGCGTTCCAAATATTCCCAAACGTCTCATTATGGGTAGTCAAAAGGGGTGCTTCATTTCTAGACGCCTCAAGGACCTCATAAGCAGATTTTGTTGAAAACCTTCTATCCTTCGTTGCCTTCCAATCCCAACCATCTTTCAAACCAACGCGAGGAGAACAGGCTGAGATAAAAGATTTTAAGGCTTCTACCATTTCAATCTCCCTCTCGAATAGGTCTCTTCTCCACTGAAAATTCCATTCCCACACCTCTTCTACCCAACTCCCGGACTCTGCAATTGTCGTATTCTTGCTAACACACAAGTTGAACAGACGAGAAAAGACAAACCTAAGCGGTTTATCACCCACCTACAAATCGATCCAAAATCTTGTTTCCCTGCCTTCCCCAATCCTTCGTGAGATGTTCTCCATAAATCATCCCGCCTCCCTGCCCCTAACCTTCTCAATAATTCTCGGCCACCATCCCCCGCAACCTCTTCTTTCTCTCAACTGACAGCCTCCATCGTCCCCCCAGATCAGTTCTCCAGAAGTGGATTTAACGATCTTAGCCCACAGTGAGTCCCCATCCTCCGAAAACCTCCACAACCACTTCAGCACCAGGACATTGTTAAACCATTCAAGGTTCCTGAACCCCAAACCTCCAGAATATTTGTTGACACACAAGTCACTCCATTTAATCCAAGCAATATTCCCCGTAATTTCGTCACCAACCCCTCATCCCCAAAAGAATTTTCGACACGCTGAGTTGAGCTTTTTCACAATAGTTTTTGGGATAAAATAAAAGGAAAGCTGAAAAACCGGAATGGCTTGCAGGACTGCTTTAACCAGGGTAGCGCGCCCGGCCAAAGAATATAAGTAATGATACTTATATTGTTGGGTTTTGGTAATCGGAAATTGTCGAAAAAAAGAAAAAATATAGAGTTTCGTGACCTCGACTTTCATGCCATTTTTTTTACCACTTCCGGTTATCAAAACTCAACAATATAAGTATCATTAGAAAGATAACATTAAGAGCTTTCTAACGGTATCTTCGGATTGCCCATCAGAATTCAGACAATCAATTTATTAGCCGACGAACTTTCAGCACCGGTCAAATTCCAAAAATATAAAAGTTTATGTATTTTTTGACCAAAAAAATAGATTTGGTCAAAAACCAAAATTTGAGTATAGTTCGTGTATTTATAGGCAATTAACCATTTTTATTTTGGGTATTGGTATGTAAATACTCGAATTTTTTTCATTTTATAATTTTGCATCCTAATTTTAAAATCTTCCTATAAATACTTAAACTTTGTTTTTTTTTTTTTGCACCCGAAACATTTTTACCCCCCAAATTGTTGCTGACATGTCAGGCGGATTGAGCGCGAAGTTTGAAGTACATAATGAAGCCTATAAATTTGTGTCGATGTGGGATCTAGAACATGGAATTGTAGATTCTGGGATGTCAATTGAGCTGTCATATCATATGTCAGCAACGATGTGGAGGTAAAAAATTTCGGGTACAAAATTCAAGTATTTATAAGTAGATCTTAAAATTAGGATACAAAATAAAAAAATAGAGAAAATTTGAATATTTATGTATCAATACCCCTTTTATTTGTATGCTCGAAACCCCAAAATTTGTGTTCTCCAACAGAAATTAGTACTGAAGTCAGAGCAAAAATAATTGATGTTGGACATTTTTTAAAAATCGCATGTGAGTACTAATCTTTTGTCATGAAATTATTACGTGACTAAATTAAAAATAACAAGACTAAAAATACATTTTGTCCTTACTTTAAAGTTCTTGAATTGTTGTTGGGGGAAATTATGACTTTTGTTTGAGTTATAGTTAAGCAATCCTATGATTTTTAATGGTAGTGCTACTTAATGATCTCTTAATTAATTGTACACACACCTAACTTTTTTTTAAAGAAAACCAACGAATCTATTAAAATAATCTAGTTCAAGCAAATTGCATGTGCAATTATTTGCAAAATTTATTATGATTATAACGTGGGTGGACTTTATACGTTATCGTCACATTTTGCGGGAAATTTTTGAAATAAAATTAAATATATATTTTTAGGGGAAATCAATGGAAATATATTAATCACGATGAATAATATTTGTAAGCCAGGAGGGGAAATCCTACTTCCAGATCATTGCACCATCAGACCATGCAGCGAAATTAGCTAAAAAATAATTAACCATAGCACTCTCTCTTTCCTCTAATGCAGCGTCGGAAAATGATTGTGAATTTTATTTATTTATTATTTAAAAAAGAAAATGCAATATATACATGATAATTCATTAATTTGTAGGTCAAATGCACATCTACTAAGTTTCCCAAAATTATAATTATTCCATCTACCGTTTGGAATTATTGCTTAATTTCTGACTCATAAACATTGTCTATAATCTTTTATTAATTAGCTGTTTGAAAGATTACAATTATGCATGTAGTTGTTCCACAGTCAAACCATAATTGTAATCCAACTAAGATTAATATATGCAATCGTCTAAAAAAAAAATAAATATACTTGCAATAACGTTGATTGAAAATGGAAAATAATGCTAGTAGTATTTATTAATATATCTTATGTAAAACAAAATTAATGTATGTCAGTAGATTTTACCTGCGTATCTTGGAATTCTAAATATGCACAATTACAAACTCGATTTCTATTTATTTCCAAAATTTAATGGTTTGTATTAATAGTTGGAATTTATGGTCTTATATTTTCAAAAGAGATGGTTTTGAGTACAATCGAGTGTATTGTATAATCGGGTTGTCCCGCACTCAGACTCTGACCTGCATCCTGATTCGAACCCGCATCTTGATTTAAATCGTATAAATAATATTATTCGATTATACAAATGACACTGTGTATAAATGATCCTATACTGTGTATAATTGACACTATTTAGAAATATAAATGACACTTTTTATAATTGACACTATAAGATTGAAAATGACATTATAATATTTTAAATAACACTATATGATTGAAAATGACACTATAATATTTTAGAATGTTACAGTGTTATTTATATAATCGAATAGTGTCAATTATAATCACTGTCATTTGTATAACTGAATAGTGTCATTTACATGATTTGTGTCATAAACTCATAATACGAGTTCGAATAAAAATGCGGGTCATGATCTAAGTGCGGGTCAATCCTATTATATGATACACCTGATTGTATCCAAGTTTTTGTGTATCTAAAGTAGCATTGTATTGGTCGATTCATCAACTAAAGACGGTCGTATACTCGTATAGTCTTTCTAGTTTTGGAGATAGATGAAATTAATTAGTCAAACTAGCTAGTTGATAAAATCAATTTGTCATTTTGCTTTCACATGAAATATTTTTTTTCTTCACTTTTCTTCTAGAAAAAAAAAAATCAAAACCTGGTAGTAGAGTATGTATTAAAACATGCAAAATCTGTGTGTGTATATGTATCGTCTTAATGAGTAGTTATAATTACTATAATTTTAAATTAAATTCTGTAAAGTCTCTCCACTACGTCTATAATTTTATTCCGATTCTCCACATAACCATACAACCAAGAAATTGAGATTTTCTTTAACTATCTTGAACACATTTAATGATTAAATTGAATTCTTGTTCAATATTAATACTTTGTGATATCATGGTCAATTCAGTTAATTAATTAATCAAACTTCAATCGCATAACCAGAAAATCTGCTTTAAAGATCTTTGTTGTTAGAATATATTTTCTGCTAATGTAAGTCAACATTGCTAATTATTTCATTTTGGAGTTTAGTATTATCAGAATTTTATTGCAAAAAAATAGTATTAAATAAAAAGGGTAGATGGGATTAGCTGTGCAAAGGGAGTTGAGAAAACTGCAGAAAATTTCATCCACACGGTTCTGATCAGATGATTATATTCGAGATCAACGGTCGATTTTTAATCTCACATGAAAAGTTATTCTCTAGAGAATATCTATGCCATTTATTAAACAAAAAAGATAAGTTGGTTATTGACCGTTAAAGATCGAAAAAGATATTCTTTTCTTGTGAAATGACCAAATGCTTCCTCACACAGGAAAAAACAAACAGAAAAATTGATTTAACTAAATACTTTTTATATAAAATCAAAAAGGGTTATTATTTATAGATCTTGGATTATGACGCTTGACGAAGAAGACAAAACTATTTTTCAATAATAAACTCATAGATTTTAGACGTAGGTATCAATTTGAGTTGACAGCAAATAGTAACTCAAATTGGTAAGATTTTTATCTATATATATATAAATAAAGTAAATTTAGGATTCAAATCACTTAATATGCATTATTGTAGATGTGTATGAATTATAATTCTAAAATATAAAAGTATCAATTTCATTTTGAGGTATACGTCTACTAGCTAACGAAAAGAAGAATAAAATTGTGCAAGCATAGTAAGTGGCATCAATTGACCTAGATTCTTTAAATAATATCTTAGAGGATAAATTATTTTCTATTGGTAGTTGGAGATATATTAAATTTTTTTAAAATATCGAATTCAAGAAAATGATTGATCTTTCATTCATATCTTGTATATTGTTTAAAGAACAATGAACGTGATAGCATAAATAAACTAAAATTTATTAATAAAGGCACTACATATTACGTTCAATTATAAATTTACTTATTTAATCTTCCTTAAATTATAAGTAATATATAAAAGAAAAATTGAAATTAATCTTAATCATTAAAAATCATTAAAAATTGAAACTAAAATGAATCGATTCTGTTTTGGCAACATCAATGGGCAGGGGAGAGGAGTCTGGCGGAGGCTTTCCCTAGACTCTTCTATCTTAGCACCAAACAAGGTGGGTTTATTAACAATACGAGAGTTTGGGTTGAGGGGTAGTGGTGTTGGGATTTTTCGTGGAATCGGGAACTCTCGGGGAGAGAACTTGACCAACTTTCTGACCTTCTTTCTATCATCAGAAAATTTCAAGTGGTGGCAGGTGAAACAGACGGCTGGAGGTGGAAAGCATCTCCAAACGGAGTTTTCTCCGTCAAGACGGCTTACAAGTCTTTGTGTCTTGAGACAAATCCCTCCAGCTCTAGCCGAGAAGTGTTCGAATGGAAGCAGATTTGGAAAGCCCCAGCTACTTTTAAGGCTGCCACAACAGCATGGAAAGTGCTGAAAGGGAGGTTGACAACGTGCGACAATCTTCAAAAAAGAAATGTGGTGATCACAAACACGTAGGCAACATGTGTTCTTTGCAAAACGAAGGCTGAATCTATCGACCACCTCTTCTTTGAATGCTCCAAGTCAGATGAAATTTGGAAGGAGATTTTCCTTTGGATTGGGAAACAAGCAGCAAGCCAACAAAAAGCAAAGGAAAATCTGTTAGCTTTCACCAATCTTGGTAACAAGGAGGATGTTTCTTTTCTTTCCGGAGTTTGGATTTGTACAATCTGGTGCATTTGGAAAGAGAGAAACGAATGCAAGTTTAACCAAAAGAAGTGGAGTAAAGATAAGTTGGTTGCTGAAATTAAGTCCAGAATGTGGGGATGGAGGATGGCTTTTAACTGCCCAATCTCTGCCACGGATTTCAGGTGTTGGTTTGCAATGGTTAAGCTGTCCGATTAGTGCTCTGTCTTGCTTTGGGTTTCTTTATTTTCTTGTGGTCCTTGCTTGTTTTTCTCTTCTGCCTCTGTAATCTGCTTTCTTCTCTCTTTGGGTACTCCTGGTACCTTCTCTCAATAAAACACCTTCTCTTTGTCTGATAAAAAAAAAATTAAAAATTTGAAATAAATGGACGAAATTGGTTCTACTACATTTTTACATAAATGTGTTTTTTTATTGAACCTACCTTTATTTATGTGTGCGATACATTGAACCTACCTTTTATTTATGTGTGTGTATCAGTGTGTGTGTTTACTAGCAAAGGGCACTTATCTAATTAAAACAATTAATGATTTACAAAGTCAATCAGTATATAATACTATTCCATAACAAAGATATTTCTCTAACAATTTTCAGGATATACATATGAAATTGAGCATTTTTAAAATCATTCGAAAAAAAAGTTTAATTCTAAATTCGTGCATTTCCTCCAAAAGATAAAAAAAAGTAAATAAGTAAACTGAAGTAATTCCTTAAAAACTAAGGATGAAAACGCAATCAAATTAAATTCCACAAGAGATGTGTATTCCCTCCGTCTCACAAAAACATGAACATTTTGTCATTTTAAAGTGTCTAACAAAAACATGAATATTTATATTTTGGTACACTATTCCATCATAATTCATTTATTTTTCATTTCTACCTTTTATAAAGTTGAATTCATTTTCAACTTACAACACACTTTTATCTAATATTTTTTAAAATTCGTGTCATATACAAATGTTCATATTTTTGTGAGATTGAGAAAGTATTAATTTGGATTGTCGATATAGAATTCAAAATTGAAATGGACCCAAATGAAAGTGACATGATTTGCAGTGAAAAAAGCCAAAACTGTAACTTTCCCTCTTGTTTCTCTTCAAATTTTGATTTTTCTCTTTTTTTACCATAATCACAAAAGGCGAGCAGCCCGAGATAAAGATAAAGTAAAAAAATAATAAATAGAAAAGCAAAATCTATTTGGATACTGAACTAGGCGCCAAATGGTGCATGTGCAGCCGAAATTCGTCGAAGCTCAACAATATTTAATTTTAATTTTGAATATTAAATGTCGATCTCAATACTATTCTATTCTTCACATTGTGTGGATTTAGTTCTTAACCTATTAATAAATGAGCATCGTGATTTATTCTCGGTAAATTTGATAATTTTCTAAAAGATAATGTTTTCTTGTTAATTTCATACTTTCTGATGTATTAAGGCATGCATATATGAGGTGACAGGCTGACAGCTACATAATTTTTTTAGTGAATTGGCAAAATATTTTTATCATTAATTTTAAGTTAATAAGGATAAATTAAATCTAATCGTTGACATAAAAAAGATAAAAAAAAAAGTAGTTACTTTTATCATTTTCACGCATAATTTACGATGAATAATGTGCTTAATCGTAAATTGCTTATATTCTCAAGAAAAAAAAAATTGTATTGCTTATTAGTAGTAAATAATCTACACCGAAGTTCGGTTATTTTAAGATTTTACCTGGTTTAATCAAAGAGAGGGGGAGGCGGCTATTTTTTGAATTGTTGGACAGGTTTCTGATCAATGAACCGGCACTATTGGCGGTAGGAGATTGTGAGGCGAATGTGTTAGATTCGTATGGTTCGGATCATAGAGCGGTTAGGGTGAGGTTGGAGAAACAGGAGAAGAGTATTTCCACTGGGGGCTATAAAAGATTCCACTTTGAGCAGAAATGGATGTTGGCGGAGAACTTCAACGTTGATATTCTACTGAACTGGCGGGGTTTTGGTGGATTTTCTGTGTCAAAGCGTCTTGCCTTGTGTCAACAATATCTCAAAAAATGGGTGGATTATGAGTATAAGAATCCTACTAAAACTCTCGAGGAGTTAAGGAGACGACGGATAAAGTTGTTAAATCAGTGTGGAGACAAAGATGTGGGAAAGGAATTACATGAGATTAATGTTAAAATCGAAAGGATCTCGGAGGCAGAGGAAATCCATTGGAAGCAGAGATCGAGAGCTAATTGGTTAGGCCTGGGGGACAGGAATACGAAGTACTTTCAAAACTTTGCCTCAGAAAGAAAGAGGAAAAATAGAATTGAGGGCCTGGTTGATTCGATGGGTGTGGTGCAGAATAAAGATGAGAATAAGACGATTATTATTCAGCAATATTTCAGGGAACTCTTCCATTCGGATAATCCTCGGGCTGAGGACTTTTCGGCGATCACTGGCTGTGTCAAGAGCAGATTCAAACAGACGGAAGTAGCTATCCTTGAGGAACCTTATACTAAGGAGGAAGTTCGGAAAGCTATCTTTCAAATGAATCCGAATAAAGCTCCTGGCCCTGATGGGTTTCCACCTATCTTTTTCCAAAAATATTGGGGCGAGATTGGAGGAGCCATAACTAAGGAGGTTTTGGGAATTCTTAACGGGGATGATAGTATTAAGGAGTGGAACAAAAGTTTGATTGTTCTGATTCCGAAAGTTAAGAAGCCGAAGCAGGTGAATGAATTCCGGCCTATTAGTTTATGCAATACCACTTACAAAATTGTGACAAAAGTGGTGGTTAATCGGTTGCGAATAGTACTGGGAAAGGTTATTGACGACAATCAAAGTGCTTTCGTTCCCGAGCGGTTGATCACAGACAATATTTTAGAGGGATACGAATGCATGCATTGGCTTAAAAATCAAAAGAATGGGAAAAGTGGCTTCGCGGCAGCAAAACTTGATATGAGGAAAGCCTATGACAGAGTTGAATGGGGCTTTATTAAAGCTATGATGCAGGTGATGGGTTTTCCTAGTAGACTGATGCGGGTGGTGATGGATTGTATCACCTCAGTGGAGTTTGCTTTTGTGGTGAATGGAAAGGTGTTTGGCTCTTTGATTCCTACGAGGGGCATTCGCCAAGGATGCCCTTTATCGCCGTTCTTATTTGTTATTTGTGCGCAAGGTGAAGGAATATTAAATTGAATTAACGTTCCGTTTGCCCGATGATCGTTTCTTAGAATATTATTAATTTATCATACAACGATTAATCCCTAACATGCTCCTATGAATTTAAGTGCTGCACGTTGGAGTTCAGAAATACCTGAAGAATTCGTCAATTCGCAGCTGAACAAACCAGTCAGTTTCAAGCCTTCGTTTGAAGACTCAAACGTCCTCAAATCGTATTCTGCCCAGAAATACGACTTCTTCGACTTCGAGAGAGCTTTCCGTGGCCGCCTGTTTAGCCTGAATCAGAGTTCTGTGGAGGAAGTTATGGCCGTTTTCCCGAAACTGCCAGAACTTGATTTCCTGCGAAAAATCCGACTCCAGCTCTGATCTTCTGAACTGTATCCCGCTCAGCTTTCACCGTTGGATGGACAACGTTCTATGAAAGTCCCAAGAGAGAGAAATAAAGCTCCACACGTTTCCGTGCGCCCCACAGCTCTCCAAAACCCTAATATTTTATCAGTGTGTTTTCCTGAGAGCTGTCAGCTATATTTATAATAAAATAAATACGTAGGAGGCGCAGATTAGGTGTAGGAGGCGTGTTCTCTCTCTTCTTGGGCTAGGAGACTTTGGGCCAGTCCAGGGACCAGATACAAGGAATAAAAATGGGCCTCAAATAAATTAATTATCTATGGTCAGCCCAGACCATAATTAATTTATAAATATTAGTTCATTCCACTAGAGAACCAATATTGACTTACCCCTTTATTGCCGATGTTGAGTCGGGGCTTGTATTTAGACTTATTAAATCCTCGTATTTAAAATATCCGACATCCATTAATTAATTAGAGCTCTGACAGCTTAAATTAATTAATCTCTTTGTAATCCTTAAGCAGTACCACTCAAACCTTATTATTGCGCCTGAACTTAATCAACCTGCAGGGTTTAGCGCAATAAACATTATTGAGCTGCTTAAGGGGATGTCATTATCCTATATCGGATACGAGTACTAATACAGATAATCAAATATCATATATTAACCGCTATCACCCAAGATACAGAGTACTCAAGTTACTATATAACTCTCACCCATAGTAAGTCAAAGTGATATACGAATCAACATATATATTTGAAATCTTACTAGTATTAAGATTATATTAAGTCACCGAGATCTTTGATTCTTCACTTAAGTCAGACAAAAGAATACATCTCATTGTGGTCCTATCAATACGTTATGACGTACCAGTATAGACAAGTAGTCAAGACAAACTACTTCCATCTATACCGCAGCCTAAACCGATGACTCGTCCTAAAGTCATCTCGGCTGTGATCATATTATATCTCTTAAGGTTAATCCAATTATATGGTTTTCTGTGATTTACAACACACCATATAATCTACTTGTATAGAGATAGAGAACATACATATGCAATCATGAACACAATCAAATAGGAGATTGGATAGTGAACTTAGGAAACATTGTATACAAGCATAAAACGTTCTTCATGAGTATGTGGAAAGGAAAGCTGTTGAGGGTTTACGAGTTGCTAAGGTTAGTCCGGCTATAAGCCATCTCTTTTTTGCGGATGATAGCCTTTTATTCTTTAGAGCTACTGCTGGTGGGGTGGCTGCTATTCGGGATGCCTTGGCTATTTATTCTGTAGCTTCGGGGCAACAGATAAATAAGGACAAATCTGCTGTTTCTTTTAGTCCGTGTACTCAGGTGAGGGATAGGGAGATTGTGGTGAATACTTTGGGTATTTGCCAGACCCAAGGTCATTCTGTTTATCTTGGTCTCCCTACTATGGTGATGAAGCAAAAGAGGATCCAATTTGACTATTTACGAGAAAGGGTCTGCAAGAAGCTTGGATCTTGGAAAAATAAACACTTCTCTATGGGCGGAAGAGAAGTTCTCCTTAAGTCAATTATTCAAGCGATACCAACTTATACCATGAACTGTTTTAAGGTTCCTATGGCAGTGTGCAGGGATATGGAGAAGGCTAGTGCTAATTTCTGGTGGGGAATGACTGATAAAGGCCCAAATATGCATTGGGCAAAGTGGCAGTCTCTATGCTCCTTGAAATCGAAAGGTGGGATGGGCTTTCGAGATTTGGTCAAGTTTAATAAGGCCCTCTTAGCTAAACAGGTGTGGCGTCTGATCAAGTTTCCTAATTCGCTTGTTGCAAGAGTGCTTAAGGGTAGATATTATAAGAACGGGGATGTGTTGAATGCAAGCTGCCCCCCTGCGGCTTCTTACTCTTGGCGATCGATTGTGTGGGGGGGAGAATTGTTGAGACGTGGTGTGAGATGGAGAATTGGAAATGGGCGAAGTGTGCGAGCTTTTAAGGACGCTTGGATTCCTAATGGGGGAGATGGTACGGCAGCTGGTGGGCTTGTGAAAGACGAAAGTATTCTGGTGGCTGACTTCATTGATCAAAATAAAAGGTGGAAGGAGGAGCAGTTGAAGGAGAACTTTCTTCCACATGAGGTACATAGTATTACTTCTATTGATTTGCAAAGAAGAGAGGAAGATGACAGATTTTGGATTCATGATGAGAAAGGGAGATATACCGTCAAATCTGGATATCTTTTAGAAAATGAATGTTTCATGCCGAAGGCCAACACGACTTCCGATATGGAGGAGGAATGGTGGAAGTGTGTTTGGAAACTCTTTATTCCACCTAAGGTCAAGGTTTTTGCATGGAGATTTATGAAGAACCTACTGCCTACTGCTATAAACTTGAAGAATCACCATATTCCCATTAATGGAATCTGTTTCTGGTGCAATCGGGACTGGGGCGTGACTACTCATTCTATTATTTACTGTGATTCTGTGCGTGATGAATGGAAGAGGACAAAATGGTGGTCGTGGTTGAGAGGTCGAGAATATCTCAACAGCGAGACTCTTTGCCGGGATTTCTTGGATGTTTTTGGAGTTGGGGATCTGGAGCTTTTTGTTACTTTCTTATGGTGGAGTTGGAAGAACCAATGTAACGTTAAACATGGAAATAAGGCTGCTGGACCGATGGAGCTTATTGAAGGTGGTGAGAATTTTCTGAATATGTTTCAGGAAGCAAGCTGGAGATCGAAGGCGCCGATGTCGGTTTTGCCGAAGGAGGGTGATAAGAGGTGGATTTCACCGCGTCGGGGTACTTTCTGGTTAGACGTGGATGTCTCTATCCATGCGAATGGGAATTTGGTTGGAGCAGGGTTCCTGGTTCGAGATCATAAAGGAATGGAGTTAGCGGCGGCTGCGAGACGCATTGGACGAACGGAGACCACTCTTATGAGTGAATTACACTCGATCTTGCTGGGCGTGGGATTCTGCATGGAACAAGATTTTTGCCCTCTTGAGGTCTTCACTGATTCCCTCTTGGCGGTGCACGTTTTGAGTGAGAAGACGAGGGGGATTGATTCGCTTTGTGACGATCTTTACGATGCTTTTATTTCTGCTAAGGAGAAGATAGTGCTTGATTTTAAACATGTTCGTAGGGAAGCTAATAGAGCGGCCCATTTCTTGGCTAATCTAGCCGTGTGTGTTCCTGATGCAATGATCTGGAGGTCTGATTTTCCATCAGCTCTCTTAGATATTGTTCATCGTGATTTGAATTAATAAAAGGTCTCTGGTTTGGTCTAAAAAAAAAAGATTTTACCTCACATATTGTAGATAGTAATATTTACATCTCTTTTAAAGAAAATGGTTATCTAACGAAGCAAATGTTAGACATACGGTAGATTCAAATTTCATGCATTGTAGAAGGGATAAAAGGGTGCTGAATATTTATATTTTTATCTATCAACGTTAATCTTTCAAAGTTTATGCATTAAAGAGATGTTTATTTTACATGATCGATAAGATGCATGATTGAGTACTTTTATTCTCAATACTAAGATTTCTCCGATCTCACATTTTCAATGGAATAAGAATAAAATAAAATTAGATTAAATGATATAAATAATTAAGGGCCCTGGAATATCCTAATGTTTGAAATCCATCAAAATAAATAAGAGATTGACCTTACTATTTTTAAATATCGAGATTAATCATTTAAAGTAAACGCTTCCTTAAGGGCGCTTACTTTGCATGATTGATAAAATGCATGATTGAGTATTTTTATCATCAAGAGTATGATTTCTGCAATCTCACTCTTTCAATGAGATAAGAATTAAGCAAAACTTTTTTTTTTTTAATCAGAAAAGGAACAGCAATTCAATAAGAAAGAAAATAGGCATCATAAATGCCCAAAGGTCAATTACAAACAAGATTCGAAAGGACACCAGAACACCATGCAGAGAAGGTGTCCTTCCACTCACACAATTGTAAAATAGTAACCCAACTCCACATTCGAGCCTGTATTTCACCAAAAGTACTTTTTGTCTCCTAGATCTTACATTCAAAACGACTCTCATTCCTCCATCTCCATAACACCCAGGTCGTACAGCTCCATAGCGCCTTCAGAAACTGAGCAAAACTAGCTTAAATGATATAAATAATCAAGGACCATGAGATATCCCAAAGTTTTAATCTATCAAAGTAAACAAGGGATTAACCTTACTATTTTTATCTATCAATGTTAATCCTTCAAACTAAACATCCCTTTAGTGTTTTAGTTTTAAGTCGTATTTTATTTTTAAGTTGCAAAATGACATCACCTCCTTGCTCTCACAATTCTACATCATTTTGATTGTCCGGGAGTTGCCACATTAAAATTTTGGTACCAGGTTGATGAGGATAAAAAGATGCATCCTTGAAGACCAAAAGATCAGAACAGACTTGGCCTAAATTCGCCGATAACAACGTTGAAGCAGCCCTGCAGCCTTGTTTTCCCGGGATTTGACCTTATCTTGAAGATTCTCACATATCCGATAAAGAATGAGATTATCATGAAGATATGGATAAATGTGAAAAATCATAGCTCTATTATAACTACAAAAAGGAGCTCTAATCTTACTAGAATTCTTAATATTTCAACCTATAAATAGATGTAAAGTCTCATTGTAAAGATCATCATAAAACATCACACAACACCCGCTCATTATCGCCTATTTACATACCAAATCAATACAATACTATAAGTTTCTTGCCTTTCTCCCATTTTTTTACTGCTTTTCGTTAATTAGAAGCGTTATTTTTAAGCACGACATTGGTTAAATTTGATTTGGCCGAGAATTATGTTTTGAGAAAATTTCGAAAATAATGGAAGTTTATATATTTAAACACCAAATTTATAGAGCATGAGAAAAATATAAATTTGACCATAGCGTTTGAATTATGCTTTGAATTTAACTCGTATTTTAATAACTCATCGTTGCACTTATGCTTTGAATTTAACTTGTGTACGTATTCACAAAAACACAATTCTATGACCTAATTAAAGTTATGCTAAATAAAGTGTTAATTGAAAGAATTATACGACAAAAAACTTCGAGCAAAATGGATTAGTGATGGATGAGGAGTAAACAGAATTAATTGAAATTTTGGTCCATATGTCTTTTTGTAAATAATTATTTTGCGATTTATTGTTGTGTTATATTAATATACGTAAATATTCCAACCTCAGAGGTGTGGATTTGCACAACGTGGTGTCTCTGGAAAGAGAGAAATGAGGGTAAATTCAACAAAAGCCCATGGAAGACTGAGAAAATAATGGCAGAGATCAAAACAAGAATCTGGGGGTGGTCGCTGGCGTTTAATCAGAAGACAGAACCAGACGAGTTCAGGAGATGGTTCTTTGGGGTGAAATTGTGTGGCTAAGTCAAGTGTTTCTTCCTCTATTTTCCTCTTCTTCTCTTTGTTTTTCGTTTCTTTTCTCCAGCTGTGTTATTGGTGGGGTACCTCTGGTACCTATGTTTTTCTTCATTTATAAAAGTTTTTACACTACTACAAAAACGCTCATAGATAACGGATAAAATCCGTTATCTATGACCCCAAAAAACCGATAAGTATAGTGGTGATATCTATGATACAGTCATACATAACGGTAAAAAAACCGTTATGTATAGTCGTATAGATAACGGTATCTGCGCTCATACATAACGGTTAATATCCGTTATCTTTACAAGTGATACATAACGGTTCTTACCGTTATGTATTATTGTTTTTACCGTTATGTATAGTCGTATAGATAACGGTATTCTGCGCTCATACATAACGGTTAATATCCGTTATCTTTACAAGTGATACATAACGGTTCTTACCGTTATGTATTATTGTTTTTACCGTTATGTATTGATATATATATATTTTTTTTTCCATCATAGTTAACAGTTTTTTGCACTTTTTATAACGGTTTTAACCGTTATCTTTGATAGAAATACATAACGGTTTTTCGCATTTTTTATAACAGTTTTTTACACTTTTTATAACTGTAATATATATATTTTTTATTTTCCTATTATTTATCTAAAAAATTAAATTAATAATTTTAAAACAACAAATGGCATTGCCATCGATAACATATATTATATAACATCCGAAATATTCATACATTATCATCCAAATATAATGAAAACAACACAAATATTCTAGTTAGCTATATGATTAATTAAAAAATATTACAAATGCGCGCAACTTGCTAGACATTTGAAACGACGTTCTCTGCTTCAGCCTTCTCTTTTGTAGTAGTCCTCATAGCTCATCGACTCCCATCTACTTGATCTGCCAAGATGATAAACTCAATTACACTAATGAGCTGGAGAAATATGAAAGATATTAACAACCTAAATCTTTCTATAACTACATAGGTAGTGATTCTGTATTCTACATCAATACTCTTGGAAATAGAAATTAATAACAGAATTTTGATTTATTTTACCTAAACAAGGAAACTTGCGTGACATTGGAAGGCCACCACATGTCAACTGGATCAACCAAGTATTTTCTCAACATCCCAGCCCATCCATATCCCACCATCTGCAATTAGTCCCATCAAATCAAACACAACACACACATTAATTAATATGGAAAAGAAAAGAAAAGACCACACTCCAGATGCCTTACAAATTAAATGGCAATTTGGTTTCAAGATTTCATCACGTTGTTCAATGTCAATGCCTAGCTAGAATGACAACTAAAAATCATATGCTTCATGAAATCAGAGCTATGAATATAAAAAAATAGATACCAAATCAAAGTACCAAAATATCAAATTTCAAGCTATCTGCTAGTCCTATGAAAATACTTTATATTTCATTTAATAATAAAAGCTTCACATGATTAAGTTTAGCAAAGAAGATGAAACTAAGCATATTCCTTGTACCCAACTACAATAACAGAGTAAAATTCGAAACAAATTCAAGCAAATCTGTAATTCTAATTCCAAAAACATAAGAAAAAGACTACTGTAATTCTAATTCTGAAAGAGAGGGCTTACCGTGTGCGGTGTGCGTGAGTTGCCGACGAACAGACGAACGACGATCTGAAAAGGAACGGCACTTCCAATATCAGCCTTCTTCAGAGCAGGAGTATCGTTTAAGTAACTTGCAGCAACACTGAAACCTCAATTCTAAAAAGTGTAGGCTTTCCACATAGACAAAGCTATTATAGTGCAGATAGGAAATTAAGGAATCACATATCAAATTATTAAAAAGTTAACTACAAATGTCCAGATCCCTGCTTCATATGGTGGCAAGATAATTGTAAGCAATTGGATTTCTCGTACTATTATAAACTGCAGCTAATAAAGCAAATCTAACAAAACCTATACTAAAAATTATACCACAGTGACATACAATAGCAGTTTCTGGAAGATTTCAGCCACAAATCCCATAAAACTCAAGCATAAAGGACTATCTTCTTAACTCAAATTACGTAATAGTACAAAATTTGAACTGAACACTTGAGAAGCACCGCGCATACCAATCATCATTAAACTTGTATGGCAACAATCAAAAAATATCTAAAGTATTTAATTAATTAAGAAGTTCTTGGTTTCTAGCAATATCTACCACAAGAAGTCACCTGTTCATGCCAGTGCCTTTCTGATCAAGAAGTGGTAACAATGCTGTCTTTGTTGAGAAGTGCCAAGTCAACGGAACTGGACGCTTAGATGATGTTACCAACTCAGTTTTTCCATGAATCTTTCAAGCACAACAGAAGAACAAAGTATTATATATGAGAAAGCAAAGTGAATACTCTATAAAGAAATAGATGAAAGTGAGAAAAAGAATGGATGCCAATTTGTCCATTGAATAGTTCTCTAGAGGACCAATTGCAGATGAGTAATGACTAATGAAATAGAATGTTATAAAAAAATCAATCATTTGAAGGGACTCTTTCTTGCAGCAGGATTGTAGTTCATTTATCAATCTTGAAAGACACTGTATTACCTTCCACTAAAAATTCCCTCCGAGTACCATTTGTCCAGGATGAACTATGATGATGTACAATGATAGTTTATCACACCTTTCTAGATTTAAAGCAAACATCCTTACAGGATATTAAGAATTTTAACCTACAAATTCCATGCAATTCTAAAAAAGTACTTTTTCAAATACTACCTTGCACAACAACTGCATGACAGATCAAGAGTAGAAGCAGTACCTGACCAATCCAACCCGCCAACTCATCTGGGTTTGCGACAGTGGCAGAAAGATAGATTAATTGCACTTGTTTAGGGCAGTAAATTACCTATATAAGCAATAATTAACAGCATAAACAATTATGTAAATTTTGGCTTCCTGTATAATATAAAATTACTCACAATCTCCTCCCAAACTGTACCCCTGGATATATCGCTCAAATAATGCACTTCATCCAAAACAATCACATCCACATCGGAAAGCATACTTTCAGAAGAATCAGTTCCAACACTGAATCACAGATATATCCACAAGCATAAGAAACATAAAAGATGTCTCGGTTACATAGACGTACAAAAGATATGAAAATATTACCCTGGAAAAGACAACAGCCAATGTAATAACATTAAATGAAAGAGTAAAATGCAGAAATCATTCAAAAGTAAATTATGAACCAAACAAACTGACTCTCCAGCTAGATACACACTAGTAAGAACTTATTTTGACAACATACTTCATTATCATCTCGAATAACATCACAAAAATATCAAAAAACAAGTAAGATTAGCACATTTATGGGCATCCAAATCATTTCCTGCCCACAACAGGTAATAATCCATCTAAATTCTTACACAGATAGATTAGGGTTAATCGGCCACAAATACGAAGATCCAGCAGCTTAAAAAAGGGGCAATTGAACTGGCAGCAATAATTCAAGGGTTTCCCATCAAAATCAAGATTTCGAACCATTTCTTCAATAAATGATCTAACTACCAATTGATTCATTAATTCAGAAAGGAAGAGTTGATATCCACATACCCTTTTGAGTGAAGTCTTGTTGGAGAGCAGGGATGGAGCTCGAGTGAAGAAATGGAAGGGAAAGAGGAAAAATCGAATCTTTATATTAGTATGGAGGGAAGCGGTGAAGGAGGCGGGGATTCATAGCGGCTGCTCATCGGAGTCGAGAGGGAGACGGTGATAGAGGCTTGAGAGATGAGGGAAGATGACGGCGGTCCGGCTGACCGTTGCTGTCGACTGAAGAAGAAGAGGGTGGTTCAGGCGGTAATCTCGTCGGAAATTGAAAGGGAAGAAAGCTAGGGATTTTTGGGGATTTTTCATGATTTAGAGAGGGAACGAGAGGCAGGCAGATGCGAGGCCTACAAAGGGGATACCGTGGCAGTGGTGGCTGGCGGCGACAGTAGCCGCCGGGTTTGAAGGGAGTAAGGCGGTGGCAGAGAGAAGAAGAAGATAGAAGTACGGCGAGAGAGAGAGAGAGAGTGGTGGGTGAGACTTCAAACTTGGGAGAAGAAGGTGAATTATGTAATTAGGGTTTTTATTTTTTATAATATTATTAAAGTTAAAATTAAAAATAAATATAAAAAGTAATCATAACAGTATTTAAGCGCTCATACATAACGGTTAAAACAACCGTTATAAAAATATACTCATAGATAACGGTTATCTTAACGGTTCGATAACACCGTTATGTATACACCTAATAGATAACGCTTATTCATAACGAATTACTTCGTACCGTTATCTATGCTTATGAGTAACACTACATAGATAACGGATTTCTGTAAAAACCGTTGTCTTTTATAAAAATGCGCTCATACATAACGGTTTTTTAAAAAAACCGTTATGTATGCAGTGTTATGTATGTGTATTTTTGTAGTAGTGTTACCTTTGCCTGATCAAAAAAAAAAAAATTAATATACGTAAATATTTTCTCGATAATGCACAAAACATTTGTATTGATGATAATTTGAATATTATAACTGCAACTTTAATTGAGTTTAGAAGATAGGTACTGTGAGAAACAGGAATATATTAATTTTATTTGTAAGAGATGTGTTGTTTATTTTATATATTGCTCGCATTGAATAAAATTTGTTCTTTGATACGCTCTAAACATTATACATATTCTATGTATTAGAATTTCTTTGATAATTCTACCATATATCGCACCGTAAGAGCATTCACAACGAGGCTCGCGGGAGTAGGTGCGGTGCCATAGCTGAGCCTGGGGTGTGAGCGGTGCTTGTAGCAGTGCGCCCGGTGCGTGAGAGGAGAGAGAAAGGTGTGTGGACACGCACCAATAAACATAAAAGAAAAAATTATTGCCTTTTCTAATCTATTTTTTTATGCTCTATAAAAATCATTTAAAACTTATAATTTTAATTTTAATTTTAACTAAATGTAATTTCATTAGTTATAGTATACTACACAATATGAAAAATCTATATTTTTCAATGTAGAATTCAATACAAATCAACTTAATGTAAGAGAATCTCCAATGCGTAGCTCTAGCGCTGGATCAAGCCATGCGACTAGCGCCGAGCGCGCGCTGGCGCACCAAGGTGCTTTAAAGCGAGGATCCGGGGAGAGCTTGGTGTGAGGACGTTTGAGGAAGGTGCGTGCTATGCACACTATGATTTAAAAGAGAGAGAGAGAGAGAGAGAGAGAGAGAGAGAGAGAGAGAGAGAGAGATGGAACAGACATGCAGTGAGAAGAAGAAGAAGCACCGTTGAGAAGAAGAGAAGAAGAAGGCGATTTTATTTAATTTGGAACAGTGGGCTTTTTGTCATATTTAATTTTTATTGGGCTGTTATTTAACTTCTTTTAATTTTTTATAATTTTTGTAATAATTGTAATTCTCAAATTTAAATTTAATAAATTTTTAATTTTCAAATGAAGAGATTAATTTGAATGAAATAGAAATAAAATAGAAATGGACAAATTAGAGCTCTTTATACATCCAATGCATTGGAGATGGAAGGCTAAGGCGAGGATCACCTCCTTAGAGCTCCTTTTTAAGCTGTAAATGCTCTAAATTCTCTTTTTATAATGCACTACACATTATAGAGAAGTATACACCTATCATTTGTTGTTAAAATTCAATACTTATTTTAATCTATAAATGCATTTAAAATAAGGATAAAATAGAACTGAAATTTGTTGTAATATTTTTTTAATTATAACACTTTAATTTTCAATTAATGTAGAATTTTAAATATAATTTTAGTTTTTAATTAATGTAGGATTGAATTTGAATTTTAAAATACAATTTATGCTGTTAATTTAATGTTTAATTTAATTTAAAAGCACAATAAAATGGAAAATAAAATTTAAGAGCCCAAGTGCAAAGAACCCCAATATCAAAAAGAGGCATAAAAATAGTGGGAGCATTTAAGAGCCCCTGAAGGGACTCTCGGCTGCGGATACTATAATGGTGAGCATCTTAAAATGAAGATAAAATGTAAAAAATAGTAATAAATTTTTTAAAATAGGAAAGCAAAATATGTTTGGATACTAACTAGGCGCCAAATGGTGCATGTGCAGCCGAATTCGTTGAAGTTCTCAACAATATTTAATTTTAATTTTGAATATTAAATGTCGATCTCAATTCTCAACGGTATTCATCACATTGTATTTTATTATTATTATTATTATTATTATTATTATTATTATTATTATTATTATTATTATTATTATTATTATTATTATTATTATTATTATTATTATTATTATTATTATTATTATTATTATTTCAGATACAAGATAAATGAATGTTTACAATAATCAAATTATTACAAATTAGAAATCCAAATAAATATAACTCAACATCCATATAAAATATAGTAATTAACTCACACAACCTATTACTAATAAATAAGCATCGTGATTTATTCTTAGTAAATTTGATAATATTCTCGAAAATAGTGTTTTCTTGTTAATTTCATACTTTTCTCATATATCAAGGCATGCATATATATTTGGTGGCATCTATATATAATTTTTTGACTCGACTAGTGAAATACATAGTCATTTTAAGTTAGTAAAGATAAAACTAATCATTAACATAACAAAGATAAAAAAATAGTGACTTTTACTATTTTTACGCATAATTTTTGATCAATAATACGTTTAATCGTTATAATTGCTTTTTAAATAGAACAATTTACAACTAAGAATAATTTTAATTGTGAATTGCCCTATTTCAACGACAATTCACAATCAATCTTATCTTGATCATGACTTACGTACCAAACTTATTATTCATCTTATTTTTTTTAGTTTATTCATCTTTAAAATATGAAAGTGACTATTGTGATATATTAAATCAAATTTCTATACCTCATGAATAAGTACAATTAACCAGATCTTACAACAGCAAATCCTCAATCGGCAAATCGTTTCTCAATATGCATATATAAATAATTATTTTTATTTCAAATTGGACCCTAATATCTCGCTAATTATGTCGGAAATCACATATTATTTTCCATGCAGATATGCATGCCATTGCCAAATTCCGTAAGCCAATATTTGATGTGATTGTGACAACTATGCCAAAGTGTATTTAATGATAACCGTGATTATATAATGATTTTGACAACATATACAACTTCAATAATTAGGCTAACTTATTGTATACGTGAAATCATAGTAATTAATTATAGATGATGATAATGTTTTTCCAAAATAAAAGTATAGCAGATTATATTGCATTCTCAACAGCCTACTATTGACGGAAAGAAAAATGAGATTTATCGCGTACAATAAACTATTAACCAATCTAGACTAGTCTACTGTGATAGCAATGAAAAAAAATGACTTATTCTAATATATAAAATGCATTGTATATTTTAAAGAAGTATTATTACAATACGTAAAAAAACCACTAAAAATCATAATGAAAAAACCTAAAACAGGAAACCCGCTGAAAGCACAGAAAACACTTATTAGGGATCGGGCCTTATCAAAACCTTTTTGGCAAAAACCCTGTGAGAAAAACATCAGTAAAGAAAAAAGAGTACCCATCTGTTACAATAGCAAAACAAATAAAAGTATCATAAACAGCATGAATCAAATTAAGAGAAACCAACAGAGGCAGACTAGAAAAAGGTCAAGTTCTAGCGCACCAGAAACTTGTGAAAACCTCGTCCAAGCGCAAATATGATCCACCGAACAAGAACAGCCGTGTAAGGGGGAAAAAAAAATACCAATGTTAACATATGTATTGAGCTTACTAGGCTATTATATTAGTCAGCTACAAAACAATTACTAAGATTTATCGAGGTACAAAATGTGTCAATTTTCAAAACCTACGTAGAAAAATTTGACACCATCAAATTAAGCCCACTTTTTTGGTACATAATATATACATGTATGAACATGTTGAAATGTAGTCTAAAACCAGCGGCAAAAATTTGGAAACCTTGAATATTTGGGGGGTCCGGAAATCAATATGAGAGAGAAAAAAATAAAATAAAATGAAGCAGAGCCGCAAATAAAGATGAAAGAAATCTGACGTAGAAAAATGAAGAATAAATTCCTATCACTACCTAGTATTTATTTCAAATCTTATATAGTTGAATAAAGAGAGATTCTTGGTCACAAAATAAAATCAGATAATAAAGTGGGATAGAGAGATAAGAAAAAGGGCATAAAGTCCTTTGCGGCAAATGGGGGCATGTGGTGTGAAATGTGAATCTGTGATGCTGAAATATTATCTTAAAATAGAACATTAGTATTATATAAGAAAACAGGAGGTCTTGGGTTTCGGGATGTGGAATTGTTTAATCATGTTCTGTTAATTAAATGGCTTTGGAGATTTTTGGTGGATGGGAGAGCTTTGTGGGCGAGAGTGATCAAATCGATTTATGGGGAACTTGTCTGGGGCGAAGAGGGGGATTGCTCGGTGGGAAGAAGTGGGCAGTTGGGGTGGTGGGCGAAAATTGTGGAGAAAGGGGGAGGAAGAGACGATAGATGGTTCATTGATCACCTTCAACACAGTCTCGGGGATGAGATGAATACAATGTTCTGGGAGGACGTGTGGGCTGTTAACAAACCTCTCAAGTTCTCTTTCCCGAGATTGTATAACTTGTGCTCGAATAAGAAAGCCCTTGTCGGAGAGAGTGGGTTTTGGGAAGGAGAAGAGTGGGTGTGGTCGGTGAATTGGAGGAGGGATTTGAGGGAAAGAGAGAATGGACAGGTGGAGGAACTTTTGAGACTTGTTGCTGCTTTTGTCCCTTCTACAGGTTTAACTGATGGATGGAGTTGGAGGGCAACTACGGACGGTAAATTCTCAACAAAGTCGGCTTATGATTTGGTGACGGCTTCCAGAGAGGCGCAACAAACTCAACCGGCTGAGATGGCTATTGTTTGGGAGGCTCCAACATCGCACAAAGCCAAGGTGACAGCGTGGAGATGTCTTAGAAATCGTTTGGCTACATATGACAACTTAAGAAGACGACAAATTCAAATTAGCTGGGAAGAGAGAGGATGCAACGCCTGCGTCGCTGGAGAGGAGACGACGGAACATCTGTTTCTTCATTGCCCGAAAGCTGCGGCGGTGTGGGACCAAATCTTCCAATGGTTACACATCAAAACGGCAAATCCTAGAGGTACTCTCCATCATTACACTTCCTTCATCTCTGCTGCCAAAAAGAAGAAAGGAAGAAGATTGCTAAATGCGTTATGGGTGGGAACGGTTTGGACACTATGGGAAAAAAGAAACGAGAGTCGTTTTCAAGGAAAGATTTGGGATATTGAGAGACTTGTTTTACAGATCAAGGGTAGACTTTGGAGTTGGAATGAGGTCTATAAAGTTTTGGAGTTGAGAATCCCTTTCACCATGTGGTGCTCAAAGGGTTTCAATCTTTCCTTCTTGTTTTGATTGGCATCCCTGGTGCCTTGCTTTTTATCTTAATAAAATTTTAATTTTACCGATCAAAAAAAAGTATTACTATAATTCCAACCATTTTATTGAATTTGCAATTTTTTTTTAATGAAATGAATTTCTAGCAAGACTAGAGTCAGAGACCGTGAGTTGGAAAACTGCATGTCCCCCACAAAAGCTTAAGATTAGTAGTTGCGAAATAAATAAATAAATAACCATCACATAACTACTTTTACGGTTTTACTTTTACCCCAATAAAAATTTTAAAAATTTTGAAGAAAAGAAAAAATCATCACATGCTTAGTGCGCGCACCATGAATTCGACCTTTCAAGGTAGTTTAGAATCATGTTTTCTGTTATTAATTTTAATAATAAATAATTTTATATTTTCTGCTAAAACAGTTGGTGGTCCCCACCCCAACAGCCTCAAAAAGTTTCAGTTAGTTGCGTGACTACTCACTGTGGACTCTCTCTCTCTATTTATATCACCACCTTCCTTCATTCTCTTCTCATTCCAACTCCAAATCTATTTTGTCTCTCCATATTCTCCCCTCTCTCTCTCTCTCTCTCATTCTCATAAACCAAGATTCTACAAAAATGGCAGTTCATGCACTGCTCTTTCTTGGTTTTCTCGCAACGGCGGCGTGCGTTCGCGGCGACGGCGGGGGGTGGACTTCAGCCCATGCAACATTCTACGGCGGAAGCGACGCCTCCGGCACAATGGGTAAGTATTTTTCAACCAAAAAAGAAAAGAAAAAAGAAAAGTCGCTACTTTGAAGTAACGTTTTTGCATGAAGGAGTTTTTTTTTTTTTGGTTTCTGACTGCGGCATTTCATCGAGCAGGTGGCGCGTGCGGGTACGGGAACCTCTACAGCCAGGGGTACGGCACGAACACGGCGGCGCTGAGCACCGCCCTGTTCAACAGCGGCCTCAGCTGCGGCTCCTGCTACGAGATCCGCTGCGCCGGCGAGAAGCGGTGGTGCCTCCCCGGCACGATCACGGTGACCGCCACCAACTTCTGCCCGCCGAACAACGCCCTCCCCAACAATGCCGGCGGCTGGTGCAACCCTCCCCTCCAGCACTTCGACCTCTCGCAGCCCGTCTTCCAGCACATCGCTCAGTACAAGGCCGGAATCGTCCCCGTTTCTTACCGGAGGTTCTTTTCCTCCCCAAACCCTAATTTCAGTTTTCCCCCAATTTTCAATTTCAATTTCCCCAACAAAAACTGATTTTCTGGATTTATGCATACGCAGGGTGGCCTGCAACAGGAAGGGCGGGATAAGGTTCACCGTGAACGGCCACTCCTACTTCAACCTCGTGCTCATCACCAACGTCGGCGGCGCCGGCGACGTCCGCTCCGTCTCGATCAAGGGCTCCAAAACCGGGTGGCAGGCGATGTCGAGAAACTGGGGCCAAAACTGGCAGAGCAACTCCTACCTCAACGGGCAGAGCCTCTCCTTCAAGGTGACGACCAGCGACGGCCGCACCGTCGTCTCCAACAACGCGGCGCCGGCGAGCTGGTCGTTCGGCCAGACCTTCGCCGGAGCTCAATTTTGAAGAGGAATTTCAAAAATTACCTAAGTTGTTGTGTTTTTTATTTTAAAAATATATATAAATATATATATATATATATATAGTATATGGTCACGAATATTAGTAGTGTGACTAGTAGGTTTGGAATTAGGTTTGGAATTGGGATAGGACTAATTTTATATGGTCCTTTTTAAAGGCACCCAATTTATAAGGGGCCGTTTTTTGATTTTTTTTTTTTTTTGAGTACTTTTCTTTTCCTGTGTTGGAAGGAAAAGAAGGTGGCTGAGGTGGTATAAATGGTGTACCACCCGCTCATTAAGTAGTACTGTTTGGAGCACTTTTTTGTTACTCCTGAATTCGGCTTTTGAAAATGGCTGAAATTTGTAGTTGGGTTTGTAAGCTCTATTTTAATACTAGTAATGAAATTTCCTGGTTTTAAATGTGGCATCAACTTAGACCAGATAAACTAATTTGTGTTTCTAAATATTTTTTATAACTCCTTCCGTTAAGAAAAGTGAGGCATTACTTTTTAGGCACGTCTCAATGAAATTGTGACAAATTTTTTGGGCAAGCAATTTAAAGAGTTAGTGTTTATGTAAAATTAATGTGAAAAATTGAATGAAAATTTAAAATGACTCAATTTTGTTTGAATATAATATGACTTTAATTTATTTTAAAAAGTAAAACTACTCAATATATGATAAATGAAAAATATGATTTTAATTTATTTTAAAAAGTAATACTACTCAATTTCGTGAGATAGGTTCAATTAGAAGGTCCAAAAAAAAAAATACGACTTAACTAAGTGATTTCGTGAGACAGGTTCAATTAGAATTAGAAGGTCTAAAAAGAAATACAACTTAACTAAGTGGGAACCGAGGGAATATAAGTTATTGGTATTTTTTATAATTTTGATTGATAGTTTCTTTACTTCCCTTTGATAAAATGATAACAGTTGGGTGTTTTTGGTGACTATTCTTTTTTTTTTTTATGGCATCTTCATGAAAATAAAAATAAAAATTGAAATATAGAATAATAATCATTTTTATTCAAATAACATAAATATTTAATTTATTCCTTACAATCGGAGGAGGGCGGGGACAGGTTGGTGGGAGAAAATTGTGGCAGCAGGTAAAGGTTCGTTGGGATCCTGGTTTCATAATAGTATTAGTCGAAGGGTTGGGGATGGGAGGAACACGTTGTTTTGGACTCATAACTGGATGGGAGAAAAACCTCTTTCTATTCGTTTCCCAAGATTGTTTCATCTCAGCGAGAATAAGGAGGCGCTTGTGAGTGAGCTGGGTAATTGGGAGAACGGGAGGTGGGTGTGGGATTTGAGGTGGAGACGAGATCTTTTTGAGAGGGAGAAGGAGGCTGTTAATTCCCTACTTTCTTGTATTTCTGGTTGTGTTTTTCATGCAGGTGAAGTTGATGGATGGATTTGGAAGAAGACCAAGGAAGGCAAATACACAACAAAATCCGCCTACTTGGTTATTCAAGCAACAAGAAAGGAAAACTCGACACCAAACGTGTCTTTGAAAACAGCGGCGAAGGTCTGGGACATCCAAGCCGTACAAAAAGCTAGAGTGACAGTTTGGCGAGCTTTCAGAAATAGACTACCGACGTGTGAAAATCTGAGGAAAAGAAGTATCGGAATTGACGAGATGGAGATGTTTTGCAACGCATGTTTTGAACCAGTGGAGTCTACTGACCATTCTCTTATTTGTTGTCCGAAGGCCTTGGCGATTTGGGATGGTTTGCTGAAGTGGATCGGTGTTCAGATGGCTCATCCGCAAGGTTTGCATGAACATTTTTCCATTTTCTGTCAGATGGCTAAAGATAAGAAGAGCAGGAAGTTTTTGAAGTCTCTTTGGGTATGTACTATCTGGATTCTGTGGAGAAAAAAGAATGAACGTAGGTTTGAAGGTACTGGGTGGGATGACTTTGGCACAATTATGGAAATCATTTCTAGTATGTGGAGCTGGAACAAAATTTTTAACTTTTGTGTTTGGGAGAATAACTTCTCCTCTTGGTGTTCCTTGGGCCCTATGGCTTCTCTCTGTATTTGATCTTGTTGGTATCTTTGGTACCAATTTTTTTTAATATACTTCTTTTCTGGTAAAAAAAAAAAAAATCATTCCCAACACAAATTCAGAGCCTAGTACACTTCAAAGCATTTGTTAAATTCATTCTGACCACATATTAATTTGGGTTTGACTAGTCCATTATATTTACCTTTTTTCGGCAGATAAATTAATTATCATGGTATGGGTGCGTTGAGATCTATAAAGAATTCTCTTAGAGTAGAGATTAAAGAATATATCTTAACCGCTGAATTAATAGAAATCTACGGTCAAGATCAGGTTTTTAGTTTTATAATTAGTGTATTTTAATTCAGATAAAAAATCGAAATATTAGATGAAAATTCGTTGAGGGGCATAAATGGTATCATCTTTTTACTGAATACCGTCCAAAAATAACTCCCGAAAATCACTCCATTTACCAACCACTCCCACCACGTCTAGGCATACAGAAACGTTGACTCCTCATCTACAGAGCAGCAGCGGCGATTCCACTCTAGTAGTTTTCGACGGCGGCTTGAATCGTGTAATTTCCGGCGACGCTCCATGAAAAGAGTGTAAGTGTTTGCTTTATTTTCTTGCTTGTTAGATATTTTCTGAATAGGGAGAATATTTTGTGAAGAAGAATGGAAGATTTGTGGAAAAAAATAGGAGTTTTTTTCATGGTTTATTGAACAATGGTGGAGACCTGGGATTCAATTTTAGTGTGTGAAAACTTATAAAAAAAGTGATTTTTTGTGTTTGTATTGAACGATGCATAAGAACGAGATGTGAATATTTGTAGATTTGGGCAATCCCGGTAATCCCCTGTCATCGCCTCTACATCACCCGCCACCACCCCATTCTCGTCGTCGGTTGCGGCAATTCCGGTAATCCCTTTCTTTTGACTTTTTCACCTTCTGGATCACAAAGTTAAAGCAGGAATGCATTTCCTTAATAAATGTGTGAGCAGATATGGTTATAGATGTACAAGATATGAGTGCCTTTGACACGGGATCTTTTGCTGCTGACTGCTATTATAGATGAAGGTAGTATTTTTTGCCATGATGTATTTATCTTTAAAAACAATGTTTGCAGTATTTTCTGATGCTTTTCGATGCATTCTTCCATGAATACTGGACTCTCTTTTGGTGAGTTATCTATATTATTTTAGGTGTTTTCTTTTCAGACTTGTTATTAGTAAGAATAAATATTTCTCTTTTTCCTTTTCAACTTCAAATCCTTTGCCCATTTTCTAATTCTCTTGTTGCTTTATCAAATTCACTCTTCCAATAAGTTGAAGCAGCTGATGACAAACTATAGGGTACTCAAGGATAAGGGAGTACATGTTCTGGTAAGCCGCCCAAATTAGAGTGTTTTCCTCTCTTTTTAATTTTTAGTTTAAACATTTTTATAGGATGTTCTTTCCCACCCACTCTATTGGAAAACTGCTTGAGGTATTCCTCTTATATCTAATTTAGGTTTTTTCATATTAAGAAGATTTGTTAAGTTATATAGAAATTATACTAAGTTATTAAGTATATTTTTCAGGTTATTCAAAAATAGTTGTAGTTATTCAGAATACAGTTTATTCAGTATACATCGGTTGTTGTTCAGTATGTTTGTTGTGTTATTCGTAAGATATTTTTATTAATTGGGTATAAGGTAATTATTATGTGATCGGTGTATTTGTTAAGTTATTCAGAAAGTAGAAGTTATTATTTAGAATATTTGTTATGTTTGTTCAGGAAATGTATTATTCTGTTCAGTATGTTTGATATGTTATTCAGAAACTATCTTATGAACTAATTAAGTGCATATTGAAATGGAATTCGTTGAATTTAATATGTCAGTGGTGAGAACACTCAGAAAATTATGGAGTAAATTCACTTACTGTATTAGTTTATTCAACTAAGTTTGAAAATTATTCAATTATTCTATTTTTGTGTATAAGTCATTCGTTATATCATGGTTTCTGGTTTGGTGTACAAAAGTATTGATCTAGGTTTGAAATTTAATCATTGATCATTAATTTACTCTATAATGTATATAAATTATGTGTGATTACATCATATTTGTTCATTCATGGGTGATGGCACGCAGGGCTGAAAATGCAACATATTTAGTAAACGACCACAACAATTCTCAAGGATGCGCATACAGTATTGTGCATCCATTTTGGCGTGCATGGGAGGAAAATGAGGTGAAAAAGGCCGTTGTGGACAAAGCTTCACATACTTTTGGAGAAATGTACAAGGATCCAAAATTCAATGTAAATTCGACGCTACTAGGGTAAAATTTGGGCACGGAAGAGTCCCATAAAAAAATTTATATTTTTTTGATGATTGAAGTCATTTGAAACATATGTTTTAGATGATACAATAAAGTCTGAATTTTGTGTCAATTGATTTTGTTTGACTTCCATTGGTTTGTGATGTGAAATTGTAGAATTATAATCTATCAGTAAAATATCTGTTAGTGGACATTGTTTTGGATGGTGTTTGTGATTCAAAATGATTTTATTTCGAATAGTTGCTTCAATGAACGATATAACAATTGTGGAGAACTTATTGAATGATATTCAGTACTGAATACTATTTATTCAGAACTTATTTATTTTATTCAGTATTGAATAGTAGTTATTCGAAAGGTACATTAGATTATTCAAAACTTATTCATAAGTGAATAGTAGTTATTCGAAAGGTACACTAGATTATTCAGAACTTATTCATGCTTGAAATCGAAGTGTTGACTTAATGAATACGTTTTGTTAATTTAATGAATACGTGCTGAATATTGTTTACATTTAACTGAATAAATAAATTATTATAATGAATAAATATATAAATAAATGTAATGAATAGATTCAATTATTCAGTGAATAAGTAATACAAATATAATAAATAAATACAAAAATTCATTACATATCTAATTGTTTGTTTTTGAAATAATGTCGTAATTGCACATTATTTAATCTAAAAATGAAAAAAAAAATGAAATGTCATCCATAAAAAATCAATATGTTTGTAATTGCTTGTTTTTGAACTAATGTTGAAAATTTTATGATGAAAGAAAAAAAAACGTAAAAGTTAACTAATTATGTGAAATAAAAAATAAATATATGAAAGATGCAAAGAAAAATAAAGTTCATGAAAAAACAAAACAAAAATAAAAATGAAAATAATTGGAATAAAGAATAATATCCAACTAATTAAACCAATAAACCATCATTGTCGAACAAATCAAGGCAGAGACTAAAGTAGAATAAGAAAAGGAGGAAAATACAAAGAGATAATAAAAATATATTTAGATAATAAAAAGGCGTTGACTACTTGACAATTTAAATTATGAGAATGGATATGTATGATCTCTTTCCAAAATTCAAAGTAATATAATCAGCTTAATTATAGTAGACATCGGTTACCTAAAAATAAGTATATAAGAGTTTTACAATTCTAACCTTTTAGCTATTAAAAAAACGCAGCAATCATATAATCTATTAGCCGTAGGATTGGCAGATTTAAAGGGCTGAGATTCATTCCTTATTCTTCTTACATTTAGCTTTCTTTTTTGATCCCTTCCCTATATATATATATATATATATATATATATATATATATATATATATATTCCCACCAGCAAATTTAATTTTTTTACACGTATATTTAAAAAGAAAAATTAATGTAAAAGTATATAAATACGTCTGAATTAATATTTATTAATGTAATGAAAATTGATTATATAAAAATAAAACAAGTCAATCGAACGAAACAAACAACCTAACAAGAAAAGCAAACCAAGTTAAGTGGGACGAATAGAGAAAAAAGTAATTTATAATTAAATATTTAATTTTATTGTAATTCTAAAATTATTTTTCAACTTAATAATCGATTTTTAATTGGTGATTCATAATGTAAGTGATTAGTAAAAGTTGAAACATAAAAAACAATATACCAAAATTACGGAACACTCAAGCCTCAACCTTCATTATCTTTGTTGACTAATAAATTAAAAATTAATTGTAACCCCTAAATGAGTGTAATAAACTCTTATTAATCACTAAGCTTATGCTAATGTGTTGTTTAATGGCTAAAATATACTCCCTCCATTTTTTATTAAGTGTACTCAGCCGTCAAAATACACATACCAATAAAATAAGATATTTTATATTTATAACCTTAGTAAGTGTCATAATAAATGCATATATACAACTAATTATTACATTCATACAAGTATTAAATAAAAATAAAATAGAAAAAATATCATAAATATACTGTTAACTTTCACTAACTCGAAAATCGCAATTCTATTGTATTCAGACAAAATCTTACCTATGTACACATATATAAATTTCCAATAATGCTATTTGGACAAAATTTGTCCGGACAAAATATGATGAAATACTTTATAAAATAAATTTATTTAAAATTTTTGATCCAGAATAAAATAGAATTTAGCTAGTTTTATTGTTTTCTTTATATTGTAATTTTTTTGTAATTTTTTATTAACCTTTTTAATTATTATTATTTTTAAAGTACACAAACTACAAATAAAATAACAAAAAATAAAAAAAACTGTTAAAAAATTACGAAAAAACTACAATATGTAGAAAACAATAAAACTAACTATACCCTTTTAAACTTGAATCAAAATTTATAAATAAATTGATCTTTAAAAAGTTTTAACCTTATTTTTGTCCCGACAAATTTTATCCAAATAGCACTACTCATAAATTTCATAATCTTTCTAGGCTTTCGAGTTTCTATGCGCATAAAATATTTTATTGCACGTTAAAAACTGGATTAAAACCTTGTGGCATGACATCCACATTTGTCGGAATAAAATTAAGGAATACTACTATGTAATTTATTACTACTAATTAAATTTTGAATTTGCAAGAGTCCATTCTCTCTCTCGAGTCAACAAACAAATGCGTATTTCCAATGCGTAAAACAGACTGCTGGTTGTGTCACACCAGCTTTTTCTTCTTTCTCGGATTTGGATTCTTGGGACATTAAAATACCCTAATTTTTTGTTGGGAAGGAGTGTTTGACATATCAATAAATCTATACAATCATATCGTGTCACTCATAAACTCGTATAATAAAGAAAATTTTAATTTATTTAATTTATTTATTTTAAATAAAAATAGAATTTAGTTATTTTATTATATTTTCTACATTGTACTTATTTTTTAAATTTTTTTTGTATTTTTTATTTTTAATTTATTTTTTAATAAAAATAAAAAAAATTATCAAAAAATTGCAAAAAATTAACTACAATGTAGAGAATATTAAAATAACTAAAATTTATTTTGGGTGAGATTTTTATCTAGCCCTTTGAATAAAATAAATAAGTTTTGTATCACACTCCATAAATAAATAAGTTTTGTAGCACATTCTTAATAGTCCCCACCAAATCTTTGATTTATTTAAAAATTTTATTTTCTTTAAACAATAAAAAAACGTGGCTGATAGAATCTTCTATCATTATCACGATTTGTCTTATTATGTCTCTCTCTCTCTCTCTCCAAAATCGTGATCTGATAGTATATCTTTTAGGGTTTAGGGTTTCTTTTCTTGCATGTACACGATTTGGTACACGATTTGGAAGCATGAATCGTGAGGATCAGCTGAAAAGTGGTCAACCAAGAATCTTGTTTCAAATCATTCCCCAAAAAAAGAATCTTATGCAAATATTGAGAAGACCGTGCACTATACACGGCTCTCTCTCTCTCTCTCTTCTATTATTCAGCTTCCAAATTCAAAAAAAAAGAGACACAAAAACCTTAAGGACCGTGCACTCCATACACTCCATACACGCCTCTCACTACTAGAAAAACGCTCATAGATAACGAATTTTATCCGTTATCTATGAGCAAAAAAACCGTTGTGTATAGTGGTGTTATCTATGATACGTATCATAGACAACGGTTTAAAAACCGTTATGTATGTGAGAATAGATAACGGTACGAGACGCTCATACATAACGGTATGAAACCGTTATCTATAATGATTATACATAACGGTTTATACCGTTATGTATGAGGATTTTTCCGTTATGTTTTGTATTTTTTTTGTTTTTTTTCCTATCATAGTTAACAGTTTTTTTTCTATACATAACGGTATGAAACCGTTATCTATAATGATTATACATAACGGTTTATACCGTTATGTATGAGGATTTTTCCGTTATGTTTTGTATTTTTTTCTTTTTTTTCCTATCATAGTTAACAGTTTTTTTTCTATACATAACGGTATAAAACCGTTATCTATAATGCTTATACATAACGATTTATTACCGTTATGTATGAGGATTTTTCCGTTATGTTTTGTATTTTTTTTCTATCATAGTTAACAGTTTTTTTTACTTTTTACAACGGTTTTTACCGTTATCTTTGATAGAAATACATAACGATTTTTTTGTACTTTTTATACTGTTATGTATTTCAACTACAACTAACATATTTAATATTTTTTCTCGATTTTTATGTTATTTATCTCAAGAAATAAATAAATAACTTTAAAACAACAAAATGATAAAATCACCAATAACAATATTATATATCATCCAAAATATTCATACATTACCATCCAAAAGTATCAAGTACATATGATCATTGCATATTTCGATTTCAAAATTGAAAATACCAACTATCTTATAGCTAAAACAAAAATCTATCATATTATGTGTTCTAGCACCAAGTCCTCATGAACTAGTTGACCTGCTATGATGAATTTGCAATCAAAACCTCAAGAGCCAAAATGAAATGAATATGACAAAATTACCATCTTCGGGTTTCTTCAATGTGCTTAGCTGTGTCTTTACTGCCATCCGTTTGACAGACTCAGCTGTAATTGATTCAACATTTCAGAGGAAAATAAAATTAGAGACGACATATAGTGCAGAGAGTGCTACACTAATATATAACAACGAAAATCCAGACACCAGCATGCAATTGATGTGGAAAGGATGCTCCTCCTTATGGCTAGTTTACACAGCAAGAATCTGACCATCAAGATATAAAAGTACAGAAGAATAACAAAAACAATACTCCTTTATCCACAGCTTGAAATAGCATTAATCACACGAAAGAAAACTCTGCCTTATTGTTTTTTGTACAGATGGAGAACAAACAGTATAATAACACTCAAATCAATATTTCACCTTTAAACTGTCTTTTTTTCTTTGCCCTTCTCCTCTTTCTATCTGCCTTTGTTAGCTCAGTTTCTTCTTTGATGTCACCTTTACCAGAAAATACTTCTTCAGGAGCTAGCATAGCTGCATCAGACACGGCCAGAGGTGCCACCTACAAACAGAAAACGGTTAGAACTAATATGCTGCATAGAATAATTAATGCAGCTTTGCATCAGCATCGCCTCTGACTCGAGCAGCTTTGCACGAGCTTCCCGCTCCCCATCCCTAGCATCAATTGCTTTGGCAGTCACCTTTAATTTTCAACTGCGAAGTCTTTATTTGTTGAGAGTATAGTATGAGAAGAGGGAGAAAGCTGATATAAATCTAGTTTCACAACTGGTGTAATTACTAATTAGAATGTTTGATTACCTTGCCTGTAGCATCAAAAACCTTTGATTTAGCTTCCTTTGTCTTCTGCTCAAATTGTTTGTTTTGGTCTTCTATCCAATTTCTTAGCTTTCTGTACATAAGAAGCAGAAGAGAATATGAGGAATAAAAAGGAGTGGCATGTATAACTTAAAATGGAAAAGGTCCTAATCTATGATGAAAAATGATGTAATAACTGCATACATGATCTCTTGTAAGTGTAGTATTCTCATCTTTCAATCTTTTCAATTCTTCTTTCATTTTCTGCACAAGACAATAAAAATCAAAATAAAATAATTTGATTAATGTTTTCTTCAAGCCTAGGAATTGAAAGAAGAAAAATAAGCCTTCTGTGCTCCTCAGAATGGGAATACCAGAAAACGATTGGTTTTCAGCTATAACCTAGGAATTGTTGAGGACCTTTAGATGATGAAGACCACTTTTAAAATTTGAATTAATATTTTAATATCTGTCACATGGTGTTCTGTATGATTGAGATATAGAAAGGGCAAAATAGACCTGGATGTGATCCGCTCCTAATAGTCTTTGGTTGCACTTAAGGGCTTCATGTAGATATCTGAGAGCAACATGAACATTTCCCATGCCTTCTTCCATCATAGCTACATTTATGTAAGTAGCTGCTGTATTTGGGTGAGAAAGCCCACATGTGAAATGGAGAAGAAACAATGCACGGTTGACATATCTGTCCAAAGTCAAAAACAATTAATACTAAAGAATTTAGGTGATAAAGTATGACAGAGACAACTACAAGCACAGAATTTACAAATGAGATTCAGTTTCTAAACTGAATTTGCTATATTTGAAAGATATTGCACTATGGAAAACAAAGTTAAAGATCGAGACAAGAAAGAACAATCTAGAATCGTATCAACTCACTTCAGAGCCAATTCAATATGCTGAAGGCGATAATAAAATACTGATAGATCCCCATAGCTCTTCATTGTATCTGGATGGTCAAGCCCCAGCTCTATTTCATTGATATCCAATAGTCGCCTATACAACAGAATTTCCGATAACAATGAACTTGAGGAGTTATATTAAACATCATCCAACTGTACACACAATCAAGAAGACTGTAAGCACTAGCAGTTGTACGATGATAAGGACCGCAGACAGCTATCATCTTTGCCAGAGCCTTCAGTTTCACAAATGCAAATTCAATGTTGAGTCATGAAAACATGACTTAAATGATAATGTGGAGCACCAAATTATATTATATACCACTAAATTAATACCTTTGTTCCATAATTCACAGCATCTTCCAGCTAAATTGAAAAGAAAGAAAGCAGAAAAAATGTTCACTACTTAACACCAACTCATAAGATTAAAATGAAAATAACAAGAATAATGCAAAAAACAAAACAAAAAAGATTATTATCAATAAAAAAAAGAACCTTCTCTCATCTTTGCTTGTAGTTCACGTAGAGTAGGTTCAATCAGCTCCCACCCCTCTGGTATCTTTACTCGGTTTGTCTTCACCTTTGGCATGGTTCCTGAAGCAAGACAAAGTGGAACAAAACAGAAATTTATTGGTATACAAATTAACCCAACAACTTTTTCAGTCTGTCTCACTTATTCACATAGATATCAAATTTATGGCTTGTTTTACTGATCTAGCAAACAAGTAAAGACAATACTCGTATCATTATCTCGGTAAGTTTAAGAAATTATTTATTAGGAAACGTGAGATGTTCTGTTTGAGGCTAAGACATTGGGTAGTGATTACAGATTGAGGCTAGAGCTTCTACTATCGTCTGTAGCATCAAACGATTAGTCTAATGACTAGTACATTACAGCTTTACAATTTGAACCAGCTGAAACATAGGATAACTGCAATATGATGAAGATTAATTACATAGATAACTAAACTGGAACATTTGAACTCAACCAGGAAAATGGTAAATGGAACCAAGCTCAAATCTTATGGATTTTCTGTATCACATTTATCTCTTATGAGCTAAAATGCTAACCGCAGACCATAGTTACTAAAAGCATCTGGAACAAAATACTAAGGACTCCTAGGCAGAAGGTATGGACATTCGCATTCAAACACAAGGCACGAGAAGAATGATAAAATTTGTTATAGACTATCAACAAGTACCAAGTCCGAGTGATATTATATCGATAGAATTATCTAAAACACAAACCGTGACAAGAAAGAAACAATAAAGGGTGAGAAAAAAAACTCAATAAATAGTTTAACTACCCAATACAAAATATAATGTTCATCAAATTGTCATCAACTTTTTGAGGAGGACCAAAATAAACAACATCAAGGTAGAACAATAAGCCGAAGAACAACCCAGAATATAAAAATAAAAATAAATTTATTGAATACTCGAGTGAAGTAATCTATTGATTTCAACCACTTATATAGCACGAATTTCAGAATATAAACCAAAACCAAATCCAAATCTCATAATTAGAGAGGGTTAAACAACCTGCTTTTCAACACTCCGGAGCTAGTCTTGCAGCTTTTCCCTCTTGTTCAGCAGAGAAGAGAGCATCGCCTTGGAATTATTGGAGCCTCTGAGCCCTAAATAACACTATCAAAGCGTCGAATTCAACGGGGAAATTGAAAAGGGAAATTAACAGAAAGGGGGAAAATGTTTCTTCCACAGCTTTCAATTAGGGTTTCAAATAGGGGAAAATTTAAAATTCAGAAATCAGTAATCGTTATTACCTTGTAACTCCATGTTCGTATCATACCTTGTAACTACATATCAAAAATGTACAATAGGTCGTCGACGGTTTCCGGCAAAGCAGCAGAGCGGCGGAGGCAGCCAGTAGATGGTTTCCGGCAGAGCAGCAGAGCGGCGGAGGCTTCGCGTTGATGGCTCTTCACGGCGGCGGTGACTTTGGACAGCAATGGAAAGGCGACATGCGGAGTGGACATCTTGGTTGCCGGCGATTGGAATCGCAGATCTGGCGGAGATTGTGGCAGAGGGCGGCGGACAGCAGGAGATAATGATTTCCGACTGAGTAGCAGTCCGACGAAGATTGTGGTGGAGGGCGGCGGGACGACCCGGCTGCTAGCTTCAGACGGCGGGACGCAACTTTGTTTTTCTTGGGGTGAAAATTGGTGAGGAAGAATATAACATATTCAGACATAATATAAGTTATTAAAAAATTAAAAAGAAATATTTATACATAACAATTTTCAAAGCGCTCATACGTAACGGTTTAATAAACCGTTATAAAAGATGATCATAGATAACGGTGGCTTAACGGTTTTGTAATACCGTTATGTATGCAACTAATAGATAACGCAAAAACATAACGCATTTGCTCAAACCGTTATCTATGCATTTAGACAACACTACATAGATAACGGATTTTCGCAAAACCGTTATCTATTCCTAAAAGTGCGCTCATACATAACGGTTTTTGAAAAAAACCGTTATCTATTCACTGTTATGTATGTAAACTTTTGTAGTAGTGTCTCTCTCTCTCTAAGAAACTCAAGCCCACCGTGCACTCCATAAACTCAGTTGGAGACCTGGATCGGCAGCATCGGGGTCACAGTCGATCACAGCATGGAGATGATCCACCCCATGCGAGTCAGCGGCGATCTGCCTCACGTCACAGTGAGAGGGAGGCATCTATGAGGCGATCAGCCTCACATCATGGTGAGAGGCAGACATCTTTGAGGCGATCTGCCTCACGTCACAGTGAGAGGTCAGCTCGTCAGCGGAGTCCAGTGACGCCTATGCATGGAGAGGGAGATGACGATGTCCAGTTCAGCTGGACTACTGACGAGGAAGAGGCCCAGGATGTAGGGCGGCCACGACGCCCGATTAAGCCGTCTGCTCTTCTACAGAGTCCGTATGTGACCGATGACCCACTTGACACTCCTACGGCAAAGAAGGTTGCTTTCCGCAGATTTAGAGAGATGGGCGACGATGCATGTGTTGCTGTAGTGGAGACTGGATATATGATGACCCAGAGCTTTTTTGGGCGTATTTTGGATCGTCGGGCTGAGTTCGATGCTGAGGTATAATATATTCGTAATATTGTATTGTTTAATATGCGTTGTGTTACTAACGAAGTCATATTATTTTGGATGCAGATTATAGACCTCTGGATTTTGAAGCAAAATCGAAGGATCAGAGTCAACCAGGAATATATAGTGCATCGGGCTCGGACTCAACTCCAGCCGGGTATTAGTCGAGTTAGAACTCCAGTGGCTGCAACCGATTTATATGTAAGTTTAATGTGACTTTGATTTATTTTGAGGCTTTCAATATATTGTTACATTCATCATCTCAATTATTCCTGTTCAGGATACCCTATACAGAGAGTATGGTAAGCTGCATCCAGAGGATCCCCAGGGGAATCATCGGCCACAGCGAGATGCATACACACATTGGAATGTGCCCTACAATCTCATCACAATGTTCCAGGGCACTGATGCAGATCATACGTGGCATTAGTTGGAAGCTAATGAGGTAAGCTTAGTAATTCTTAAGGGCAATGCGACATTACTATCAATGGGGTTTAGTTTCTAAGTTTTTATCGAATCATCACTATCAATGCAGATTCTTACTATTTGCAATGTCAACGCGAGTCATTGGTGCACTGTGGTCATTTCTATCGAACGATGGGAGGTTCGAGTGTATGATTCTCTGTCACATGTTGAAGGGATCACACAACGTCGACAAGCTTCAATGAGGTGCATAACTCGTTTGATGCCTAGATTGTTGCACACTGTGGGGTATTGGGATAACAATCCCAACAGGTTTGTCCATGCTGCTGATGCAGAGATGGCGTTTGTGATGATGCCCCACAACCAGCAATTTATGCAACAGGACAGCATTAGTTGTGGTGTGTATGCATGTGCTTACTTAGATCGTCTGATATGTGGAAAACCGAAATGGGAACGGATGAGAACCAATAGGGATGTAGAAAAATATCGCTACATGGTAGCTGTTAGGATATGGGAATTGTGTACCCCAATTCCCGCTGCTTTGATTTGATTATCATTTTGTCATTGATTTGATTATCATTTTGTAATTGTCATTGATTTGATCATTTTGTTGGTGTTTTTGGGGTGAATAAGGGCTCCCTGGGCTCTGTACACGGTTAGGCCCTAACCGTGTACCGTGGCTCGAAACCGTGCACGAAACCGTGCACGGAAGAACTCGGAACCGTGTACCGCACACGGACAGACCCTAACCGTGTAACCGTACACGGTTGCGAGTTCTTCCGTGCACGGTTTCGTGAAACTGTACACGGTTAGGGTCTAACCGTGTACAGAGCTCATTCAGCCCTTGTTCACCCCCAAAACCCCTGTTTTTCGAATTTTAAAGCAAGTTCAACAAATACCAACAACAAAATCAGACCCCAAACAACAAGTAAACATCCAACAACATTCCAACAATTATTTTGAAGATCAAAGATTCAAAATCACTCACGACCCAACATTTTGAGGACATGCATTCCTAGTGTGTGTTTCACTCCTACAAATGCCGCATTTCTTCTTTCGCCGCCTTCGTGCATCGGGTGGTTGCTCGACACCTTCCACCGGCACGTTCAAGTCCAATGGTCCCACTTGCGCTTTGCATCTCCGGGCATTGTGACCTCCACCCTTGCAACGTGAGCATACTTGAGGTCGAGAATTAGGAGTACCCGAATTAGGAGGACCCTCAACTGCTGAACGAGCCCTACTCAACTTCGGTCGTCCCGCATGGACCGTGATATCCGGGGGTTTCACAACATGCTGATATCTCATCGGGCACATTCCAATACGTAGGATGTGGAACGGGAACAATACGCTCCATATATGTGGCCAACAGCACGGATTGTTTGAAATATCCTCCAACAAAATCCGTGACTTGCAGTCCTGCACGCCTAATAAAATGCAAAGATAAAAAGATAAATTTACAAAAAATTAATTCAATATGCAAAATTTGTAATAAATGAGGTACCTAATAGCGGCACAAGCATGACGACACGGAATGTCATCCAGGTCGAACTGAGCACAACTACAAGTCCGATTCTCGAGATCGACAATGTAGAATGCATGATCATCCTCAATACTAAACATGTGCGTCGTCCCTCGAACGGCCAATTGTCGACCCGCTTCGACAGCCACATGCAACTTTCTCTCTACTACCTCAGTCAACTCATGTGACCTCGATGCAGCCGAGATGCGTCGCCTACCGAACTATTTCTCCATAATGGCTCGATAGGTCTCGATCAATGAAGCAACCGGGAGGCGTCGTGCCCACAACAGTCTACTGTTCATCGTCTCGGCAGCATTCGACGTCATGAAGCTCGTGCGTCGTACAGGGCACTTGGACCTGGCCCATCTCTCCACACCAATAGTGTCGAGGCGTGTGTGCGCGTTGACTTTCAGTACTTGAAGCGCAGAAAAATTCCTTTGAAAGTCGTCTGATCGATAGGAATATGCCGCTGCTTTGAAGACTGCAGCTACATGCTGCCCATAATGCGCGAGATTCTTCTGCAGATGGTAATAGCACAACCCGTGAGGGACGTTCGGGTAGACACACTCCACAGCATTTCTGATGCTCTTGTGCTGATCAGACACAATCAAGAGATCATCCGGCTGACCAAAGCAAGTCCGCAGTCGGTGGAAGAACCAAGTCCAAGACTCGTCGTTCTCGATAGGACCAAGCCCAACTGCGAGAGGAAATATTGCTTCGTTCCCATCCTTTGTAACGGCGACGAACAAAATGCCGTTGTTCCTTCCCTTCAGATGGGTCCCGTCTACGACGATGACCGGCCTCAAGTAACCCTTCTCAAAGGCAGCCACGCTCTGTCCAAGTGCAACAAACATATGATGGAACTTGCCATCATCCTTCATCTCAAGGTCGTATAATGTGCCGGGATTACTCATTCTCAGCATATACAAATACGATGGGAGCATCTGATACGAGTTCCCAAAATCACCATACGTCATCTCAATCGCGATGTTTCTTGCACGGAGAGCGAAGCTGTAATTGATCT
This sequence comes from Salvia miltiorrhiza, assembly GCF_028751815.1. Classification (NCBI taxonomy): domain Eukaryota; kingdom Viridiplantae; phylum Streptophyta; class Magnoliopsida; order Lamiales; family Lamiaceae; genus Salvia; species Salvia miltiorrhiza. The sequence continues at coordinate 55,365,910 of NC_080391.1, forward strand.
CAATACCGAATAAGCGCTGCATCTCTGACATCATCTCCTTCGGCTTCAAAACGACCCCCTCGCCTACCAATTTCCGTGCAAAATATCTTCCAACAACCCTCGCCGGAATCTGTCTCGGGGCAGTGCGATTCAAATCTGTGTGGCAGGTATGATCCATCACCACCTTAATCACTCTCCAGATCGATGCACTCTGAACGGCTCGCAGCATGAACGGACAACCGTTGCCATGCTTGCAAACTAACCACAAACGGGTCGTACTGGAACGATGCACGGCGTACTCCACGTGATTTTCCATATGGTACAGGCCAACAGCAATTGCCAAATCATCCTTTGACCGGAATAGAGCCCCCACTGATAATATCCCGCTCTCCAATACGTTAGAATCCTCCCAACCTAATGCTGGCGCATCGTCAAAATCGAGGACTGGAATCCCCCAGTCACGTGCCTCAAGCTGCTGAACTCCAACACGAGGCTCGACGTCGGGCTGATCATCCGATGTGAAATTCTGAGGCCCTGTCTGTCTCCACGCTTCCTGTTCAGTCGACACTGAATCCAATATCTCTCTGCGTCGTATCGCCTCTTCTTCCTCATCCGAAGACTCGGACTCGTCTTCCTCCTCCTGCGACGATGAATCGTCCCTACTATCATCGTGTGTAGGGATACTTCTTCCAATGTCCGTCTCAATAGGAAACATAGTAGACCGATGTCCCTCATAATATACCCGCTCTTGAGTCTGAGGAACCGGAGCCGCAGATTGTTTGCCCTTCTCGATCACGTAAACAACGGGATATTTCTTGTGCTCGGAAATCAGCCGGTTCAAATCCGAATCAGTCTTCAAAGCCACTTTTATTCTTCGCCCTTCGTCCGTGGTCGATGTGTAGAAAAGCATATAAGTGGATCGATCATCCTCGTTTAATTGATCGTGCACCTCTTGCATCAACTTCGCATGACAAAGGTCTTCCTTAGACATGTACACGACAACCTCATCGCCTCCTTCATACTCGGTTAATTTCCACTGACCACTGTGCCGTATAACGATTGCTTGAAACGACATCTGCTTCAAAACGACAAAAATACAACATTTAAATACACAAACAGGAAACCGTGTACCCCAATACATCAACTGAATATACAAACATGCTAAAAATAACATCAAAATCATATTCAACCCAACCGTGTACAGCAAATTCGACCACCGTGTACAACCGTGTACACAACCGTGTACACGAAAACCCTAACCGTCTACAGCAGAACACTAAGGGTTCAAAAATAAGGTAATTTGCGTACAGAGTGTTTTTTTATGCATTTTTTTAGTCCAAAACATGTAATAAGTCATATATATGACATAATTATTGAAATAAACAACAAAAAATCACTAAAACTCAAACCGTGTACAACCGTGTACTCTAGAACACCAACCGTGTACAGCCGAAATTTAAAAAAAAATATGTATTTCACATACCTTATGTAATACAAGCCTTTAGATGACTTTTTTTAAAATTTTTGAGCAACCGTGTATGAGTCGTGTATGTGTATTGAGAGGATTTTCTTTTTCTTTCTTGTTCAAATGTCTGATGAATGAACATTTGGTTGGTATCCTTCATTAACTACCCACAGCAATCGTGTACGGAGCATTTAATTTCGTGAATTTAAGGTTGTTTCCTTAACAAGTGTTTGAGTTGGTGTAAATGCACCCAACAACCATAATATCACATAAAATCACGCCATAAACGTGAATAGAGAGAGAGAATCAGATTTTGCTTATTTTTAAATCAGAGAGAGAGAGAGAATTGCATTTTCATTTGTTTGCTTATTTAATCTAGTTTATACTAGCTTTATTGTCGATTTGTAAGTAGGTTGATTAACTCGTTATAATGAGTTTGATGATATGATATATATCTTTAATTTTAACGTGAATAGAGAGAGAGAATCAGATTTTGGTTTTATTTGGTTATTTTTAAATCAAAAATAAGTAATATGTCACTATCATTCACTTTATTGACTTGTACTTATGTACTTTAGATCAAATGTGCTACAAAACTTATTTATTTATGGGGTATGATACAAAACTTATTTAATTTATCAAAAATAAATTAAATATATTAAATTATTTTCTATTTAGATAAATTGTGGATGACCACAATGTGGCTGTTTAGCATTACTTTTAACATAATTTGATAATAAAATAAAAAATTCATAAAGACTTTTTCTAATTTATTCTATATAAAAAATTAATTAATTTAATTGAAACAATTCAAAAATACATACCCTCACCTAGGGTTGTTTAATTAGTTGACGGGTTTTCGATAATTCAATAACCGAATCGAAATTTTCGGGTTTGGGTATTCAATAATCGAAATTTTTGGTAATTGGGTCTGTTTCGATTAGTGATTTTAAAAAATTTCGGGTATCAGTTAACCCGAATCGGTTATCGGGTTAACCGAAAATTATTTTATTAATTATGTAGTGTATATATATACTTCCTCCGTCCACGAAAGAACTTCCTATCTTTCCTTTTTGGGACGTCCACAAAAGAACTTCCTACCTATTTTTGGACTATACCCCACCACTTATAATCCTCTTACTTTTCACTTTTCACAACTCCTAATATTAATTATAACACCTTTTCACCACTCCCAATACACTCAACTACCTTTTATCCACTCTCAATACACTCAACAATATTTTTTCTTAAAACTCGTGCCACTATAACACATTTTCACCACTCCCAATACACTCAACTACCTTTTATCCACTCTCAATACACTCAACAATATTTTTTCTTAAAACCCGTGACACTCCCTCCTAGGAAGTTCTTTCATGGACGGAGGGAGTATATAATATTTGTAAATTAAAAAATTAGAACTTTAGAATCCCGTCACTTCGTCCGCCTCCTTCACCCTCTCCGACGCCGTCCACCGCCCTCCGTGAGCTGCCCTTCGTCAGCTCCTTACTTTCTATACACGTTGTACTGCTAGTTTAGAAGTATGCTGGGAAATTAGCATTCAGTGAAAGAATTTGACTATTTGAGCTCTTATTTTCCTCCGAGCTCCGGCAACCGGCATGTATGGTTTGCTGAAGGGTCTTAAATTAATCCTATTCCTTCGTGAAAGTTTAGCTGCATCTGAATTTCAGTGAAAGAATTTGACTATTTGAGCTCCACTGATTAACCTCTTGCTATATCTTGCAAATTTAGAAAATGCTTTTTCTGACAAAAGCCAAGGCATATTCTTAAAAACTGTTTTGCTTGGAAAAAGAAACAAGCCAAGCAACAAAAGGAATCAAGCTCAGCTGATGTTTTAGAGGGATGTGAAAATGTAGAAGTACTCAATGTGATGCAACAAGAAATTAGTGAAGAGTGGATTATGGATAGTGGGTGCACTTTCCATATGTGTCATCTGAAGGAGTATTTTGATGAAATTGAATATGTTGAGAAGGGATATGTAGTCTTGGGGAATGACAATTCATGCCAAGTGAAAGGCATTGGGAGCATAAAGCTCAAGACACACACTGGACAGATCAAGATCCTGTAGGATGTGAGATTCATCCCCAAGTCGAAGAGAAATCTCATTTCTCTAGGCATGCTGGAGAAGAAGAGATTAAATTTCATGTCAAATGATGGGTTTTCTATATGTCATGAAAGAAGGCATAGTGGTGCTGAAGGAGGTGAGAAAGAACAACTTATATTGTCTTGTGGGATCAACAGTAGTTAGTGAAACTGAAGCATATATGGCTAGTGAAGCAGAGCTATGGCATAAAAGACTAGCTCATGTAGGAGAAAAGGGAATCAAAGAGCTACAGAAGCAGAATCTACTGAGTATCATCACTCTTGTGAAACTCAAAATTTGCGAAGATTGCATTCTAGGGAAGAGCAAGAAGATTCCCTATCCAACTAGCAGAATGTCTACAAAAGAGCCCTTCGAATATGTACATGGTGATCTCTGAGGGCCTTCAAAGACAGCAACCATGAGTGGAGGGAGATATTACTTCTCCATAATTGATTATTACAACAGGAAACTATAGGTGTATATCATCAAACAGAAATCTGACACTTTCTCTAAAATTCAACAATGGTGTGCAGAAGTTGAAAATGAGATTGGAAGAAAAGTGAAGTGTCTAAGAACTGATAATGGTCTTGAGTTCTTACATGAAGAGTTTGATAGCTTCTGTACAGAGAGAGGGATAAAAAGACACAAGACAGTGCCGGCTAATCCCAACAAAATGGTGTAATTGAAAGGATGAATAGGACAATATTGGAGAGGGTAAAATGTATGCTCACCAGCTCAGGATTGCCTACAAAATTCTGGGGTGAGGCAGTAAATACAGCCTGCTATCTAATAAACAAGAGTGCATCCTCAGCTATCAACTTCAAAGTTCCTGATGAAGTATGGAATAATAAGGCTACTGTATATCAGCATTTGTAGCTTTTGGTTGTCTGCAGGCCTTTGCTCATATAAGGCAGGACTAGTTACAACCAAGAGCATTGAAGTGTGTATTCCTATAATATCCTAAAGGAGTAAAGGGATACAAATTGTGGTGTATGGAGCCTGGAAATCAAAAGTGCATATTGAGCAGAGTTGTCACCTGCATTAAAGATAAGATGCCTTATTTCATGAGTGCTGATGATGAAACAATCAGAAATGAGAGATCTCAATTTGAGGTGGAGTTGACTGACAATCAAAACTCATTGGATCCAGGCACATGGAATGATACTGAAAGTGAATATGAAGGTGGAGCTGCCTCGAGTGAAGATGAGCAGACAGAGGATCTCAGTGACTATCTTCTAGCTAGAGACAGAACTAGAAGAGATATACATCCTCCAGCTAGATATGCATAAGCTGAAATGATTTCTTATGCACTAAATATTGCCACAGGCTGCGACGGCTCTATGAATGCAGTCAATTTTAATTTTGTGAATACGAATTGTGAATGTTGTTTGATTTTTGTTACTTTGTATGCAGCTCTATCACATACCGACATACATATCTTTCCTATATATATATATATGTGTGTGTGTGTGTGTGGTTTTGTTATTGTAGAGAATGAGTGTTATTTTATCAAATCAAACTGAGACAAGCTTGATAGATGATAATGAAACGCAAGACCTCATTTTAATCAATGGCGTAATATACATTTTGTAAGGGAAAGACAGAGTAGCAGTTGTGTGGGATCATGTTCGAACCTCTAGGCCTTAATTATCAATGATTGTTGAAAGAAATAAATCTGAAACATAATTAAGAAAAATTGAATTATGGAGAGAATTAAATTAGAGACATAATTGTAACTTTACAAAATAAAAAAAATAAAAAATTGGTCCAACTCAATAAAATGGTTCAACCAATTTTTATTTCTAAAACCAGATGTTGTCTAGATAGTTTTATTCAATAAATAAATCGACCATAATCGTCAAAAGGACTAAACTAATTTTGTTAACAAAAGAACATACAAGTCACTGCCTTTCTGTGCAGTCTTGGAAGTGGAGGCACTTGGGCCGGAACTTGATCAGTTTCTTCAAGAAATTGGGACATTTTGGCCGCAACACGATGTGTGTATAAGATGGGGGCAACTGCAGATATATAACAAACTAATCAAATAAAAAATTATACTTAGATCATACATACCTACAGAGACAGCTCTATTACTTGGCCGATACCTATAAGAATCAAAACAATGGATCATACATGCGTGCTATTGATATAAATGTAAATAATATTGTGTGAATATACACAAATTAACATATCTACTTACACAAAAGATAAAGCATGCACAAACTTTTATATTTCATCGGCAGTGCAACCGATCTCGTCGCACAAGACATGATAGTGGGTCGGCCGTCTCGTTCCCTACACACATTAACAAAATTACAAATATGCCGTTAGATACGAGTTTAGATCCGAACCTTGACCCGTATTATGAATTTTAACATGTAAAACTATCTGACACAAGTTTTTTGTGAAAAAAGTAAAAAAACATTAAAGTCAAGGGACACATTAAAGTCAAAATGTCAAAATTCACAAGATAGGTCAAGCTACGGTTCTAAATACAATTAAACACCAACCAACGAAATTACAAATATGCCGTTAGATCCAAGTTTGGATTCGATCTGAAACATATTTTTTTGTGAAAAAAGCTCACCATGGTTCCTTGATGAGCACACAAGTAGAAGTCATTATTCCTTGGGTGACAAACTCCAGTGTCAACCACAGTCCTTGCATAATAAAAATACATAACAGTTGATCAAATTGAGGACAATGTTTCTAGTCACCCTCCCCACCCCCACCCCCACCCCCACCCCACCTATCTATCTATCTACCTATCTATCTATATGTATATATATACCTGGTCGGACATTATAATGTGGAGATTTTGAGTTGAAAAATCTAGTATGATGCCTCTTTTGTGCCACCGCCAGCATCATCTTAGGAGACCAACTTTCCTTATATAACTTGCAAGCCTAAGTAACAAGACAAATATTTATACAACTTAATTAAGTATATATATATATATAGAGAGAGAGAGAGACCAACCTCGACAATTTGCATTAGTTCAACATTCAAAACGAAATATTTATACAACTTAATTAAGTATATATATATATATATATATATACACACACACACACACGATTACTTGAATTCAGAACGAAAAATTCACAAGCAAAATAAATTCTGGTTGTGAATTCGAGTTTTAAAGCTCGAATTCACAACTAGTTGTTTTGGTTGTGAATTCAAACTTTAAAATTCATATTCACGACTACTTGAATTCACAACCAAAATAAATTCCGGTTATGAATTCGAGTTTTAAAGCTTGAATTTACAACTAGATTGAGGTATAGTGAGAAGTACGCAGACATCAAACATTTTACCTCGTTTTGTAATAAGGCGCTAGGATGAATAACACGACTCCAATTTACTAGCAGCATGCTTGTGAAAAACCATCTGGAAAATCTCGAATTGCTGATTTATTCTATCACAGTAGAAAATGCTGTGTCTTTTGCGATCATTTTTGTGGCGCAAACATCGAGATTCTTGCTGAAATAGTGATTTCTCACCGAAACATTGAGGCACTTTTTCTATACACCATCGTTCTTGAATCTGAAAGCACAAGTAGATTCAGCATCATCATCTTAATAATATGATGTTTCTCTCAGTAAATTTTTTTGGTATATCTCGCGCACAATCACAATTTATTCTTGAGGGTGAACTTTTCTAACAAAAAGTACCAAATCTGAAAGAAATTTACATATATTAAAAGTTAAGCCAAATCATGGTCAACTATTTTTTTGGTATTAATTTTATTAAATAACCCATGACACGTGTCACAATCGTAACGGGGGAGTTGCAGTGAAGCAGCTGCACCGTAGAATTTTCCTTTTACACCCCATTTCTCTTGCAATGTGAAACGACTAGAATGCTTGAGCAAATTCTTCCACAAAGACTACGCCTAGTACTGCTCTCAATCTGTCCTTCTTTTTTTTTAGGGGAGCTCTTAATCTTTCCTTGATGTTACAATATATGTTGATAGTGTGACTGGAAACGAAATTGAGAAAAGATTTACTTTTTGAAGAAATCAAGAAATCTCAGGTGCATGTTGCAATAGAGAATTGACGATAGTTTCTCTAAGAATGTAGATAGATTATTTTACATAATTCATGATTTCCGTTTTATCTGCAAAACTGGAGGTTTTCAGAATTTTGAAATTGTGGAAATTTGATCTTCGCGACATGAGAAAACAAGAGAATTTTGATTTTGTTGCCCCAGATTTGAGGGGGAGAGAGAGAGAGAAGGGAGGAGAGGTGAGAAATGAGAAATTGTGGTGTTGATGGAGGAAGGAGGAAACATTTATTTCAGATTAGGATTTATACATTTATTTGTTTTTTTGATAAAATAGATTTATTTTTTAAGAGATTATACGTGATGTTCTTCTAACCTTTTTTTTTAACTATTAATTAATTACGTTTTTCTAAAATGAGGCTATAAGCGCATAATAGTATAATCATAATTATTTATATTATTTTATAAAAATAAGAGGCTATAATGAAAAAATTGGGGACTGTGTTTAAAATTATCTATACATAAAATATGAAATGGATCTCTAACAATAATAATGGGTACAAATATTTTTTGGATCACAAAATTACCCAACATCGAATGCAGCAGCTAATTTGGGCCTTCATGATTGAAAGCAGAAGTCCATTTATATAAGATTTTAAGCCCAATAACTCAATCAAATGGGCTCAAATTTCAGATTCAGAAATTTATGGATTTTGCTTACAAAAAAAAAGAAAAAAGAAAATGATCCTCCACCTGCATATTCCATCTCCGCCTAAACCCCCAATCGTTCAATCCACCACCACCGCCACCGCCGGCCTCTGCAACCGCTCCAACGGCACAGATTCCGGCCTCAATTTCCGCCGGAAGCTTCTCTTCCTCCAATCCCTCAACGTCAACCACAAAAAGGCCCTCGACCTAAACCCTAACCTCCGCTCCACCCCTCTCTCCGCTCTCCACTCCATCACTCAATGCCTCTCCTCCATGGGCCTCGACTTCGCCGCCGTCGGCCGAATTCTCGACATGTACCCGGAGCTCCTCACCGCCGATCCCTACGCCGACATTTACCCGATCTTCGATTTCCTGCTCCACACCGTCGAAATCCCCTTCCCCGAGATCAGGAAATCGATCGCCCGGTGCCCTAGGATCCTCGTCTCCGATCCGGAAGCGCAATTGAAGCCGGCATTTGAGTTTCTAACCGAATTAGGCTTCGTAGGCCCGAACAAATTGACGTCGCAGACCACACTGCTCCTGGTCTCGAGCGTGGAGCGCACGCTGATGCCGAAGATCGAGTTCCTGATCGGATTGGGGATGGAGTATGCTGATGTGAGGAATATGGTGCTGCGGTCGCCGGGGCTGTTGACGTTCAGCGTGGAGAGGAATTACAAGCCGAAATTGGAGTATTTTCGCAAGGAGATGAATGGGGATTTGGAGGAGATTAAGAGGTTTCCGCAGTATTTCTCCTTCAGCTTGGAGAAGAAGATCAGACCGCGGCATCGGCTATTGATGGAGCACGGCATTGCAATGTCACTGCCGGAGATGTTGAAGGTTAGCGACGACGAATTCAACGTTCAATTGATTGAGAAACGCCTGCGATTGGCGGAGGATTGGCGATTGTAGCTTGTATCCTCTGTAAGTAATTGTCTCAATTCTGTATATTGCTGCTCTCTTTGGATGATGAATAGATGATGATGAGATTGTGTACATGTTTGCAAAATTCAAATCTTTTTATGTGAATTGATGTCTGTTTCCAATTCTTTCACCTATTTGTTTGATATTAGTGTAAGAGGAGATGAACATGATGCAGACAGATTGTTGGCATTCTTTCACCTAAGTAAATTTTCACATTTCTTGTAAATTACTCATGATTCAATCAAGCTATCTTGATATGCTTCATTTTATTTTATTTTTTGACAAAAATCTTGATATGCTTCATTAATACACTAAATGCTGATTAATTTAGTATAGAGGCTGGTGAAAATTGAAGAAACAAAACATAAATGCTAAGTTTTAGACTACATTATGCTCTTTAGTAAGGTTTTCTTGATTTAAGATTTGCTCCTTTTTGCATCTCATTAGCTTGTTTTAGTTGTCTCCTATTTATGTTTTCGGTTATTGGCGGCTAAATACACAAACTTTGGGCTAAAGTTCAGTTCGTGCATTTATCCGCCAATAACTCAGTTTCAATTTTAACTGAAATTCAAATTGTGGAAAGATTATTACAATGTCTAAAGTTTGTGAAAAAAATTAAAATGGACCTAAAGTTCTTGTATTTAGCCGTCAATAATCCTTATATTTTCACTTCAAAGACCATTAGTTTTAGAATAAAATTGATATATATATATTAAATATTTTTTAAAGTTGGGGATTTTTAAGCGAAAATGTAGATTGGAGGCATTTTTTTTGTTAAAGGTTAAAATTGCGGAAATAAACTATGAATAACAAAATTATAAATTTGTCAAACAAAATTATTGGAATATCAATATGGGCTTAGATTGAAATATTTATTCACGATGTGACTCGCTCACAAGAGTGTTGTGATTTCCGTTGGGCCTTAAAGATTTTGATCTTCTACATCTTATCCTCAGTCAGGTGATGCAATGCTTACTCGAGTTTAGATTTGACAACTGCTACTCATCTAATACTTCTATTTTCTTTTTTTTTTTTTTGATCGGTCAAAGTCATGTTAGATGTTAGTAGTTAGTTCCCCATCCACTCCAAGAACCACCTTATCTCTCCATTCACCAAACTCCACCTTATATCTCCAATCACCAATTCGTTCCCAAGAGGGATCGAACCCGGGTTACTTCACTTAAGTGAGGACCCGGTGGCCAGTGGGCTAAGCCCCCTGGTTAATACTTCTATTTTCTTGGAAATGATCAATTGGATTTTTCTTTTTGCTTCTACTAATACTCCATTTTGCATGGGAAATGGGATTTCATAAGAGTTGCCCAGTTGAGTATTTTGAGTAGATTAAGGGTTTTATTTCTATTATAGTTGTAAATTTAAAATTTGGTTGAGGGATGAATCTAGTAATAGTAAATAAGAGGTAATATTGAGAGTTTTTTTTTTGAGACGGGTAATATTGAGAATTTTAATTGGATGAGTTATACAGTTGAAATACGAGTTTCATTTTTATTATAGTTTTAAATTGATTAATTTGCTTGAGTGATGAATCCAGTGATGATAATATTGATAACTAGAAGATAATATTGAGAGTTATAGTAAATGAAGTATATTTATAAAAAACGAAAATATGAAATAAGTACTCTTTTCGTCCACGATATCGTTTTCACTTTTGCTATTTTAGTCTGTCCACAATATCATTTTCACGTCTATTTCTAACAGTAGGATCCTCAAACTCCACTCACAATAATAGTGAGACCCAAACTCCACTTAAAGCAATACTCACCCCTATCAATTACTATCAACCACTTTCCTAAAACCTGTTTCGTTCACAAAGTAGAATCGATATCGTGGATGTATGGAGTATATTTTTTTATGGACGAATTAGAATGATAATTTTTTTTTCTTCTTTTATAATGGAAGGAGTATTATTTAATTTAATTTTCTTTATCTTAGGGACAAAACGAGAGGAACCTAAATAATAATAATAATAATAATAATAATAATAATAATAATAAAAAGCCCATTATATAGTGGATTAAATTTTAAGGTTGCATGTGAATTACCAAGATTGCCCCTAAGAGTGAGTAGGAGGAAGTAGGAGTACTATTGACGTCAACTTTCTAAATCAGAAAGATAATTGAAAAAAATGGGCAAAGGGTAGAAATGCAGATAGGGGGGCCTCTCATTTTTATTTTTATTTTTTTCCCAAAACTGAAAAATATTTACAATCTTATGTAACAACAGCACCTGCAAATATATAGGGGTTCAATTGCCATCCAAATATCTACTACACTGACTTGTTTAAATCATGGGAAAATGTGAGAAAACCAACCTTTACTTGCCACTTTTAGTATATCAACAACTTTCAATCTCTCTCTCTCTCTTTTCTCTCTCTGCATCAAATGTTGCCACTGATGACTGACTGTTAAAACATTAGAGGACAATTTAACTTCCTTTCCAATCCATATTTGGTATTGGGTGAATCTCCTTCTTTGGATTCAGTCAGTAAAAAAAAATTCATGCTGTCTTTTTACCAGCTCCTTTTTGCCGACTTGATTGTCTACTTTCATTCTGCAACTTCCACTACCACTACCTAACTTCATTACAACTCTTTATTTTTTGTTTTACTTTATAATACTCTCTCTTTCAATGACAAACTAGCAAAACAATGCATAATGTGTGTTTTTTTGACAAAATTGTAGTTAAAACACCACTTTGATAGTGTGGCAAATTGTTTTGACCACCTCCAAGGAGGCTCGTCTGGCCGACGAGCCTCCATGCACTGCGGAGCCCTCGGCTCGAGGCGCGGGGGTTAAAATCGAAGGTGTATGTGTTTGGATCGCTGACTAAAAAGAAATAAAAAAAATTAAGAGCTTGTAACGTTGTAGAACCCGGTGGCTCGGACTGAGGGAACCACCTGAGATGGGGCTCAACGGGTGGAGATGGCCTTATATTATTCCAAATTTTTAAATCAAATGAATTTCTTCCTATCAAAATCTGGATAGTGTTGTTTTGCCACGGCCCAAGAACATCGTCGTTTGGGATCAAATTGTTGAGTGTATGAATGTTGGATGACGGGTTCTGAATTTGGGAATTTTACATTTTTTTTACTCCATAACGACAATGTTTTCGAACTTTTTGTCAAGTTAGAATTGCAATGGACTAAGAATTTGGTATTAATCCTAATTGCAATTACTTTCTTTTATGTGTACATACACTCTCTCATGACATATGGTTGATTTATGATCACAATATTTCTAGATGTATATATATGTGTTAGTAAATTAAAGAACATAATAGATTGCAAAGATGGAAATGCTACTATTTGTGCATTGCATTTGCATATGCATATGCATATTTCATGGATTGTGACCGATATGACATCTGAGTTGCAATCCAAAAATTGGAAATCCCCAAAAAAGAGATTTAGAAAAGAGAAAAATAATTAAAAGAGGTAGTTGGAAAGTGGGCATCCACAAATGTCCTTTGATAAGATGGAAGCAATTACGTGTGGGTGTAAATGGTAAATTCACACTTCTTTTTCTTTCTTCTTTCTCATCACTTAGGTTTCTTCCCAACTAGTTCTTTCATGTCTCTGCTTTTTGAATAAAAACTTCTGTTTCACTGCAGGCATTTCACGTGCAACCCTAGCTCCATCACTTTCTCGATAGTACTCTAACTTAACCTAATTCAATTATTATAATACATAATCTATTAGGTTGCGTTCTCTTTCTTTTTCATTGTAAATTTATCATGGAAAAAGGAAGGATAAACAAAATTTCATCCTTTAAATTCTTCATTTTTTTTCCCCACATTTTCTATATGATCCTTACTCATTCCTCATTTACATTACAAAGGAAGGATAATATTATCACACCATTTTTGGAGGGATAATATTATTCATCATTTGTAGTGTAAATGAGGAATGAGTAAGGGTAAAGTAGGAAATGTGGGAAAAGAAATGAATAATTTAAAGGGTGAAATTTTATTTATCCTTTTTTTCCCATGATAAATTTACAACCAAAGAGAACGCACCCTTAAGGAAAAAGGTGCAGATTGGCCCCCGAAGTAGTAGTATAGGAGTATAATTTTCTAAAATTTTATTTTTTTTTTAATTTCACTTTAACTTTTATTTCAAAAAAATAAAATTTTAAAAAATTATACTATACCATAACTTTTAAAAAGTGAAATTAAGTGATAAAAAATAATGTGTTAATAGGCAAAAATGCCCTATTCCTTATATTGAATATGAAAAATGCCCTACTTTATAAACTTAAGCATTTTATGCCCTAATTATGTGAAGTACCTATTTTGCCCTTTGATGTTGATGAGTTTGTTTGATTTTTTGTGAAAGTCTTACATATTTGACCGATTTGTTGACTGATTTGACAGCTATCACTCATAAAAGTCAACGATTTGACAGCTATCACTCAATAGTACATATGACCGGTGAGTGGCTAGATCGGGCGGACGCATAATTTCACCGGGCGGACACATGATTTTACCGGTCGAACACATGATCTAGCACCCAAATCATGTGCCCGGTCGATAAAATCATGTGTCCGCCCGGTGAAATCATGTGTCCGTCCGGTGAAATTATATGTTCGCCCGGGCGGACACATGATCTAGCCGTCCACCGGTCACATGTACTCTTGACTGATAGCTGTCAAATCGTTGACTTTTATGACTGATAACTGTCAAATCAATCAAATGTGTAAGACTTTCACAAAAAACCAAGCAAACCCATCAAAGGGTATTTAAAGAATAGGGCATAAAATACTTATGTTTATAAAAGAGGGTATTTTTCATATATAACTTAAGGAATATGACATTTTAAATTTTCACTCTAAAATAATTACATACCTTAATTAGATGGAATAAACTCTAGTTAATAATCATAATATTAAACTAAAGCATACAAAGTCGAAATTGGAGAAAAAAAACTATAAAAAAATAAATAAAATTAAAAATGCGATACAAAGTGAGACATCAAATATGATTCACTTAATCTCAATTCTACCCCTACGATCAATTATAGAAAAAAAAAGACTAAATTTATCCACATTTTTTAATATACAACGTTTAACAACATGAAACACTTATTTGGGAGTGGAGAGAGTATGTGAATATGATTCTGATCATCATGGTCGATCTTAGCCCGATCCCATAAATTTTACTCCCTCCGTTCACGATATTGTTTTTACTTTTGTCATTTTTGTCCGTTCACGATATCATTTTCACTTTCATTTATAACAATATGGTCCACAAATTACACTTCCAATAATATTGCGACCTAAACTACACTCACAACAATACACTCTACTATTAATTACTATTTGCTTTCTTTAAACTTGTGTCGTCCATAAAGTGGAAATGATATCGTGAATGGAGGGAGTATAACTTAACTTTAATTTTCAAGGATATTAAGTGGAGTGTTACATTGGAAGGTATTTTCATTTACAATACATAAGAATGATTATGAATTAGTGAGACTTCCAATTGAATAATGTATGATGTATAATTAAAAACACTACTGCCCTCATTTATGAACTAGTGAGTCTTCCAATTGAATAATGTGGAAGTTTGGTAGCAATTTAAAGGCTGCATATATCCAACTTGATTGGATTAGACAAGAAGGTGCAAGTTGGACTGTAAGACTGCAGGGGTTGGCCCTATGTTTGCCAGAAGACAACCCTAACTGACTTTGATACACACTTGATTTTCTTGAGGTTGTTTGCTTTCCAAAAATTTTCTACTGTAAAAATTAATGATGTTTTCTTGTTGTGTGGTATGGCTGCCATGTTTACTGGTTATATTTTGTCTTGTTGAAGAGTGGTGGAACCCTAATTGGTCTTAATGAGGGAACACCCCCAACAGAATCTCATGGGGTGCCCTGCACCCTACCTTATGTGGTGGGTCACTCTTATTTTATCCATTCTTGATAATTGTTCGTTTTTTATACGGTCGTTGTTCGTGATCGATAAGAGTGTTTTTTGTTTTTTTTATAACGAGAAAAAATTATATTATTGTTGTTTGTGATCGATAAGAGGGGATTCTAGTATTGTGTGATAGTCACAAATTGTGCATGTAAAAAGGCCGATTGCGATAAGTAAACTGTGTGGTTGGACTCGACATGGGTGGTATTGTTTACACACTTCATCCCCAAATCAATACATTCAGTGAAAGGATCACATCTATGTAGGAATGCGAATAAATCTTTTATAATGTTGCTATGACTCACTCCCTCACTTTCAAGTGTGTCACAGAGTTATTCACAGTTGCGTTCCGTTATTAGTATTTTTTTTTTTACATTCACATTTTCATCTTCTTTAATTGTGATTTCTTGTATTGTAGTTTAATTTCATTATCATTAACTAGGATTGGTTATACCTAATTAGAATTTACATTTATTTTTTAACTTTTTTGTTAATAAATTAACTACCAGTGTTGAATATATATATATATTAAAGTTAATAAGAAGCTTATTACCATGTAGAAAAATAAGTAGATATATTAAGATTAACTAGTACGATCTTCTGTGCGATGTGTAGACACGACATCTTTTATTATTTTTGAAATTTTAAATTATGTCAAAATGTCAAAATATCATCGTTTGTGAGTTAGATTAATTGGTAAGAAAAAAAATAATTTATGTTAGTTTAAATATTAGCATTTGATATGAAATAAAGTATAATAACAATTTTAACAAGTCAACGATTATAATAACATGAAAAAAAAGTATAATGTTCAACTTTAGAGATAGATATATGAGACAAAAAAAAAATGACAGCTTGAACAATTATAACTTATTTGTTTCAAAATTATTTTTTATAATTTTTACATAAAGACATTCTTATGATCTTTAATTCAACATCCATATTAAATAGATATAGATTATCAACTCAGTGAGTATACTTGAGTATTAAATTTAACAAGTATCGCACAGTAATAGTTAAATTTTTTTTTATCAGGAAAAGAGCAATTTATTAAAAAGAAGGGGTATCAGGAATACCCAAAGGCGAGAGGATACAGTAATAGTTAAATTATAGAGTATATATATATATAAGAAATAGAACATATTTAATTATATATATATATATATATATATATATAAATGTCAATTAAATTAAATTCAATTGAGAAAATATAAAGCAAATACTACATTTATATAAATAAATAAATTGTAGATAAACAAAACTACAAAAAAAACCAAATAAGAAATTATATTCTTTAACTATATAACTAATTATTCATCTATAAATTTATATTAATTGCATGTAAACATAACTATAATTAAAATACTTATAAATAAAAAACATAAAAATTGATATCCAATAAAAATATAGGAAATGAAATAAATTTAATATAAACAAATAAAACAACGAGAAAATATTTTGTATCTTCAACATTAATAGGAAGGAGGGAGAAAATAAAAGGTTTTGAATTTTAACGAAGATAAAAAAATATAAAATATTTTATTTTTTATAACTTATTTATGTTAAATTTATTTTTAATGATTTTTATACCATATTTAAAGATCTTGTCACGGATTTAAATTTAAGATGTATGTTGAATATGTTTTCATTACTCAAATTTTATGATTTTTTAAAAAAGAATCAAAATAAAAGAGAAGAAGAGAAGATAGAGAAAAAGATGATACAATTTTAGAGAAAAAACTCATTCTTTATATTCCCTCTCAACCTTTAGTATCCATATTTTCATTTTAGTCCATTCCACATTCGGGTATTCATCTCTATTTTTAGTAAAAGTAGTGGGACTCCTACTCCACTTTAACACTCTCATAAAGCCCGGACTCTTATTCCACAAACAACACATTCAACCAGATTATTAAAACTCGTGTCATTCTCAAATGAATACTAAAAATTGGGACAGATGAATATATTACTAGTATGCCCTCCATGCGATGCACGGGTTACCATATATATATATATATATATATATATATATAATAAAAACTGAGAGAACAAAATTTATTTTGACATTTTAAATGATCATATTTAATTTAACATCATATTGAATGTTTTTTTTTTCATGAATTAAAGTTAAAGATTATTAAAAGAATTAAAAAAAATAGTTGGACCAATTGAAAAGAGAGAAATTTTGGTTGTAAAAAAATTTCTCTTTTATATTATATATAGATAGAAATATGTTGTGGGGGCAGTGTTCATAAATGAAAAATGACTATTTTTTGTGCACATCTCAAAAAAAAATTTGGTAAGTTTTTTTTTTTTTTTCAAGCCGACGGAAATACTCTTTATTTTATTAATAAATATTATTAAATTAATCAGTATAACAACGGGACACAATTAAGACATAGAAAATATTGGGATATAGAATCGGACAAGATGATAAAAAACAAAAATGAAGCAATGAGTAGCACAATTAAATATACGATGATGACAAAACAAAAATGAAGTAATGAGTATAACAATTAATATAATTCGCAGAAGTTTGTTGGAATAATATATATAGACGACTGAGATACTCTGAATTAAAAACTACCCAAAATTAAGACGAGGATTCAATGTGCGAATGTCCACTGCAAAATAAAATCACACACAGCTTAAGACAAACATCATTTAATTTTGTTAAAATTCAAAAATTCCCTTTCGACAACTACTATAGTATACTATTTGAAATAAATAAATAATTCCAACCTAGTAATCAGTCATCTCCAAAATCTTTTTGTTTAAACGACATGAAAAATGTAAGTAGGTCCCTTCATTTAAAATATGTTTGGGCATGGTACGTATTTGTGTTTGGATAATATTTTTGTGGATATGCATGTTTTTCCATTAAAATCTGCATTTAAAAATTGGGTTATATATGCCCCAATTTATTTGGTTGATGGACTAACAAATTAACTAACTTGTTTAGTACGGACACAACAATAAGACCTCATTGATAGTAATTGCTATTAACTAATTTCTCCCTTGCTTCTTCGTATGTCTCTTTTTTGTTTCCAACTAATTTTTGAGCCGTTAGCAAAACGACTCTAGCTATTAACTTTTAGGCGCGATTTTGATCATTTCGGTGATTTGATGACGATGAATTATTTAATGTTTGAAATCATTTTTAGTGTAAAATACATCAAATTTCAATTTCGTGTAGATTGGTCAGTGATTCAAACATAATTTTAACAAAGAACTTTGAGTGATTGTGAGATTTTCGGTTCGGCGAACAAAAATTTTAAATGAACCATAATTAAACAATTTCTCACAGCTCAGAATATAAAAATAAAACGAAGTTGAAGTAATGAACATATATTCACTACAAGTTCAAGCTATAAACTATAATGAATCTTTTTTTTTTCTTTAAGTAATTTGTGATTGTACCTTGCAAGCTCTTTTCATGTTTTACATTCAATAATTGAATACAATACTCTCTCCGTCCCACGAATCTTGACATGCTTGGTTCCTGTTTTCCTTTTTGGGTTGTCCCAAACGAAATGTCATGTTTCCTTTTTTGGCAATACACTTTCTCTCTATACTTAATATTTAAATAATTTCCACCAACCCACTTTATCTACTTTATACACATTTCTTAATCTCCGTGCCGAAAAGAAATAGGTCATTTCGTTTGGGATGGAAGGAGTATTTTAAGTGTGTAGTTAATAAATTATAAAAGTAATAAATTAGGAGAGAGAATATAATAAAAATGATAAAGTAGGAGAAAGAAGATAATAATTATTACCTTATTTAGAAATGTGTCAAGATTCGTGAGACGATCCAAAAAGAAATATCTGTCAAGATTCGTGGGACGGAGAGAGTAAGAAATAAATAAATAAATAAATAAATAAATAAAAGTAGCACAAATAGCGAATAAAAGTGTACAGAAAGTAATTACTACTCCTTCCATTCCACTGCAATAGGCTCACTTCTTTTGGGTAGGGAAATTAAAAAAATTTATTTTTTAACATGAAAGTGGTAGTAAAGTGGTGTAGTCCACATCAATTAAGTACCACTTTTTTACCTAAAAAGGAAAATTAGCCAATTGAAGTGGCAATTGAAGTGGGACGGGGGAGTATAAATTTCATTGGCAAATCTTTTGTAAATTAGTGGAATAATTTATGGCGATGGGAAGAAAAAATGAAGAATGTTCTGTAATTTGATGGTGCATTAACTAAATTCAATTATTACTGCTGCCGTCAAATAAAAAGGATTAAATACTGTAATAAACAATACATAAATCAACACGTGCGAAAGCTGTTGGGGATCAGAACTCAAACACAGTCACACGTGGGAACAGTCAACGAGGCACGAATTTATTCTGGAAGATCTGAGCCGTTGGAAATTTGGATCGGAAAATTAAAGGATGTGATTTTCCTCAAAGGGCGGTAATTTAAAGAATATTCAAATTCTTTTTTTTACAACCGATTTTAAATTCTTATTTACATCTTATATTTGTTCTTTCAGGCTTAATAAAATGTTATATCTCACTCTAAAATAATAAGTTGTGCGTTTGGGTGTTCTGATAAAACAAAATTATCGAGCTTTTAAAACGTTAGCATCAATATCCTCTAAAAAAAAAACATGTTAGCATCAATAATTATATTTAAAAGGGTTAAGTATCAAATAAGCCCTTAACGTGGAAACCCTTATTACATTGTCGACCCTATGGCAAAGGGGTATCAAATAAACTCCTATCGTAATTAATTTTGAACAATTAAACCCCCCGACTTAACGGAGAGTTAACACCGTTAACTTTCTTTTATTTATTTTATTTATTTTTTTAACGAACAAATCGTCGAACATCTGGTAGGCGCGGCTGGACAGCTGGTGCACTGACATCACCACCGTCTTCCCCCTCGCCGCGAGGCCCCCCAGCGCCGCCATGGGGCGGTAGGCCGCCGTGGCGTCGAGCCCCGACGTCGGCTCATCGAGGATCAGCAGGCTGGGGTCCACCAGCATCTCGTGCGCGATGCTCACCCGCTTCGGCCTTGACCCCTTGTTTCGATCTGTTAGGAGAGGTGAGAGAAAGAGAGAGTCGGGAAGAGAGAGGGAGAGCGGCGATGGTGATACTGAAATGTGGGGAGTTTCGAGAATTATGAAGTCGAAATCCCGTTCTTGGCCGTCGCAGAATTTCGCACCGTTTTTCATTATCTCCTTCACTCCTTCCACGACCTGATCAATGGGAAAGGATGATGAATTTTTAATTGATTTGTTTGAATTTATGTTTTATGAGATTCGAATCGACTGTGCATACCTCAATTTTACCGGATTTGATGAGAGAGAGGGCGCCAACGTCGAGGACGGGGGATTTTTCGGTGGCATTTTTTAGCTCCAGAGGGCCGAATTTGGGGAGGCGGAGACCTAATCTAGCGGTGTTGCCGAATTTGAAGTTGGCGACGAGGAGGAGAAACTTATCGACCAGCTTCAATGGCAGCCATTTCAGTAGCACCATCGCCATTGAAAACGTCGAAACTCCCCACATTTCAGTAACACCATCGCCGCTCTCCCACTCTCTTCCCGACTCTCTCTCTCTCACCTCTCCTAACAGATCGAAACAGGGGGTCAAGGCCGAAGCGGGTGAGCATCGCGCATGAGATGCTGGTGGACCCCAGCCTGCTGGTCCTCGACGAGCCAACGTCGGGGCTCGACGCCATGGCGGCCTACCGCCTCATGGCGGCGCTGGGGGGGCCTCGCGGCGAGGAAGAAAACGGTGGTGATGTCGGTGCACCAGCCGTCGAGCCGCGCCTACCAGATGTTCGACGATTTGCTCGTTAAAAAAATAAAAAAATAAAAGAAAGTTAACGGTGTTAACTCTCCGTTAAGTTGGGGGGCTTAATTGTTCAAAATTAATTACGATAGGGGTTTATTTGATACCCCTTTGCCATAGTGTCGGCAATGTAATAAGGGTTTCTACGTTAAGGGCTTATTTGATACTTAACCCTATTTGAAATAATAAATCTAAGGGACTTTTTTTTAGAGGGAAAATCCAAGGGAGTTAATATATCAAGAAAAACCGAAATTACTGCCTATCCAAATGCACATATAATCTCACAGCAGATAACGTTGGTACACAGAAAAGTATTGTAACATTGAATGTAATTATGGATGAGCAAATTCAACACGGACCCATCGAATCCATCCGGACCGATGGGTTCGGTTCGAACCGAACTACCCAGTATACATATGTCGTCCGGGTCGGGTCTAATTTATAGGACCGAATTTTTTTGGGGCCAGTATAGGTCTTGTAGCTCCATTTTTCTCAAAAAAATCGCGTCTCTCTCTTAAATCCGAAAAGTCGCATGGCTGAGCCGCACTGTCTCGTGCGGTCTGCTCGCGCGGCCGCATGGCTGGACTGGCGGTGTCCCAGCGCACCCTGACTCGTCATGTGGGCATCTCGCGCGACCGCGGGCCATGGCCGCGCGCTTGACGCGCGGCGCATGGCTTCATGCAGCAGACACGCGGATTTTCCGACGCTCGTTCACACTCGTCTGGTGTCCGATTTGAGTTCCGTTTGCGCCCACGGACTCGTCTCTTCGTGTACTTCTTTCCAACAACATCAAAATCTTCCCAAAATGAATCCAAAAACCTATAAAAACAACACGAACACAGACAAGTAGTCTATTCCACAAAAATATGCAATTTTAACGCTAGACAACTCAACTAACTCAATAAAATCACCCAAAACACTAAAGAATAACACAACATATGAGTGAAAAATGCATGTAAATCAAATGTTTATCCTTTATTTAAAGGAATCTTTAGCAAGTTTAAGGCTGAATTTGTGGGTTATCAAAAGCCTTAGAAATATACACATGGGAATTATACTTCTACAACAATTCCTCTACGCTTATCTATAAGTAGATAAAACAATTTGACTTCGCACGTAACACATTATGTATCAGTCGTCGTTGTTACAAGTGTACAAAATGACAAATAAATAATGTAGAATATTCCTACTCTAACATAAACTACATTTATACTATATTAAAAAGTCAAAATTTCATTTTGAAATGAATTTCAAATTGATTTTAAATTTGAATGACAACTTTGTAATTATAATAAAATTTGAATAACCAACAATATAATACTCAATATAATGCATATGTACAACTAATTATTTTTCAATTATCATAATAAATTCATATACAAAATTATTTATATTAAATAAAAATAAAAAATATCATAATAATATTCTCAAATTTTGAAATGAAACCCTGATTCAGAAAAATATTAAAATAAGATTGTTAATAAAAAACGGAGGAAGTTCGTAATTTCATAATCAAGATTTTAAAATCCTAAACTAAGATACATTAATTTACTCCTTTACCCATTCCAGCCATGTAATATTTAAAAAAAAAAAAAAAAAACATAAAATGTAATTGGAGCTGTGAATTAACTGGAAATAGACGTCAAATCCATTAATGGGGTTTTCATTCTTTAACAGTTTTTTGAATTGTGGCATAAATTTTGTTTCCAGTTTCAAAGCTGTTGACCAAAATATATTTTACGTTCACTGCAAACTTCGTACCTTTCACTGCAAACATTAAATGTAAACGTCTGTGACTGGTTTTAAAGGGCATGAATAAATACCGGAAAAATCCTACTTTATTCAAAAAATACTATATTCACTTATTAATAAATTAAAAAAATACATAGCATAAAAAATTAGAAACATAAGAAATAAAAAAGAAAAATAAAATTTGACGCTAAAAACACTTAAAATTGCTAAGCCCTTAAATAGAGATGAGATTCAGTGTCTCATAATTTTATGCGTGCCAATATTAAATTTTATCTAATACTTTAATTATCCAAATATTTTTTGGAGACCTAATTTTTCGAGGGTCTGTGTTTAGTAAAATTACTTTATTATTATAGTATAAAATTTGTAATGATTATACTTTTTGTGTAGATTTTGAGTTTTTTATTTTATTATTTTTATTTAATATTATGCATAAGAAATATTCCACGTTAATTGTTTAACATTTTACAATGATTTAATATTTTTTTTGTTAAAAATTTATTTTATTTTTAACATATTTTTCTTTCTTAATTAATTTTCAATGTTGAATTTGAGTCAATTTTATCAAATAAAAATAAAGTTATAAATTATTAATAACGAAAATTAGTTTAATATTTTTTAAAATGAAATATTTTTTTAAAAAAAACACATAGAGATATGTCTTTTATATACCTTCAATGTACTTGTTGTTGAATTGATGAAATACGAATAACTATTTATCATGCTAATTACGTGAGTTATGATCCTAAATTCATTAAAATTATACTTGAACGTACAATTTACTAAATTCATTAAAATTCTACTTCGACGTAAAATAAATTGTACGAAATGCTCAAAAAAATTTGGTTCGGAGGCTTCTGCCCTTAAACCCCATACAAATATCATACTTCTTCAACAAATTAATCCTGGATACTCCTATAAACTATTTGGATATAAATGAGACCTGCGAAAATAATGTAATGTGATCATACAATGGAAATACATATAAAATGATTAAATGTAGCTAGTTTCTAGGGTTTATAATGTTTCCTGTCGTATTCTATATTTTTGTTACAATACAAATAGTAACAGTAATAGTAAGAGTTGAAAAGCTTTTTGTAAGACAACAGTAAACTGACAATATGAGAGATGGTTGAAACCTATGTATATGATTATATTTATAGGATATCCATACAGTGTGATTGGTCAGACCATCTACAGTAGTTTTGTATGACATTTCACCATGTTTAATTTCTTCACTATTTTCATTTATAAGTTCAATTAATTAACAAATTTTTCTTTTTAATTTTTTAAATTTGAAAAAAAACCTGTAGATACGAGTCCCGAATATATACATATGCGATAAAATTAGAAAAAAAAAATCTAAATATTACACATAAATAGAATTTATATTTTTTAAATCTTATACAACATTCAGGTTCTACTATAAAATAAAGTACATTAACAAAATAAAATATTTAATATTTTATAAAAATTGATTATCAAAATAAAAATTTGCAAATGGACCGAATAAACACAGTTATTATTTTTTATATATTATATAGATATAGATAATCTTTTAGTCATTAACATATGATTAATCTATTATTTATACTAAATCTGAATATGGTATTTGTCAAAATTATGGACTTATTTCTGGGTTTAATAGAAACAACCAATTATAAAGACATATAAACATATACTATAATGTTGAATGAACTTCAATTAGGACTAGTTGCAATTATATATTTTTTTTATAGCAAACATATATATTTTTTAATTTTTAATATAGGTGTTAAAATTTCTTTATATATATTTATCAATTTTAAAAGTCATAGCTTTTGCCCCCTTGTAATACATATTTATACAAAACTATGTAAACTTATGATAAATGGTCGTCTTCCTTAAAAAAAGATTAGTGGCTGTTAATTAGCTAGAGTGTTAGTGAATAACTCATTTGATATCATGTACATTTTTACGAATATCACATCATTTTATAATGTGATTTGATTTATGTGTGGATACTCTTTATTTATATGAACATTTTTGAACATTTCGAACATTTTTGAACTCATGCATTTATTTAAAAGTTAAGCTTATTATAAGATTAGATATAGTTCAAATATTGTCATTAGTTTGCAACAAATACACACTAAAGTTGGGCAAGATTTTTGGAAATGTAATTCTAATTCAGTTATCTCAAAACAAAATTCCAAAAATTTGGAAACTGTATATATAGTTGCGACACAATGACACATGCAGTGTCAATTTAATTTTCTAATATTATCAGTCTTGGGGGGCGAAGCCAAATCTTTTGTACACTTTGATTTACTGCAAAATTAAATGCAGTCATTATCATATATGATGTAATTAAAATCTTTTTACAGAGAGGAAATCGCATAGATATATGAGATATGGATTGATAGGGATAGAGAGGGGCATAAGTTAAAGCAACTGTATTTATACAGAGTGACATATGTGTCTGTGAATCTTAATAAGTGATTAAGACATACATTCTTACATATATATACATAGAGAGAATATTATATGACAAACTAGCTAGTAGTTTTTATTTTTTGGATTAATCGGCGAATTTAATACTTACAACATGAATTTCCAAATGTTGCAACACATTTATCAATTATTTTTTGCTATTATAACTGAAAAGAACATTTGAAAGATTCTATTGTAATTGCAATGTTTGATGGGATCTATCACAAAATTGTTTGAACAATCATCAATACCTAGCATATGTAATTATTAACTAATACGATACCCATGGTATTAATTCTTTCTAATCATTCATTATTTCTAAGATATAATTAAAAGTAGTGAAAATTAGAAAGGGGGCAGTTGTGTGTGTGCGTGTATAGAAATGAAGAAGCAAAGAAGCAGAAAACATGTTGATGTTGGATTCTTTCTTGTCATTGTTGAGAGAGACAGCCTAAACATCTTAAACCCCTACTTAATTATTATCACTCTCTTTGTAATTTTACACTCTCGAGCCTAACTCTCACATTATTATCGAGTTCAATAAATAAAAAGTTAGGGTTTCTTTCTCCTTTAGAGAATCAACAAACTTAATTAGTACACCCTCCGTCCCATGAAGTAAGACCAAGTTTCTTTTTTGGTCTGTCCCATGAAGCAAGATCAGTTTCTAAAAGTAGCAAAAAAATTACCCTTTATTCACCTTTCACTTTTTCACCCACCACACTTAACACACAAATTAACTATCAATTTCTTAATTCTCATGCCGAAAAGAACTTGGTCCTGCTTCATGAGACGGCGGGAGTATTTATCTTTCTATGCTTTTTCAGGTATTTTTGTGAATCTTAATCAATGAACTAAATGCTTCTCTGCATCACTAATCATTCGGAACCCTTTAAGATTAGTAATAATGGTATTTGGATAAAATATGTTCGAAACAAAAAATAGTTAAATACTTTATTAGTTAGTTTTATTAATTTTTATTATTTTTTTAAGTATAAAAAATACTACAAAAAATTACTAATAATTAAAAAATTATAGAAAAACTACATATGGAGAAAACAATAAAATTAATTAAATCTTTTTTAAATTTGAACTATCTTTTAAATAAATCAATTTTAGAAAGTATTTAACATTTTCTTTATCTGAACATATTTTATCCAAATAGCAACATACACTACTGTTAAAATTATGGGTCGAGCTGACCCAATCTATTTTTAATATTTTGAAATATTCACAAAAATTAAATTATTTCTATTTTTGAAAATTTTCTATGACATGATGAATTATTTTTATTAAAATTTGCATCGTCTTTTTTTAAGATTATTTTTCTGTGACGGAGGGAGTAAAAAAAAAATTAAGAGTATATAACAATTCACTACCCTCACTTCCAATCTGTTTATCGCTGCCTCAATCCCCATGCTAGTTCCCTTTCTCATACAAAGAAAAGAATTAATTAATCCCATCCCTACCTAAGAAGGGTGTATCGTGTATATATTAGCAAAGAATATAAAAAGTTCGAGATCTTTCAATAAATTCGAGATTTAATAGTAAATCAAATTCGGAGTTTCACTTCGTGTTTTATTTTCAATATTATTTTTTTCTCTAATTTTAATTTTGTAGATTATTTAATTTAATATTGTAATTATTAATTAAGATTTATTTCATCAAATTAGAATATAATAATTATTTTTTATTAGTTAATAATTTATTAGTATATATTATGGTTGATAAATTCAAAGTTATGGTAAAATATTTTTAAAAATAATCTTTTAAAATATTAGTACTAACATGAGAGATGGTGGCTTATGCAAAATTGTGAGACAATTTCATTCGAAATCGATGTACATTACAATTTATTTATTTATTTCCCAAATTTTTATTTACAAAATACAGAAAAATAAAAATATAAAAGTATTAAATATAAATAACGTTACTGCACATTATCCAGAGAGAAGTGAGAAGGTCATCCATCATCATCATCATCACCATCACCAGCCTATATATCTAATCTCAACTCCTTTCTTCTCTTCTCTCTCTCAGAATCCATTTTCCCTCTCATCGTCAAAGATGATCTGACACAGCGCAAGCAGTGGCACTGTAGCCAGCCCCGTTTGTTTTTTTGTCAGAAACCCAAAACGAAACAAAACCACAAAATAAAACAACAAATCCTTGTGCTCATTTCTTTCTCAAATTTTTTAATTTTATTCCAAATTTTCAAGTATATATATATATGGGTAGCGAGAGCAGTAGCGTTACATACAATGGTTCGAATTTTCACTCATCTTCAATGGTGTTTCCGGACATGAGGGCTCTCTCCATCGCCGCCGGCTTCAGCTGCTCCGACGACAAGGGCTCCGACTCCGGCGGCGATCACCTGATCGACCTCAACGCCGCGTTGGAATCCGACAATCAGGATTGCTCCGACATGCATGGATCCAGCACCGGCGGCGGGGGCGGCGGGGGCAGGGATTCTTCCGGCAACGGCAAGATTTGCGCGAGAGGGCATTGGCGCCCCGCCGAGGACTCGAAGCTCAAGGAGCTCGTCGCCGTCTACGGCCCACAGAATTGGAATCTCATTGCCGATAAATTGGAGGGAAGATCAGGTAAATTAGTTGGTTAGTTAGTTAATTAACTAATTCTTTATGCAGCTCAGTTGGTAAGACGCTTCTTTTTAATTATTAAAAAAATGTGAAATTCTTTTTTTGGGGTGGGTGGGTAGGGAAAAGCTGCCGGCTGCGGTGGTTCAACCAGCTGGACCCGAGGATAAACCGGCGGGCGTTCACGGAGGAGGAGGAGGAGAGGCTGATGGCGGCGCACAGATTATACGGCAACAAATGGGCGATGATTGCGCGGCTGTTTCCGGGGAGGACCGACAACGCGGTGAAGAATCATTGGCACGTCGTGATGGCGAGGAAATATAGGGAGCAATCCACCGCTCACCGCCGCCGCAAGATGGGCCAATTCGTCTTCAGAAGGGCCGACGCCGCCGACGCCGGTTACTGGGCGCCTCAAACATCTCTTGCTTTCTTTCAAGGTCTTGTTTTTTTTATTTTCTTTTTTTTTTATTTTGGAAGTAGTTAGGAAAATTTGTTAAAATTATGGGGGGTTGGGTTTGTGCAGGCGGTGACGTGAGGCAGAGCACGGGCCAATGGGAGGAGTCGAATTTGTACTACCCAACGGTGGTGAGCGGATTCCAAATGTCGCACTATCATTTCCCAGTGTCACAGGCGGCGGCGGCGGCGGAATCGGGTTCGGCGTCGGCGACAGAGGCGCCGTTTATAGACTTTCTTGGTGTTGGAGCTTTGTGAGACCGTCGTAGAATTTGTTGTTACAGTTAGATATGGTGACTTGCTTTTTGGTTGCAACATCGTTTTCCTCAGATGGGAACTAACTGCTTCAAAATGCCTATGCCTTCTATATTGTCTTGTCACCACTTTCTCTCTCTCTCTCTAAGATTTAGAAGTTTAATTCAATATTTTCAAACTAACCCATTTTAGTAACGATTGTACTCATTATTAAAAATGACCATAGTAGAAATGATCACAAATTTTAAGAATGAGTTGGTAAAAGGGTGTAGAATAAATAGGAAGCACTTATTTTATATTCGTAGAGTGGATAGAATTTTTAGAAATTTTATTATAAATAAAATAAATTTTAAAAAAATGTGTAATATAAATGGAACGAAAGAAATAATTTTTTTTTTGAATTTATAAATATGTATGTGAATTAATAAGATATAGATTGAAGTACGTCGAGAAAAAATAATCTTGGATGGCCTAGGTCTCGTAATGTTAGTGGGCTCCCTAATTAGAAACAAAAGCCCATCAATAATTCCAAATTCCAAATCCCTCCCCTAAAAAGAAATAATTCCGAATCCATTGTACAAAATTGGATTTTTAAAAATTGTGGTTGTATAAGTGACCTGAGTTATTAGGATTATAAGTTTATTCCAAGCTTATATTTAGTAAAGTTTGAAATATATGAACGAGTGAGAGCATCTCCAATGGGCAATGGCTAATTCTAGCTATGGCATATCGCGCGCTGGCAGATCATAGGAGCTCGGTGTGGGTAGGGATGATAATTTACCCGCGGGTAACGGATATCCGCGAAAATCCGAACTTATTAGGGTGGATTTGAGAGGCATTTGATATCCACGGATAGTTTCGTGGTTGCAATTCACTATCCATTTAGTTCGTGGATATGAGTTTGGATACTTACTATCCATATCTGCGAAACCCGTTTACCCGCGAAAAATATTCGCAAAAATACTCGTCAATTATGCGTGAAATACCCGTCAAATACCCACAAAAAATCCTAAAAATATGGGCTTTGAATATACATTTGAAATATGAGCCAACATATCATATCTTAAAAAAGGGCCCTAACAGAATCTAAACCTAAGGCCCAAACACTAATTCACCCATTGGAATTTTATATTTTAGTTGATAAATTTGGATTTAAACTTTGTTATTTGTGGATTTCAACATGGATAAAGGATGTGGATTTGAACTATGTTATTTGTGTTGATTTTTTTTGTATTAAATTTGTTATAAATTTATATTTAAATTCTGTTTCGCGGGTATCCGATGGATAGTGGATGGGGGTATCCGACGGATAGCCGGTGGCAGATACCCGACGAATAGTGGGTTGGCGGATACCCGATGGGTAGCGGGTTTGGATACCATTTGATATCCATAGATAGTTTCGTAGTTAAAAACCATTATCCATTTAGTTCACGGGTATGAGTATGGATTGTCACTATCCGTACCTGTTGTACCCGATTGCCATCCCTAGGTGTGGGTTTCAAAATTGGGGTCGGGTGTGAAGCTATTTATGTTTATTTTTATTATTTTTAATTATAATTTTAATTAAATGCAATTTTATTTTTTATATTGTACTAAATATTATAGAAAAGCTTACACTTTTTGATGTGAGATACAATACAAAAATTAACTTTGTGTAGCATCTCTTTTTATATAGTGCACAAAATCAATTGTTTTCAATTCTTTTAAGTTTTTACTTAATTTTTGGTTTTAAAATTCTAAACTTTTTCAATCCTTTTTAATAAAAAATTATTTTAATTATTGCAATTCTAAAACTTTAAGTTTAATAAAAAAAATATTTTAAAGTTCAATATTTATTTTAATTTCGAAATGCATTTAAATTAGAGAAATGGGGATAATTAGAAATGAAAAGTAGATGATTGATGTAGTATCGATTTTAATTATTGTAATTTTAATTTTAATTATTACTTATATTTTATTTTAATTTATGTAATATTGAAATTTAATTTTAATAAAATGTTGAATTTAAAAATTGAATAGTTAAAATGAAATAAAATGAAAATGGAGAAATTATAGTCCCCTTGTAGAGTCTTTACATTATTGGAGAATAAAGGTTGTAAGATGGAGATCATCACTTTAGAGCCTTTCCTCCGGCGATGCTCCGAGTCTTCAATTTAACTTTTTCTCAAGTCATTAGTTTGTGAACACAATCGGTAAATGAGTCAATTTGAAAATATTGAATTACTAATTTTTTGCATAAATATACATAGTTGATCACGATAGATATTTTAATGAAAAATTGTTTTGAATATTAATAGTAAAGAAAAGGTTTTATATTGACGGTACTATTAAATAGATTTTGGGTAAATAGTGTAAATTAAAAGGTAAGGTACGCATAAATTTGAGGGATGTATAAAAAATAGACTTGTGTATAAATAGAGTGTGCATAAACTGTGGTGTAGTATCCAAAAATAGAGTGTGTATAAATTTGAGGGACGAATGAAATATTTTATATTTTTATGATAAATAAGTATATTATATGATTGATTAAACTATATATATATATATACTACATTTTGGTCCGTCCACAAAAAGATGTCATAATCTATTTTTAGTAATAATTTGTTGGTCTTTTCTCCGCTCACTAATTTGTGGGCCCCTTTCCCCACTAACAACTCAATTAACTTTTTTCAATTTTCTTAATTTGTGGGCCCCTTTTTCCACAAATTAAATAAACAGCACAAGTTTTCTTAAAATTTGTGCCACCCTCCCTTAAAATATTTTTTCGTGGACAAAGGGAGTAATATTTTAAATTTTATAAAAATAATTAAAATTGCGAAATTATAAGTGAGACACGATAAATTGTGGGACAGAGGATCTCATCCGAATATGACCCACACTTTTCGCAAGGATTAAATATTGTGATCATTTATGAAAACAGATCACTTATAATATGATAGTACAAAATGAAATATAGAAATAGGATGGAGAGTAGTAATCCACGTACAATTTTTATGGACGGATGAAATATTTTTCATCTATGCAAGACAAATAACCATAAAATCAAAAGATAAATTTCATGGAAAAAGTGGCCAATTGGATAATTTCAATGTTAATATAGGATATGAGCTTTTTTGATGGGGTTCATTTATTATTAGATACTATGATTCATGAAACAAGAGATACATGGAAGAGCCTAGCACAGGCATCTCTCCATGAAACTCACAAATTCTTGGAAATCAATGAAACCATCACCATTAACATCAAAAGGTTTGATCATTTTGTTGCATTCATCCAAACTGCAACCACCTTCCTTCAAACCTAAGCTAAGAACAACTCTCTGCAAATCGGCGGCGCCGACAAACCCATCCTCGTCCACATCGAACACCTTAAAAGATTCCTTAATCTCCTCGAAACTCGGCTCTTCCTCCTCAAACAGCCCCACTAAATCTTCCTCATCCAGGTTGCTTTTATTCTCGCAATCATCCAATCCCACTATTCCAACTCTACTCAAAATCGAGTTGATTTCTGCAAATGGGATTTTTCGTTTCTCATTTGCTGAATTTTCTGTGTAGCAGTGCGAAGAAGCGTTGGATTTTTCGATATTTCCACCCCAGAAAATATTCCATTTTCCTGATAAATACTTTGGAAAATCATGGAGGAAGAAATGGATTCTTGCAAAAAAATCCTCCATGTCAGTGAGAAAACATTTGAAACCGAAAACTAGCAAATTTGAAAAAATGCTTGCTAGTCTCAACTCCATTGGAATTGAATCTTTTTTCTTTTTTTTTTTCTTTTTTTGTGGGGTGGATTTGGTGACTTGGTGTGGATATGCCAAAGTTGTGTTGGCTATTTATAAAGGTTTAAAAAAGAAAAAGATAAAAAAAAAAATAGCTCGTGTTTGAGGTGAAGGTCACATTAATTTTTTGTGAAGTGTCGTGTGGTGTGAAATTAATGGTATATTTAATATTGGGGAAACTTTGGATTTGATTCTGCAAAATTTCCAAGAAATTTTTGGGGTTAGATAAGCTGAAATTAGTGGGGTTGTTGAGTGTGTTAAGCAATGAAGAAATAGACAGAACAATTTGTATATATTGTATTTTTATTTTATTTTATGTTTAGAAATATATTATTATATATCTAATTTATTTGACTTATGCCGACGTGACGTGCACTTGCATTATAATTATAATTATGTGGGGAATAAAAATAAAACTATGAGTTGTGAGAAATTGTTGTGGAAATTTCCTCGAAATTACTAGGTTGATGAAATGAATTAAATCCGAAGATTCCAAGAAACTTCTGTGTCGATTCCCTTTCGGAGTAGTGATTTGTTTATATATTTATTTATATATTTTTTTAATTTCGTTCTTTGGTTATGATTTGAGTTATGAGATGGAGAGAATTGAGGATTGAATTGGATGATTAATTGTGAGGTTGATAATAATATTTATTATTCAGTTTCTAATGGTAAGTTTTTGTTGCTTCATTTTATTTTAGTTTTGTGATACGTGATAGAAAACTTAAATAATTATCAAAATTAACTAATATTCTTTTTTATTATAATTTAAATATTTATCAAAATTACTAGGGCACGTCTGGATTTTACACTCAAGCTTTTGCGTTAAATTAAGATGAAATAACTAGTCATTTCTTTAAGTGTTACAAAGAGTTGATTAATAGAAGTGAGTTCATATTAAATATTGTTTTTTAGTCAACTATATTTTTTATGATGAATTCTTTACGCATAATAGGAGTTAGCAAACGGGCCCAAGTTTGGGCTACGTTGTTGTCTCAAATGTGGGCTCAAGTATAATGCCAAGATTCTACAATCAAAGGCCCAAGTTCTTTTTTTTTTTTAATAATAAATTATATAAATAAATAAAGAAATTTAAAACTGTACAACAGTGAACTCGAACCCAGGACTACATGCCTTGGACATTAACCACCTGCCGCTAAGTTAACGCGCACACACAAAACCAAAGTTCTTTGATACAATGTAAAAAGATGTAACTGAATCAAGTCGATAAGATATCTAGAGCAATATGAAAACATAAGTGATTTTAATTAAAGAATAAAAACTTTAAAATATAAACTAAGACTCTCTTTTCTTATATAGGATAAAAAGAGTGTCCTATGAGGAAGGTCTAGTAGTAAAGTAGATAGATTCGAATCTCACTAACTATTTTATTAACGACTTGTTAGGTTTGAGTCTGTCATACCTGATTTTCAAGTGTGGTTCGGTCGTCCTGTGTTATTAATCATCTCCCCAAACATAAATGTTTATTAATCAATAATGAAAAAGAAGCGAAATTAGGGATTAAACCATTCACCAAACATAATATTTTTGCAAGACAAAGAATTTTGGTGTCCACTATTCACTAACATACTACAATCTATAGAAGACAAAGGAAAATTTCACATCAAGATTTGTCAACACGTGCCTTTGTACGCCACTCCCATCGCAATTACCTAATCTCATTGCAATTAATCCCACATTTAATCTATCTAATCCAACCCTTAAATTAATAAGTAGTAATCTTCCAAGTCAAGTGCCATTTTCAGGTTGAAACAAATGGTGTAATGATCACTCTCTCTCTCTCTCTCTAGGAGTAGAAGCATCTTTTCATATTTGGCCGACAAAAACGCACTAATTAGCATTTGGACAAAGTGGTGGATTGTTAATACAAAAACTCATGTAATCTTAAAAGAGGATTGCGTTAGTTTTTAAAAACTAACTCAGATATCAAGCCAATTTGTCAGATCTTATGTTACTTCATTATTTGAGGAGGAATCTTAGCTTTAATTTGGAGGGTTTATTTAATTTAGGGGTGTTCGTCTGTAATTTTTTGGGTTTATCCTCTCAAAAAAACAGTTGTAATTTGTAGCTATATTATTATTATTATTATTATTATTATTATTATTATTATTATTATTATTAGAATTAAGTATCAGATTACCCCCTATTGATGATGTCCATATCGCGTTTAGCCCCCTAAAGTCAGGGGGGAGCTGCCCACTACCTTAACGTGACTTTTTGGCATCAATTTCCCCCCCCCCCCCCCGTCGACGGGGACAGCTCTCCCCCTGACTTTAGGGGGCTAAACGCGAGGGGACCCCTATCGATAGGGGAGAAATTGGTGCCAAAAAGCCACGTTGAGGTAGTGGACAGCTCTCCCTCTGACTTTAATAGGGGGCAATCTGGAACTTACCCTTATTATTATTATTATTAAAACGTGTGATTAAATCAACATCAAATATAAATAAGGTAAAAAGATTCGGTGCATCAATATACATAATTAAGTCACATAAATACTTATTTGTTTACCTCAAAACAAGAATAGAATATGATAGTGGATTAATATGTTCCTAATTAATATGTGGATTATATTAAGAGCAGTGCTATTTGGACAAAATTTGTCTGGACAAAAAAAAAGTTAAGTTTTTTAAAATTAATTTATTTATAAAGTTTGGTTCAAGATTTAAAAAAATTTAGTTAGTGTTATTGTTTTCTCCGTATTGTAGTTTTTTTGTAATTTTTTAACAATTTTTTTATTTTCTGTTATTTTTTTTTGTAGTTTTTGTACTTTAACAATAATAAAAATTAAAAAAGTAATTAAAAGATTACAGAAAATTTACAATATAAAGAAAACAATAAAACTAGCTAAATTATATTTTATTTTGAATAAATTTTTTAAATAAACTTATATTATGAACTATTTAATCGTATTTTGTTCGGACATATTTTGTCCAAATAGCATTATTGACATTGTTATACTATTAAATAAATCACATCCAATGAAAATGATACTACCATTGCCAACATAATTAATTCCTGATACAAACTTAATTAAATTATCCAACTAACACTTGACTTCTGCTTAATTACTACAGAAAGTCAGAAACCATAACAAATCCAAAATATTTAAGGGTAGTGCTATTCATACATAGTATGTATGAATAGATTTTGGTAGTATCATCATTCAATCTCCACCTTTTTTTGGTGGGATCTAATTTCATATTGCTTTCTTCTAACCATTGACTTAAACTATTTCTCACCAAGTGCTCCATTATTTAATAATCCATTATAAACAAGACACAGCTGTGCATTGAACTGGAAATTTCATCATAGTTTAATTAATACATGAAACACAATTTGAAATTTATGTGTTTATGCACCAAAAGCAGACAGCCCACCATTTTTTTTTCAAGTAGACATAATTTGTAATTAAAAGGTTAGGTACCCCTCCATAACAGGATTCCCAACTTTTGGAACACTAAATTTTCTCTTGTATAAATATGGAACAATGTTTTCCCATACATTAAACACATCAATGCTATGCTCAAAAAATGGCATCCAAATCCCTTCTCTCTCTACTAGCTTTCTCTCTCCTCATTCCATTCATTAGTCTCCCCACTGCCACCACAAGTAAATTTATTTCAACCTTATGCTCTTTCTCATTAATTTCTTATTAGTGTTTTTTCATTCATTTATGCATAATATTCGACTAATTTTTATTTTTATTTTGTGACATTTTAGGGGCCATAAACGTGATGCATGAAACGCGAGGCGTCACCTTAGCGGATGACACATTGCAGGTATATTACAACTTGACTTTACGAACTTTACTAAACGAACTCGAATATTGTGTCATTTTGAATGTGGTTGCTTTTTCTTTAACAAAATTTAAAAAATTAAATAAATAAGCAGGTAGATCGGATGGTGGAGGGAAGAATGGATTTCGAGATCAATAGGGACTATCCTGGATCGGGAGCAAACAATCGTCACACTCCAAATCCCCCAGTTAAAGAATAAAATTTTATGTTGTATGTTGTGCTTCTTGCGTTGTACGTAGTGTAATATGTGTAGCACATTTTAGTACCTAAATCGAGTCGTACCTTTCCTTGTACTAAACCTATCACAACACGTGTTTGCGTGTTGTTTTACCTTCTCTTTCTCTTAGGGTCGAGCATTCAGATGGTTTGATCGGTCTCAAATCGAATCGAACTCGATATCAAGAGACTGAATAATGGGAGTTATATGACATATCATATATAGGGCTTGTCTTTTTATTAGTACATCACTTGTTAAATATAGTTTACTAGCTCCCAAAATTAAATTCTTATATAATTAGTTTAATCTCAATTATATGCTTCCGAAAACTAAAATCAAGTTGATCAACTTCCAAAATTAATGTATTTCATGCATATCATATGTGACCCATGTGTTTGCTAGATGAATAATTGTAATTAGTGGCCATTGACAGCAATTAATTAGTATGATGAATTAAGCATGACCCCATAATCAACCATGTGACGTTTCTAGGAACTTTCCCATTAGAATAAAGGAAACTATATTAAAAAACCCCATTAATTTACAATTTACATTTAAAAACTTCACAAAAGAAATGAAAAAAGTTAAACACTCAGCCAATGAGGTCTAGCTCAAGTAGCAAAGTCGAAGCATCCAAAGACTCTCATTTGTGAGAGGTCTTGGGTTCAATCTCGCATGCGTGTAATGTAGTGTTTTCCCATATTTGGAAAGTCTTGAATTCAATCTCGTCTGCGAGTGGTGTAGTATTTTTCTTCATTTGTATGTGGTATAAAGATCCCTTCTGCGTGTGGTGTAGTGTTTTCTCATCTTTGTAGAGGTCTCACCTACATGCGGTGTAGTGATTTATTTGATGATATATATATATATATATACATACCTATAATTAAAATAAATAAATAAACACTCAAAATGGATATTTTTCTGGGGAAGGGCTATTCATATTAAAAATTAATTTAAGCAAATTCAAGATACTTGGATTATATATACAAAAGTAGAAGACAAATCTAGGATCATGTGTAAAGCTAGCCATTTGGAGGGAAATATGATGAGGGGTTCTTATTAAGATAATTGGAATAATATCTTTTAATAATATTTACAAGGAAAAATGTCTGTACCACTCAAGCAAATCTATCCAAAAAAAAGGCAATCATATTATTACAACAAAAATTAAGAATGTTTGAGTGGAAGAAGTGGGAGTGAGGTGTCAGCCACTTGAACTACAAAATCATCATCATGTTTAGCTTTTCTAACTCATGCATGTAACATAGAACAACCTTCATTAAGATACATTCTTCTATTTTTCAATGCTAAAAATGTTCAGACAAAATTAAAAGATGGCAAGAAGAATTCCACATGTCCATGTAATTAAAAGTAAAATTAAGAGTTACACTTTATGCAGACAACAAATGTATGAAGGAGAAATATGTCATGATGCAAAAGTTGAAGCTGCCATTATTTGTAGGAAATTTAGGTTTTCTCTCAAGCCCATTAAAGAACATATTGCTTTAAAATATTATATGAAATGTTTTGAAATTCATAAATACCTTTGTATTACTCGATAATTAATTATTAAAAATTATATATATAGATCTTTAAATTTGTTTGTTTAATACCAAAGTTGTAATGGCAATGACTAAAAGTTGGATTACCTTACTTTTTAAACATGACTTTTATAAGCTCCAAGCATCTTATTCTATAATGCACCTATCATTTTATGGGTTAATTATTGGAAGTGACGTTATGTTTATCTAAATTTATAATTTTCATATGGCTTTTAATTAGAATGTTGCAATTAAAAAAAATCACTTTTTAAAACTTTGCAATTACCGGGTCCACACTGAACAAATTTTGCTAAAATATTCTTACCGGATGATATTCTGGATATTTTTCGTGCGGCTCAATCGACTATATTGATTAGTGTTAATCATGTCTATCGGGAGGCTAATAGAGCCGTCTATTATCTAGCACAATTTGCGCATTCTTGTGATAGTCCAGTGTGTTGGGACTGTCGGAGATTGTGTTGGATGATTATCCTTAATATATTGGCTCTTCTTCGGCTTCAAAAAAAATGGAGCTATAATTGCGATATTTCAGTTTCATAAGAAATACATTTGACTTTTTTTTTACACAATTATTTAGGAGGGTAAGTTTATAATGTAAAGATGTAAGAGCTCATAGTTTATGTAACATTGAAATCAATACATCGATTGTTCCGAGTACATTTAAAACGAAGAACGATTATGGCAAAAATTTAATAATTCGAAAACTTTTAGTCTAAGCAATTCGAACCAAATAACCCGGCATAACTAGTTCGAAACGGAATGAATTTACATCGTCGATGTTCCTCTCGTCCTATTGATCTGAACCGAATAATCCGAAATAAATGTTCCTCTCGACGAATCTTTGGCGGATAAATATTTATGGATTATTCGTTGGTGGTGACAAGTTTTTTTGGTGACAAGTTTTTTTGTTGATTCTAGAAGCAATATTCCTATCATCCTAAACCGATGCTTTCGTGTTCGAAGATGTTTGTCCAAATTCCTTCATGGGGTCCCAAACAGAATAATAATCGATTGAGAGACATCTTTTGTTTAGTACACCTTTTTTTTTTTACGAACCTTCTCTTTATGATCTTGAAAATTCCCTTGAATCTTCTTTACTCAATTTTCGATTTTTTTTTTTATAAAAAAAATTGAGATAGAATTTTAGAATTTCTTAAAGTAGGAAAAAGAAGTTCAAGTGTAGCTGCTGGCTAAAGAGAAAGCTAACTCATTTGCTCCTACTTTTTTTTTCCTTCTTTCAAATGTCCAAAACTTTTTGGGCCACATATGATTTCTATCATGCATATCACTAATATTATAGTCTTATGTATTCTTCTTTTCTTGCTTCAACTAGAAGCTATCACCAGTTACTAAGGATGAACATCATTTAATTTTGGACACTATATCCAAGTTAATTATGAACATCAAATAAATGTAACACATATGCTAACACATAAGAGCATCCACGGCTGCGAGTCAAATTTTCGAACTCATGGGTGGGCCCCATCTGTTCGAGCCATCGGCTCTGCAGCTAGCGAGCCCCATCTCTCACAGCCTCAGATTCTTCGATTATCTTTCTTTAGTTTTCATAAATTCCCCTATCGGGCGGCGTAGGGAACGTGCCTTTCTCTCTTTTCACCCGACCCCCCCCCCCCCCCCCCCGCAGAATTACGCCCCAAGTGCGCACCGGGGAGTGGTAGCAACAGCGAGGATCTCTAATTTTGTCATTTTGGTACGTTCACAAATATCAATCCCTTTCTTTTTTTTGAAAACTTTCTATGACAGGATGGATCCCTTTCTCCACTCATAATATTGTTAACACTATTTTTTTTAAGTCTCAACTCACAATACTCTCGACTATTTTATCAAAATCTGTGTCGACTCCTTAGGACAATTTTTTATAATTAAGCAGATGAAGTATATATGTGAACTTGACCATAATTTGCTACTAAAAAACACAACATATACATAGAGAGAGAGGGATAAAAACAATAAACCACACACTTTTCTTCTTTACTCTGCTTTTGAGGCTCAAATGGAAGTGTGATGCTTTTCAGTGCAAGCATCACAGATTCTCTCCAATCTTCCAAGTCAAACAACAGAATAAACAAAGTACACTATCCACAAATGAGAGATGAGAGAGAAAGTAAAAGAGCCACAGCTCATGGCATATATTCCCTTACATATATAATAAAACAACATACACACTACATGCATGTCTCAAACTTAGCTACCTTAAAAAACAAGAAAATTTTACTAATGTACAACAACAACAACAACAAGATGAGGCTGCTTCTATCAAGCGATGCGAAGCCTCGGCTCCGATGGACGTCGGAGCTCCACCACCAGTTCGTCGCCGCCGTCGACCGCCTCGGCGGCGCTCACAGTTTAGCACCTTATTTCCCCTTTTCTAATTTCATTATTTTCCCTTTCATACATGCATATTATACATGTATTAATTTGTGTTTGTAATATAACGCAGAAGCAACGCCTAAATCTCTGATGAGGATCATGGCCGTTGATGGCCTCACTTTGTACCATCTCAAGAGCCATTTGCAGAAATATAGGATGGGAAGGAGCCACCAAAATAAGCAACAAAGTAACAATTCTTATTCTAATTAGGAAACATTTTTTTTAGTTTTTTTGTGATGGAAAATTAATTTCTTTTTCTTCCATGCCAGACTCTGGTGAGAAAACGAGCCGTCACTCTACCAACAAGACCACCCGCGACAGCTCTACTACAGGGTAATAATTGTTTACGTATTTTTTTTAACACTAACACAATTTAAAAAAAAAAAATAGTGGGAAAAAATACTAACACAAATTAATCTGTGATTTATCAGAAATTTGCAGATGACGATGGCTCTGCAAATGCAAATGGAGGTGCAGAGGAAATTGCACGAACAAATCGAGGTACCAAAAACAAGGGGATTATTATGCCAAAATACACGAACTTTCACATTTTTCTAGTTTTACACATGAAATTAAAATTATGACTCCAAATACAAGAACTTTCGTTTCTTTTTTATTTTGCACACGATGAACATTTTCGATGAATGATTCATTAATATATTGTTGTATTCATGGTAGAATTTACCTAATTTGACTTTCATTCGTCAAAGATATTCATCATGTGCAAAATTCAGAAAGAAATGAACGTTCATGTATTTAAAATTAGAATTTTAAGTTCACATGCAAAACTAAAATGTACTATGAAAGTTTATGTTTTTTGGCGTTTTTACACCCCCTAGAAAAAAGCATAAACATTTAAATGTATTATTACACCAACTTTGGTCGATGCAACAATGCTCCAATTAAAACGATGTCGTTTTGGTCATGAAAAGTTATGCCATTGAGTCTTTAATTTTTCGGATCATGATAAAATTATAAGTCCACGTAGCGTTGGAAGTTAACCAAAAATTTATGTATTTTAACGTGAATAACGCTTAATTGAACGTATGAAAGTCCTAATATATATATGTGTGTGAAAATATTGAAGGTTCAGAAAGATCTGCAGCTAAGAGTGGAAGCTCAAGGCAAGTATCTGCAAAGAGTGGTGAGAAAGGCGCAGGAAACCATATCTGAGTACGGCTCTTGCTCCATCGAGGCAGAGCATGCGAGAGCTCAGCTCGCTGAGCTCGCCTCGATGGTGGACTCGGTCGAGAGCTCTCTCACATCATCGTCGGAGGCTTCCACGCAACGTTGTCAGCTCCGAGAGAGGAGCTTTCTCTCTCTCTCTCTGCATCCGGAGGAATCCATTGATTTGAACTGCACCAAATCGGTTCCTAAATTTATAGATTTGAACAGTTGATTTTTCTTTAGTGTGGTGTTTTGTTAGAGACGTACCAATTTCTCTTGTACAAAAATGTTATGTTTTGAGCACTTATATGTTTTTCTTTGAAAGTAATACTACTAGATTTATCCAAATTTTGATTTTTACCCGATACTATTTTCTTGGTTAAAAAATCAATTTTAGAGAAGAGATCAAATTTGAGTAACAAATGAGTTATGGGATGCAAATTTAAATAAGTTTTGATTTCTAAACAGCTATGTAATTAATTTACGATTTTCATGTACGATTCCAAATTTTCATCTTTAACCAAAAAAATACTTATAATTTTCTCGGTCAAAAGATTAATTTTGGCCAATAGATGAGTTTTAAAATATAAAGTCAAATGAAGTTCATTTTGACTTCTGAATCGACCCATAATTAATTAACGAGAATTGAAGATTCATTTTTGCAATGAAAACTTTGTTTTATATATACAAGAAGATGGCGAAACCCCCAAAAGAAATGATTAAAAAAATTGAAAATAAAGAAGAAGAAAAAAATATACTCCAAAATCCTAATCCTCTGTTTCTCGAAGGTTCTCAGAGGAAATTCAATCATTCATTACTCTCGCGATTTTCACCGTCAACGGAGCTCCGATCACCGCCGAAACTAAAGCTCACCCAAACCCCTCTCCTCCTCCCTCTCTCATCCCGATTTTTCTCCTCCTCCTCCTCCTCCGGCATCTGATATCTGCAAACAGGGCAAGAGCCGCTGATACTCAGCCATCTCTCTATGCACCCGCCGTGAAATCTATGCTTGCACGGCATCTCCCTCGCCGTCTCGCCGCCCTCCCATCCCTCCAAACACACCGCGCATTGCTCGCTAGATCCGGAATCCTCGCCGCTCGCGACCTCCACGGTCGGCATGGCGTCGATCGACGCCTTCGACGCCGCCCGCCGCCCGGCTTTGGGAGGCAGCAGATCGTCGAACGAGGCGTTCGATCCGCCGCCGCCTTCCGCGACGACCACGGCCGGGATGAGCGCGTCGATGAAGACGAGCCACGGCTGATCGTGAGCGTCTGGCGCCGCGGCGGCGGCGGCGAAGAGGAAAGGGAGGAAGAACGGGATGCCTCCGCCGCTTGAATTGCTTGGGATTTCGCCCAATTGATCGGGGGAAGCAGCTTCGGACGCCATTGATGGAGAATTCGAGATGATTAGTG
The DNA here is from genome assembly GCF_028751815.1 of Salvia miltiorrhiza. NCBI lineage: Eukaryota > Viridiplantae > Streptophyta > Magnoliopsida > Lamiales > Lamiaceae > Salvia > Salvia miltiorrhiza. Next base: position 55,408,699 of record NC_080391.1, read on the forward strand.
AAGGTTTAGAGAGAATTGGAGAGAGGAGTTGATGGATTTGGGCGGGATTTGGAAGTGGGGATTTTTATCGAGCAGGTGATGGGCGATGAGTCTGGAAGCTTGTGGAAAGTTCTGGAATCATCATGTTGCGACAGATGGCAGATTCTTCATTTGACTATGTGATCAAAACTTAGGGGGGTGTATTCGTTGTGGATTTCACATAGATTTTAGACGACTTTCAAAGAATTCGTGATTGGATTTCACCCCGATTTTCACTGATTTTCGAAGATTTTACGGGATAATTTTAGAATTGAATTCCATGAAACCAGCGCCGGCTAGAAGAGATCCAGCGCTCGCTAGTGATATTAATTAAAAATCATATAAATTTTCATTAGATTTAAATGAATAATATTAGTAAATAGCAATTAGAAGTCTCAAATTTTAATTATTTAATTAATTTTAATGATTTTGGCTTGGACATAAAAAGGGAAATTGGATATGGGAGAAAGAAATATTTCTTTTGTGTTTTAAAATTAAAATAAAATGAATCAGGCAGGATGTATAATTGTATATTGTTAAAACAAAGAACTGTAGAATTGTTAATAAATAAAAATAAAATTTTGTAATAAAGCTACATAGGAGAGTGAAATAAGAAGAAATCGGGAATCTCAATTCATGGTAATGCATCACATAATGTGTTAATAGTGGAATTACTTGTTATGATAAAAAAATATTGGAATTGAATATTCTCCTATTAGTTGAAGAATTTGATGTTGACCAATACGTTTTCTGGATTGCAGCCACTATTTTATTGATTGTCTACCTATATATACATACTCAGCGCTCGCGACAATCCAGCGGCCGCTAGGAACCCAGCGCTCGCTGGCTTCTTGGCCGCGGGCGCTGGAACTCAGCGCTCACTTAAAATTTCATGGATTTCAATTCTCGTGGTTCTTGGCCGGATTTCGTCGTGTGTATTTTTTGGATGAAATCCATGAAAGTCATTCCGGATTTTAAGTCAATGGAATAACGAATACACCTAGATTTGTATGGATTTTAAAAAGTCTTGAACGAATACACCCAGATTTATATGGACTTTTAAAAGTCTTGAACGAATACACCCAGATTTCTGCAGACTTTTAAAAGTCTTGAACGAATACACCCAGACTTTTAAAATCCATAGAAATCCATCAAATTCCACAACGAATACACCCCCCTTATACAAATGATTAATCAACATAGGATTTCTAAACAATGCTTTGCTAATTAAGCTGGGGAATTCAAATCAAGTTTAAACCTCTTAAGTTAAATCTAGTTAAATTGAGAAGTGAAATTTATTTGAAAAATAACTAACTGATGCATCCAAACATTTTCTTAAAATAAAAGATTAGTTAAAGTTTTGAGTCGAGCAATGTCATAAAATAAAAGATTAGTTAAAGTTTACACCTCAAATTTAGTTTTTAAATGTCAAGACATTTGCAAAATAGCATATTTAGGAGTACATGGCCTTTTTTAAAAAAACAAAAAGAAAGTAAATTACCTTTTTAAGTTTTTATATATCTATAATAGGCGTGATTTTTTGTTATTTTATGATGCATGAATTTGTATGACGAGTCCATATATGTTATTTTTTATTTAAAAAAGCAGTAAAATTACTTAAAAAATACTATATACTAAAACTTATATTTCAAACATTTATGCATTTCAAAAAGTATTTTGAGTGCTAAGACTCCTAACAAATACTTTTTTTTTTGCAAATTAATATTCTGTTTATTGAAATAAAGAAACAGGCCAAGTAAGCTATTTGGGCCTTGTGAATTGGGCCATGTAGGCTTTATCTACACTTAATTGACAAAATGTTAAGGGACAAAATATTTAATAATCAATCTTTTCAAAAGAAACTAATTTTGTAAGGTGTTTTTTTTACTTATGTTTATGTTTGTCATTCTCCATGGTTTCTGTCTCAAGTAGTTTAGTTTAATATTTGTGGGAATTATCAAATATAGCCATTTTTGTTAAAAACATAAGTTTTATAGCCCTAGTTTATAATAGATAAGTTATATAGTCATTTTAGGCTTAAAAGACTATAACACCCTTTGATTTTTTTGAAACTTCGAGTACTCGATGGTGTACTCGATGACATAATCGTGTACACCATCGAGTAATGAAAAAAATGAAGATTTTCTACAACAATATCGAGTAATCGAAGTACTCGATGGTGTACACGATGGCACCACGAGTACTAGATGGTGTACACGATGCCGCCATCGAGTACTCGATGGTATACTCGATGGTGCCATCGAGTACACCATCGAGTACAAAAAAGTCCAAGGGTGTTATAGTCTTTTAAATTTAAAATGACTATATAACTCACTACAAGAAAATGCGGCTCTAACGACCGAAATTTCGGTCGTTAAAATCCAAAAATCGGTCGTTAATATTTTTAACGACCGATTTAACGACCGTTTTTTTCGGTCGTTGTTTGCATCGTCGCCCGAGTTTTAACGACCGTTTTTTCGTTCGTTAAATTTAACGACCGATTTTTTATTTTTAACGACCGAAATTTCGGTCGTTAAAAAGAGAAAAAAAAAATAAATAAAAAATTTATTTTTTATTTATTTTTTTTAATAACGACCGAAATTTTATTTTTAACGACCGAAAATTCGATCGTTAAAAATTAATAAAAAAAATATTTTTTTTTTCGAAAAAAATAATTTTTTTTTTTAATCTTTGTATCCCACAAGTATTTTTAGTGTATTTCTAATGTATTTTGACTTTAATTGCATACCATTTGACGAACTTCCCAGTAGGTCACCCATCTCACTTGTGCTCTAACTCAAGCACGCTTAACCTTGAAGTTCTTTTCGAGTAGTCACCAGTACAGAACACTCGTATTATTGATATATATAGTACCTATTAATTCATTTAAACTCTAATTCAATATAAAACTAGTACGCACGCCCGTGCGATGCACGGCGAATATCAACATTAAACTATATTTTAAATAAATAAATATAAATGTAAACCGTAATCAATATATTATATAAATTATTATTTTTAAATAGTTGAAATACTATTAATTGTTTTTAAGTGATAATAAGTATAAAGATAAAAATTATTTTAAAAAATAAAGCAAGTATAAGTGATAATGAGTAACAATTATGTATCATATACGTACATAAGGAGATGACCTCGACTGTCCAAAACCTGCCAAAGGAAACAGAGGTTGAACAATATCCTCATCTGGCTTTCCACTGAATTTCGACACTGCTGCTACACCTTCTTCCACCTTCCTCAAACTGATTTCTACTTCATTTGGAGCTGGCAAACTGCTCAATTATAACACCATTGATAATTTGATATACATAGAAAAAAAAAATGAGATTTAGGAGTATATTTTTCAGAAAAGTGACTGGCAGAGATAAAGAAAGTTCACCTGTTCATATTATTCTCGGAAGGAAGAACTATTTGAATGGATACTTTGGAGAATTCCGGTTTGAGTGCTTGAGTAAATATAGGTGTTGTCATCGGTATCTTCTCTGTTGTAGAATTCTTCCCAAATATATACCTTCAATGCATAATTACATCAGTTCATCCACAAACGTAAAAATAAAATGATCGACCACGACTAAGTGAAAAACCCTTACCCTAGCTACGACAGAATTATAGCCAGTTGAACCTGACAACTTGTCACCACTTGTTTCAACAACTATAAACGGATCATACTTTCTCACCTGCAGAGTTACATCTAACATTTCCCACACGGCGACCACACGCAAGATCTGCCCGAGAACATATCGGCAAAATTGTAGGGGGATTGATTGCTGAAAAAGAAAAGGCCGAGAAAGTTACAGAAATTATTCAAAATCTACAGTGTAAAAATTGGAATAATAAAAATCTCAAAACAAAAATGTGAGGAACCTTAAAAATCCACCGAAATTCATAAGCTTCCCTATCTACTTCAAACTTCACCTATAAACACACATGAAAACTCTGTATTTAGCAAAATTAAGAAATTAATTAAGAATTTAAAGAACTCAAATAGAAAATAAAAGAAATAGGAGATGGTGATGGTAACTTCTGTATCAATTCGCTGATAAAGGGGGACATTGGTTGTTGTTCTTTCGGACGGTGGCGATCAAACATCGCTGGACTGCTATGATAGGCACCGGTGAGGTCAAGACTCGACAATATCGTTGATGAAATTAGATGGAAAAATGATGTTAACGGCGGTAACATTCCTGCTGCAGACGACATGTAACAATGGCGAGCGAAGAGGGAAGATGGTGGGCAACTGATACTTATGCCCATCTGCATGAGCCTCTACCCCCCTCCCCCCAAAAAAATGGTATCCTTGAAATGACATTAAAAGATAATGTTCCCAAATATCCCACATTCATATATTTATTGTTCAATAAATGTCAAATTATAGAGAGGCCTCTAGAAAGCACCGGCAAGTTCTAGACTTCATGATTTCTCGAAGTCGCGCGACACCATCGGAATTTTCCCCTCGCACCATAAATGAACCTCCTTCTTCACCAAATTCCCCATCAAACAATTCCAGTGATACATCACAAGTTCTCAGCAATCGCACGCTTTAATTCTCTCGATTAGAAAAGCTAAAAATATGTCTCTGATTTCCGAGCTTCTTCGGCAACCGCCGCAGCAATGCGTTCGACCCATTCTCCCTAAATGGATGGAAAGCAGTTCGAGAAATTATATTGATTTTTGATAAATTGTCGTTGCTTTAGAGATATTGTGAGAGAGAGAGATTTAAATTGTTGGGAGAACCGTCTCGGTGAGGGAGAGGGAATCGTTGTTAGTGAGAGATGTGTGAGGGAGAATTTTGCTGGCAAAAAATAACTGATACAAACTGTGCTGGCCCTTTAAGATATTTGCCCTTTATATGTTATTTTATTTGCTAAATTGCCATAAACTGTGTTTTCATATAATATATAGATATCATTAATCATTCATAACCTTATAATATGTCGAGATAATAACTAAGATTTGTGGTGTCGGCGAAACATTGACGATTAATAATCAATATTATCTATTTTTATAGAATAATATTATGAAAATAACAATCATTTTTAAAATATTCTCTATAATTTGAAAATAATAATTAAATAGAAAATTAATAAAAAATAATTAAATATATATATATATATATATATATATTTATATATAATCAAAAAATAAAAATAAATAAAAATAAAAACGAAATTTAAAATTTTTAAAATTGAAAAAATAAAATTAACGACCGATTATTCGGTCGTTAATAAATAAAATAAATAAATAAAAAAATTAAAAATAAATAAAAATAATTTTAACGACCGAAAAATTCGGTCTTTAAAAAAATTATTAAATAAAAATATTTTTTTATTTAAAAAATATTAAAAATATTAAAAAAATAATTAGCGACCGAATTTTCGGTCGTTAAAAAATAAAAATAAATAAAAAATAAAATCGGTCGTTAAACGGTCGTAAATCGGTCGTTAAGGCCGAAAAATTAACGACCGAAAATTTCGGTCGTTAATTTCGGTCGTTAAACGCGTGTTTTCTTGTAGTGACTTATCTATTATAAACTAGGGTTATAAAACTTATATTTTTATGAACGAGGGCTATAATAAGATTTCCCTCTTAATATTTTATACTGCCTCCATCGTATTTAAAATGTCTCAAAAAATGAATAAAAGATTAAAAATTGTTTTAAATGAGACAACTCAAAATAAGGGTGTAATGTGAAACATTTCAAAGGGGACAATTCAAAATTAAGGGCAATTTTTTTTTATTAGTTGAATTATTTTAAATGAGACAACTCAAAATAAAAAATTAGATATTTTAAATACAACAGAGAAAGTATAGTAATTTGAAAGGATTCCTCGGGTCAATATTATCAACCAAAATTAATAAGAAATGGACAAATTTTGCCTTGTTTGCTACATTCCTAATCTCGCTAAAATCGTCAATCCTCATTATCAAATTACAACATTGCATGTACGTCCAAGTCCTTCAACATCTATTATTTAATAATAATAATAATAATAATAATAATAATAATAATAATAATAATAATAATAATAATAATAATAATAATAATAATGTTTAGCATTTGTCATTAATGTATGTACATATAGTCATAAAGTATGTGTTGGAATAAGAAATAAATGTATTTGGCATTTTAGCATTTATGTCAAAGAAATGGGGTTTCTTGATTCCACCGGAGTAAAAAATAATATAAAATAAAAAAATTGACAATTGTGAAGTAATAAATAGATTTTCAAAAAATAAATAAATCACGTTAGTTTTATTAGTCATCGAGAAGATAAATGTCATACTGTAATAAATAATGTCTTACTAATATTTAGTAGCAAAAATGTAGTAATTAAAAAAAGAAAAAGAAAAAGAAAAAGAAAAAAAGACAAGAGGAGAATACGTCGCACATATCGTATTGACCTTGGTAATTTCTCGTGGTTGGGCATCAAATTCGCGATTTCTTTTACACTCCCATTTCCATTTTTCCCTTCTGCTTTCAGGTATTTTCCTTCCCTCTTTATATCTCTCGTTATTTTTATTCTCCTTTATTTTTCAATTGTTTTGTAGCTCATTGCTTTCTGATTGCATATTGAGTTTGGTTTTGGCTTCCTAAGATAAAGAAATAAAGAATTTCTCTGATCCCGCTGCGTATTCCAGCGCGATCGGTTGATTTTCTTTAATTAGTTGTTTTTCTTTTCCTGGATTGCCCACTGTATTTGAAACTTTAGATTCTGCCTACCTAAAAATTGGTTCTTGATTGATGTGGTAGTTTTGTTTTGTTTTCAAGAATCTGCCGCTGAGGTGGTTTTCATTAAATTCAAGATAGAAACGGCACGGTTTCTAGGGTTCGTTTAATCAGATTGCAATTTGGGGTAAAAAAAGATGACAATTTTGTGACTGGTGGGAAAGGGGCAATATTAGATTGAATTTTTTTTTGAGGGGTTGATTTTGGTGAATTTTATGTTTAGGGATACTTTTGGTTGTTGATTGAGGTAGCGGCGTGGTTAGAAAAAAAAAGAATAAAATTTACTAAAAAAGGAAATTGTGAATGGGTGAGCATTTGGTGGTGAATATGGACCAGCTGCCGAAGCCTGAGGTGGTTGAGCATAGCCAACCGGTGTCTCACGCCGTTTCATGTGGTTCCGTGGGGAAGAAGTCTGAGTTGGTGGGGACGTCATCGTCATCAGCACCGGAGGATGAGAAGGTGGTGGTGGTGGTGGAAAATGAGGATGCAGACGAGGAGGCGCCGCTGATAGGGATGGGGGAGTGCCGGATTTGTCAGGAGGAGGATTCGATAAACAATTTGGAGAGCCCGTGTGCTTGCAGTGGGAGTCTTAAGGTGTGCTATGCCCTTTTTCATTGTTCCTGTTGATTTTGACTAGTCTGCGTTACCATGTTTACGAAATGTGTTTCTAGGAGTGGTTAGGCCTTCGAGTTTCAATCCTTGTAGTGAAGTGAATGCAATGTCTAAATGGGATGAACTCGAGTTCTTGATATTCTTGATTTCACTGTTATGTGAGCTGACACCATCCTGTATAGATTAGAGTGTTCAATATTTATTGTTTGCAATGTTGTTCCTATCCTCGAATGATTCTAAACCCCCATATAACCAAAATCGCGTAGCATATTATTACCATATAGTATTTAGACAATAAGCTGTTTGACAAAATTTATGTTGCTCAAATTTATGTTAGCTAGAAAAGTTTGGTGAGCTGTTTAGCAAGTAATTTCTTTATATCTTCCTTGATTCACGGGGTTATACTTTTCAATGATTATTCTATAGATAAAGATTCTTAAATGTGATGATGCTTTTCCCTCGCTTCTGTGAGAGAAGACCCTGTTTGTTCAGATAGCCTAACTAACTGTTTTAACTGATTGTTCACAGTATGCTCACCGCAAATGTGTTCAGTACTGGTGCAATGAGAAAGGAGACATTACTTGTGAGATCTGCCATCAGGTATGCGACTATTCTGCTCCTCCTAATTTTGTCGATTTGCAACTGTTTGATTAGTGTCGTACTGTCTTATGAATCATATTAGGCAGCTAGCTATGCTTGTTCGAAACTTTAGGGATATGGTAATTTTCATAGAGCATGTTTTATTTCACTTGAGTCTTGAGGTATTCAAGCACAGGATGTCCCGTTGATCAAGTAGGACTAGGAATCATTTGTACTAGTACAACCGAACATTAGTCATATTAAACCATTGGAAGGGATCTATGAGAAGGCACGATGGCATGATTCAGTAGGAGCAGTACTTTTCGGATAGAATTTTTGTAAAAGCTTCCATACACCACCCACCTATGGTTTCTATGCATATGCGTGGAGATCCCATTAGTTTTCTACTATTTTGTTTAGGTGTGATTAACTCACTCTCTGCCTTATTCCTTAATAATTCGGGCATGCACTTGAGTGACAAGTGGCTGCACCTAGCAAATAGAAGTTAGTTTTCTTTCTGTCGCTTTCTAAGAAAAGGACAGTCAGCTTCCGTGCTGCTCACGAATGCTTTCTTACTCGAGTGGTTTCCTGTAGTGTATGGTTTCAGCATAATATTCTCTCTCAGTGATGACTCGTGTAAATTTGCAGCCATATCAATCGGGCTATACTGCTCCTGCACGGCCTCCATCCGATGAAACTAGCATTGATATCGGGTACTTACTGGATTTTCCATATTGAGAAGCACATGTGTAATGTTTATACGAGCAGCTTTTCTTCTCGAACAAAGTTTTTAGTAACAATTTTAGATGTTTAACAGTTAATGCCGTCAAGTTTATTTTCTAATGTGAAGGCAATATTTAACGTCTCTATAATTTCAAATACTGATTTTGGCATGTTTTTATCCGTCTCTAGGAGTGTCTGGCAAATCTCGGGCACTCCCCTGGATATGCACGACCCTCGACTTCTGGCCATTGCTGAGGCTGAGCGCCAGTTGTTTGAAGCTGACTATGATGATTATAATGGTACAAGCAACAGTGGCACAGCATTTTGTCGTTCGGCTGCTTTAATTGTAAGGCTTACTACCATTGTGCACTTTATTTGGATCTCTTTCAGTCATTTTGATGCAACAACCTTGAAAATTTCTTGAGTGATATTGTTGTATACACAGCATCCGTTTTCAAAACTAGCGAAAATATATAATTTCACTGCTGTCGTTTTGGCAGTTGATGGCTCTTCTGCTACTGAGGCATGCTCTATCCATCACCGATGATGGAGATGGAGAGGGAGACGATGACGCTTCCACCTTCTTCTCTGTGAGTATATTTGCAAAAATTACGTCGTTTGCATACAATCTGTACGTATATCATGGTTCTGAACTCCCCATCGATGCAGCTGTTCTTGCTCCGAGCCGTCGGTTTTCTCTTGCCTTGCTACATCATGATCTGGGCCATCAGTATCTTGCAGCGCCGCAGGCAAAGACAGGCAAGTACTTCTAAGGCAAAATTAACTCAAGAAGCTCATGTTCCATTCCTTTTAACTTTCTATTTATGAACTTCTTCGATTTTTCTGGGACAGGAGGCTGCGGCTCTGGCAGCCGCCCGGTTTGCTATTGTCGTGCAAGCGGCACAAAGCAGAGGTCTTCTCGTTGCCTCAGCTGCGCCCACAATCACTTCACAGGCGACTCCTCACCTCGAACATGCTTGATTTTAAGTGGGAGGCTCCTGCTTGGTATGTTTGTACAATTCATGCAGAAGACACCTTGCTTTGATGAGCTCTTTCATTTCCTTACATTGTGTTATGATATGTGTATATGAATGTTTTTTTTGGTGAGTTTTGACACCTGCTCTTGTCAAACACAACCAAAAAAACTGTCTGAATCTTAGTCTTGATTTCTTGTATTAAAGTTTATATAATGCACTTGAAAAACCTAGCAATCTTCACACATGTTCTAGCTCTTGTGATGGTTGAGCTTTTGTTTTCTGGGCTCGTGCCCTCGTCTTCCACGTAGGAGGGCGACGTGTCTTATGATACGCTTCATTGTAGGTGCGCTGCCTCGTTCCTTGGGAAAGACTGTACGGTACGGTCGTGTGTGAATATGTGGTGGATACTACAGCCAATGTGTATATTTAAGTAATGGTAGTTGTGATAAGTGTTGGGAATTAGCCTTCAATCAAGTTCTTAGCCTTTTGTTTTATCCTACTTTTCTTCAATATTTTTCTTTTTTGAAAAAAAAAAAATTGGGAATATTTTGAGCCTTTGATTTCCTCCTTGGTAGCTAGGGTTCCAACTTGTAAAGATTTTTCAAGGAATACAATAGAAAAATCATACTACATGTTTAACTTATTAGATTCTTTTCTTGGTTTATTACATTTTATATTTCATATATAATAACAGAACAGGTAAAATATTTTGATGACACTTTTTTTGTGAGGAGATGTTAGGCGTTTCTTGAAATAATATTTGTTTTATGTAATGTATATTAATAAAGCAAGCTTATCATAATATTATATATTATATATATGGTGGTTCAAATTCCATTTGCACATGTTTACTTTATACCCTTGTCATCAGGGGACTCGAACCCAAAACCTTTGGCCTTAGGTATTAACTCTTTACTGCTTGGTCAACAAACGCACACGCAAAAAGCTTCTTTAGTTTGGCGAGGATAGACCCAAACTATGAGAACACAAGTGAGTTCTTACAAATATGAGAGACCCAATTGAAGAAACGGTGGCTTACTATTGAAATCACCATCTATGGCCAAGTTTACAAATCTAATACAAAATTTAAAGATATGCAATAAAATCTAATCATCATCTTCTTCCTATAGTGATATGCAATAGATATGGTTGTTTTGCTTGGTAGGTTGTACATCTTGTTTGATAGGTTGTACCTTCTAGAAGATTACGATTAAACTTGGGAGATCTCAAGGAATAAGTTCATTTAATGTGAGCTTTCAAATGTTTGGACCATGACCACTCAATTATTCCTTCATCTTAACACATTAATAGAATCTCATCAATGGCAATGGCAATGGCAATGGCAATTGTAAAAAGTAAAAGCACAACCAAGGTGTGCTTAGGAATGTTCCTATTTAGTTGCATGTGATATTCTATGTCACTAATGCCAAAATCTAAAGTGAAGATCAATGAAAAGATGTCAAAATCCAAAATAAAATACATTTCTCCTTAATTAATTGGAGGGCTTTAATCAATCATTAATACATACGAACATATACATATATTGGTTTCTATATATTCCCTAATCCCTTTTTCAATTCCTTATGTATTTCAATTGGTCAAAAATCAAGTCAGATCCTCTGTCCCACAATTTACAGAGGATTTCATCTGCAAGTTTACAATATCTCCTATATATATTGTATCTATAAATTATAGCCACGTGTCAATAAAATATAACGGTTAATGAAAATTAAAATATAATCATGTTTAAAAATTTTGTAAGTAAATAATAGATTTTTAAATTTAATTGAAAATTTGAAATGTAACGATCATCTGCAAACGTAATAGAAGATGTTGTTTTAGTGGTGCAGATAGCTCGGATTAGGGCAAATCCTCACTATAGTAAACTTTTATTTCTCAACAACCTATATATATATAAGGGAGCGATCCAATGAGATCCCCTATTTTTCGTGAGACACTGAGTACAAACTGCCTTGTTCGTCAGTACATATGTCTTATTCATTGTACTCAGTGTCTCACGAAAAATATAGGGTCTCACTGGAATGCACCCCTATATATATATATATATATATATATATATATATATAGCCACCGAATACACGAGCCTCGTAGATGCTACACCTGATAAACTATATACCATATATACAAATGTAAGAGTATCCAAGGAGAGTGGATGTTGAAGAAGAGCAAATTAAATTATAGAATTAAACTTATCAGGGTGAAAACAAAACGGCAAAGATGCTTAATTAGCTTCTTGAGGGTGTTAATGTTTGTTCCAATCACCTTTAAACTATCCCATTTAGATTCTTTTCTAAATAAGAGGCCTTCATGATTGAGGTGAATCTGAAACTCTTTCTTCGATTCCGGCGCCCCTTGCAGCTTCATATATGCCTATACCAATTTTTCTTCACCAATGCAACATACCAAAACTCCTCTCTCTCCCTCTCTCTCTCTCTCCCCTCTCTCTCTCATTAACCAGCCATGGTTGTACACATCCATAGGCCATTTTTGGTGATCATATGCTTAGCATTAATGTTTTCGTCGTTTAAAATGCACGTAGTTATTGGCACGCGAGGTTTAGATCAGGGCGTGGATCACAGGGACGAGCCCACACGCGTGGTCGAGGCAGCAGAAGTGAAAGGGAAGAAGGCAGCAGCTAAGAACATGGGATTTGATTCAAACCAATCAAGCAAAAGGAGGGTTCCCAAAGGATCAGATCCTATCCATAACAGAAGTTGAGATCATATGTGTTTGGATTAATTAGGGTTTTTTTTTAAGGTTAATTTCTGCATGCATGCTTCGTTTTGGGTGAATTGATGTTTTTGATGTATATAGTTTAGAGCCAAAGATGAGGAGAAGAGATCATCAACGCCTAAGATTTGGTCAGTTGGGATTTTTATTGTTTTCCTAGATTAGTTTTAGTGGATATATATGTTTAAGGATGTTGATTTTGTGTTTTTAATTGTTCCATGTCACACGTTTATTTGAAGCCATAAGTTGTAAGAAGAAAAATAAAACACTTTTAATTTTATTTTATTTTTCATTTGAGGAGGAAGAGTTGTGGAGTTTGAATCATAGACCTCACTATTTACAAACAGGAGTACTTTGCACCGCTTGAATGTCCCATTAGCAATTGGCGACAAAAAAAAAATAGTTTTAATTAATTAATTAGCTTTCTTATTATGCAGCAGTGGATGCAAAAATATAGTTTCAAGAGAGCTAAAGTTGGCCAAAATTTTTGTTTCACAAGTAAAAAATCATTAAATAAAATAAGAACGGAGAACCATTTCAATCATTCAATCATCAAGATTTACGATGGATGCATCATCTTGGTAAATGAATGCAGCACTTGAGTTCGAATCCTGAAGAAGCGAAAATTTTACAGTAAAATTAACAGCGGATGCATTAATTTCTACAGCAGATACAATAATTTTAATAATTCTCAAATTTTTATAAAAATTATATTACTCACTAGAACCACACCCTACGTTATGTAATGGTAAGATTGAAAAAAAAAAAATGGTTTGTGGAGGAGATATTTTATATCCACTCATGCTTCCAATTTCATTCATCCAACTTATGAAAGTTGGAAAAACTTATTTGACAGTCAACGGAAACAAGATCTTATATTCCAAAATAGTGTTCAAATGATCTTTATAAAATATTTAAAATACACCTTTTAATTATTGCAAATTTCCTATCCCATTGAAAATTAATAATTAGAGACAAGATATCACTTTAGGATAAATTTTCGCACGCATTTTAATTGGTCCAAACTTTTTCGCTCGAATTAAATAAGTTATGTCACACATTGATAAATTAAACATATTCGAAACTCCAGCATATGCAACGTGTTCAAAATATTCGTTTTGCAGTGGCAAAATCCTATTTTTTTTAGCTGAGGTGAAAAATGGCAGACATATTCTATAATATTGTTACGGCATAATATTCCATATTTTTTTTTAGGCAAAATATTCCATATTTTATTAACAGTTAAAAAGTGAGGCATCTGATTTGTGAGAATCATTAAACAGTGGCACCACTTTCACGTCTCAAAAAATTACATTGGATCCCTCTATTTAGTGTAATAGAAATCAATTTTCCCACCTTTTAATTTTATTGCAAAGATTCATCAATATATTATATATATGTTGATTTGTAAATGGGTTTCACTTTAGATTAATTAAAACGTCGTATTTCAGTTAATTTCGAATAAAAAATTTCACCAAATTTAGAGACCTTGTACGCAATTACAATAAATGAGAGTTTATCACTAAATTTAATTAACTAAATATTAATTGAAGATCGTAAATTACTTTGCTATATATATCTACCCAAATAAATATTCATCAATTAGTTGCTCATGGAAATTAAACTCCTTTAAATGACCAAACCGCCCTTAAATTAATTTTCGAGTTATGTATGTAACAACTAACAACTTTGCATTTTCCCTTTGGGAAAAAGAATTTTAATCATAGTTGCAACTAATTTAAAACTACTCTTTTATACATTTGAAACGACCATCATCTAGGTGAACTATTGCTATTGATAACTTTTTTTTTTTACTTTGATTGACATTTGTCAATTTTGGCAAGTCAAAAATTGGCATGAATCTAAATCTAATCATTCCAATCATAAAGATAATCTTTTTAGAAGCATTCAAAAAATTTACTTTGAGATATTTGCTGAATTCGTTTAATGAAAAAGGGGTTAATTTTCAATAAATTGATGAAGTTTCGTCAAATTTTGATTTTGCATAAAAGTTTTTTTAATATTTGATGTGATCATTACTGAATTATTTATTTAATCTGATTTTACATATTAATCTGAATATTTCGCGTGATAATTACTTATGTATTGATTTATTCTGATTTTGCAGCCAATTAACAAATTTAATATTGACATTAATTATATGAATAGTTGACATCGTTTACATCAACCGATTATCACGCAAAAATTATTATGCCACATTTATTATTTTGCTAGTCATATCAATAGTAAATTCGACCGTAACTAATCCTAAATTCGAATGGGAAATTATATGCTGTAAGCTGAAAATTCTCACATGTCATGATTAGTAGAGTTGATTTGGAAAAACGAAAAACTTTTGCAATGGAAATGCACTAGCTCCAAGAATGTCAATATACATATTATTTTCAATTTTTGAACATTACTTACATGAATACTATAATCAAAATAGGTTAAAAAATTTGATTGGGTTATTATTTTTTATAATTGAAAATTTTAATTGGTTATATTATTTTTTATAGCTCTCACTAGAACCACATCACCTATATATTCATGCGTTATAAATTGAGACTTTCCCACAAATTTAATTGGTAATTAAGATTTAATCTTTAAAATTAAAGAAAATAGAGCCTCAATCAAAAAATTGGGTGATTAATCATTCCTACTCCAATTATCGTAAAAGGGGAGGCTTAAAATAATTGCAGTATGAAATATGATTAGATTCGGCGCAATGAAAAAACGTGTGTCTCTATCTTGAATAAAAACAAGTAATTTTTTTGAATGGTGGTGGTATATGATGAGACATTTGGTTTAACAATTATTAATTATTCAATCTAAAAAAAGTAAGACGTAAACCAAATTGTAATATTATCTTAAAAGGCATCTTTTCTTAAAGAAGTCGAATGGTGAAGTTGTCAATTGATAATCTCATTTTATTTGTATGTCAATTATTTATGAACTGGTTTTTTTTTTGGCGTATTATATATTGGCTTTTAGATAGTTCCAACTATTTGGTGCCATGCGAAATGTGTCGATTTGATTATCTTGTAATTAAAGATTGATTTTAAATTAACCATAAATGATCTAACAAATAATTTAAAATATGAGATATATGTACCCGAAAATGTATAATGATTACAAACTTTTTGAATGATTAAATTATAAATGCAACTCAAATTGCCACCACAATGTTGGGTTGAAATTTTATAAGCCCACATCCCAAATAAACAAAATCCAAAAGCCCGATCACTAGTAAGTGATATAAATACTCCATTCACATGCTTTGTAAAATATGACTAGGAAAAAGGACCAAATGCAGTTAAGTACTTAATCAAGGGATTAAATAGATTAGGTTAAATACGTTCTGGGTGATGGTTAGTCTGAAGCTCGGGATATGTTATTATTTTGTTTTGATGTTTTTCTTTGGTACTTTTTGTCCTAGATTTATTTTATCTCCTTAAGATTTTTTCCATTGAATTTTCTTTAAGAAAGTTTTAATGAAGTCTCTTAGTCTGCTTGCTTTTGCTTTTAAGGGTTTTTGGTAGGATCGCTTTTTTTTTTCTCTTTTTCTAATAAAATTCGCATACTAAGCATGACTCCTTACTTTTGGCACAGTTATTAAGAAAAATAGTAATTAAATGAGAAAAGTAATAGAAAATAGTTGAACCCACAATTTTTTTTGTAAAATCAAGGGATTTTCTTTTTTGAAAAGGGTCATTTGTAATGGAACAATCCAAAATGACAAGGGGGCATATTAAATGGGACGGAAAGAGTAATAGATAGGTTAACTAGTTTTGTAATAAATTGATTAATCGAGTTAATCGGAACAGGTCGAGCTGGCTCGACCAATCCCAAAAATTTAGACCTTTTTTTGGTCGGTGCTGAATACCAAATAAATCACAATAATTAATTAACTCTACAAATTTGATTAATTTTAAAATATT
Source organism: Salvia miltiorrhiza (assembly GCF_028751815.1). Classification (NCBI taxonomy): domain Eukaryota; kingdom Viridiplantae; phylum Streptophyta; class Magnoliopsida; order Lamiales; family Lamiaceae; genus Salvia; species Salvia miltiorrhiza. Next base: position 55,425,045 of record NC_080391.1, read on the forward strand.
TAAATATATAGTAACAATGACGATATTTTTCAATTCAAACATTAAATGCAAAAGTCCACAACTACTATTTTCCGATCAGCTCTCTAACATTCTTTAGGGCATTAGTCCAACTCATTAATGCTTTAAGGAAGCATCCACCAATAATTGATTCACTATATAAAATCAAGCAAATCACAATAATTAGAAATAATATGTTTCTTAATTTCAAATATTTAGCAGATCACCACAAGATCGGTCAAAAATAAACACTCGAAGAATACAAATCGCATATTTTTGTGTTGTTTTTTCTTTAGAGAATACAAATCACGTCGTTTTTATTTATTTGGGGCTCTAATCTTGGTAAATTAACGATCCGGTCCCTAATATTCGCACAAATATTATTGTAGTCTAATTTTTTTTATTCGATCAAATTCAACCCCTGATTAGTTTATTTATTAATCATCCAATATATTTTATTTTAATTACATGATAAAAAAAAAAAGGTAACGTATGATTAATATTTTTGTTAAATAAACGTAAAAACGTAGTATAGAATGAAAATTATGTATATTAGATTATCACATTAGATTTTCCTAGTACAATTTATTTTTATATGTGTGGATTACTGAATCATAGACAAATTTTTTAATCATAAGTCACTTCAATTAATTATGTTTTGAGATTTTTCCTCGTTGCCACATTATAATTAAATCATAAGTAACAATAACAATCACATCAACATGTGGCTCTAAGATTATGATCATTTACTGCTCTCTGATAAAAGATTGTGATAATTTAAATTTACTAGGATGCCATTTTATGACTACTTCTTTTTTTGTCTATATATATTATATATATGATGACTAATTATGTAATCTTATCACATCTCAACTTTGGCTAGTTTGATGAGAGACACCTCCATCTTTTTTTTTTTTTTTTTTTGATAAGGAAAGTAAATATTATAGAACGAAAAGGCACCAGTAGTACCAAGAAGATTACAAAATCATCGGTGATTCATCATTCGACATCCACCTATGAATCCCAACTCCATCATTAACAAAACCAAAAATTCTACCCCAACTCCACACTCTAGCTTTGATTTCTCCAAACAAGTTTGCACTCTCCCATCTTTTGTTCTCAAATCTACTCTCATTACGCATTTTCCAAATAAGCCAAGTAGTACAACACCAAAGAGCCATCAAGAGCTTCTTATTTCTTTTCCGGCCACTCAAACTAGTAAGGAACTGAAAGTGCGAGGACACGTCATATGGCTGCGCCATGCTAACTCCGAGCCATTGAAAGATTGCTTCCCATACCTTTGAGGTCTTTGGACAGTGGATCAACAAGTGGTTTGTGGATTCCTGCCGATGAAAACAGGCGTTACATCCCACCTCGACTTCACACAACATCACATTTCTTCTCGAGAGATTGTCACACGTCGGAGAGACACCTCCATCTATTTTGATTTTATTTTAATTAGGGAAAGAGAATGGTAAAGTTTGAACTCCCCAAAGGGATATAATTGCTAATCTATAATTATGTTCCAACTTTACATATTTTTATGATCTAAATTTAATTATATATGTTTCAATTTTATAAGTATGTTCTACTAACCTAAAATTTTAATTATGTTTCAAATTCATATGTTTTACTAATCTAAACTTAATTGACAATAAAGCATCATTCAGTTGTTAGGACGTTTTTCCTCCGGCTATTAGTTAGAGACTATAGTCATTGTGGGGAATGAGTAATCATTATTAATCCCTTTTTTAAAAAAATAAAATAAATAAAAATCAAAATTTTATTATGCATTTGTGTACAACGATGTAAACTTTTACATTAGATTAATTAATTAGATTATGCAATACAAAACCTATAAAAAGTAATTTACAAGTGAATTTGGAAGGAAGAAATTTATGTATTGTGTTTATTGAATGCTTTGTCGGAGATTGACTTCCTCTCTACGCGTGACACGGCACTAACAAGAATGGCTGCTGTCGGTTTCCGGTGGTAGATTTGAGCCCGGCGTCGGAGCGACGCCGTGCCGCTCCCCCGCGCAGTTCGCAATATCTGCGCCAAGATTCCACCGGAAAGTGGTACTCTCCACCACGCCGAGGCACTGCTCGATCCGCGCCCTGCCAGATCCGCCGCTGTCTCCACTTCCAGATCGGAGCCCAGCGCGGAGCCGTTCCGTTGACACCATGGTGAGGACTGAGGCGGCTGCCGACGGCATCGTGAACGGCATCGCCGAACCTGAGCCAGGGAAGGCGCTCGACGGCACGCTTGCTGACGCGGGCGTTGGCGAGCTTGACGCTCGTGGTGGCCAGTCCGGCCGTCCACCTCCATTCTCGGTTCTCCTCCCGGTGATTGATTCGAGTTCGCCGGAAGTCCATCGTGACAAGGGGGCCTCAATCTTCCACTGGTTTCTTCTAATTTTGACAGGTCTAGATCCCCTGCCAATGTTCCGTCTCACCAACCGCCTCTCGTAAAGCCGGGTTATTCTTCCGGCGCAGTGGCTGTTGGGCAGCGCTCGTCGGGTTTTTCACCGGCGCAGAGTTTGATCGGTGATCCTAACCAGGCCATCCCTGGTTTGATACAGCCGTTGCCGTCTGTTGTTACTTCAGTAGCGCAGGTGCCGGGTTCTGCTCCGGCTGTTTCTTTCGCTGCCAAAGTAGCTGATAAAGTCCAACCCAAATCCCTTAAGAAGCCGGATGTTGCAGCGTATGGCCTCCGAGGCCTTCAAATACAGCGAGAAGGAGAGGTTGTCACCCTCTCAGTGCCCAAATCGGAATATCAAACAAAGTTGGAAGAGTTTCAATTTGCACTAATCGGTAGACTTATCCAACGTAAAGGGGACAAGCCACGTACGTTCGCCGACCTCTCTCATGAACTTCGAACCATATGGCAGTGCGCCGACTGTCAACTGGTGCCCATGGCTAAGGGATTCTTCGTTGTTAAATTTTTGACGATGGAAGAGAAAAAGAAAGCTAAGGGGAGTTCTTTTCTCCAACTGTCAATCGGCCACGTACGCTTCCGTGAATGGACTAGGTATTTCGATCCGTATAAGGAAGTGTCGTCTCTGGCTCAGGTATGGGTTCGGATATATTATCTCCCTGTGGAGTTATGGACTCCGGTGATTATTGCTGGTATAGGTCGTGTGCTTGGTCATCCTATGCGAATTGATAATGCCTCCGCAACTGGTTATGTGGGACACTTTGCGCGGGTTTTGGTGGAACTTGACATGGCTTTACCTATTCTCAACTCGATGTACATTGATGACGGCGATAGATCGTTCTACATTGAGTTTGGTTTTGAATCTATGCCCCTTTTTTGCTCGCGTTGTAAACTTACAGGTCATTCAACGGATAAATGCCGGAGAGCTGATAAGGCCACGAGCAAGCAAAAGATCACTGAGCCTCCTGCTGTGGTTGTGAAGAATCTTGATAAGGGAGAGGGTCCGACTCCTGCATGGCAGCTCAAAGTTGATATTCTTAAACCTCTATCAGGTTCTGATCTTCTAGACGCGGCACCTTTTAAGAAAAATGATCTCCCTCTGGCGGGGGATGCTAACCGATATCAAGCGCTAGATGAGGATGAGGAAGAGGAAGTGGAGGAGACTATCATTGCGGACTCCAATTATGAAGCAGAGCCTTTACATGAGGAAGAAAATGATGGGTCGCCTCACACGGACAAGGCTAGTGATAAGGAGGGCTCGAATGTAGAGGGAACTTTGGAGTTGGATTCTGGAACGAATAGTGGAGCTGTGGTAGAGCAACAACCGGTAGTTGGGGCAGAAGATTCAGCGACCCAGCGGGTTAATTCGCCGATTAAGGAAGTTGATTTTGATAATAAATCAATTTCGTCTCCGGATGACATGGCGAGTCGTATTATTTGGTTAGAGGAGCAAGTTAATCAGGGGATGCAGTTGCTCTCGGAGCAGAAGCGCGGACGTGGTCGTCCAAAGGGCTCGGTAAAGGGACGAGAGCCTATACATGCAATTCCGGAAGGTTGTATTAAAAGTCGTCTCAGGAATGCGGAAGAAATGGGTAACAAGCCGATGGAGTTTGTGGTTGACGTCACCAATAGGCCTAGTATGATTGCAATGAATAATGTCGTCCATAGGCGTTGGTCGGATGATTTGGATAATGATCCTGGCTTTCCTTTTTGAGTTGCTCTCCTTCGCTTTTTAAGTTTTGTGCCCTTAGTCTTCATCTTGTGCTTTCAAGGGATGCTTTTTTCTTTTTCACTTTTTAATAAACCTCAATTTAATAATTGAATGCTTTGTCGGATTTATTTGAACAGGTGTTATTTCTTGATTTAATTCTTTGGTATCCATTTTCAAAGGATCTGACATAGTTTAATTGTACATTACTCTAATTAGTTGGGGGTGTCGACCACCACTATGAATCACATGACCATTATTCAGTCAACATATATATTGATTTCAATAAATTATATTTATTGTCGTTATTAATTATACATTAAACCCTTTTTTCTATTATTTTTTTGAGGGGGAAACTTTTTTCTATTATTGCTTGTGTTCTGTTTTACTTTTATGACTATATTTTTTAGTGACCATTACCAAGAAAAAAAAAGGCATAGAAGGAGTTACCGAATTTAATTTTATCCAAGATTAATCTAACAGTAAAATAATAAAAACTATTTAACGTTAAGAAAGAGTGCTTTGGAGTCGGCAACCAACTCACATGTTGCAATATTCGACTCAACTTTAATTGAATCGTGTTAATTAAGATTCAATTTTATGATTTGTAATATAGAGTATTTCTAATTTTTGCATAAGTTTAATTACAGCTGATATATATCTAGACATTTGTCGGGTGTCAAAATAGAAAAATTTAAAGAGGGCAAAAATGCAAAAATATGTACAATATCTAGAAATCAAGATATGACATTCAGATTAGCTATCAAAATTAATCGATAGCTTTTATGACATTCAGATTAGCTATCAAAATCAAACAATATAATCGATAACTTGAGAGGACAACTCAAAGTATAGGCTTCAAAATCCTCAAATCAATTTTGAATTTCGATATTTGCTAGATGATTAAATCTCAGTTTCAAGTCATACAAATAATTGAAAAGGGAAAATTTACTACATAACGTAAGGATTGAAACATTGTTGGGACACTTTAAAGGTCTATTTAGCAATAAAAACCAAAGATTAAGATTTGATTAGCAATCACCCCTTAATTTGAATTAAAGTATTTCCAAAAAAATTGCATGTGGTTGAAAAAATTTGCAAAGTAACGCGTGCTTGTGGTCTCGTACGTGACATGACAAATGGTAATGACATTGTCCTAATCCACTAATTTAAAGGATTGACTCCTAAATTGTAGACCTCATTATTTTCATTTGTCATCTTCTATAATTCTAGCATTTGATCAAAACCTCTATCTCATGCTAACCTACACTACACGCATGGCTCCTTCATAAAACACAATTAAGACTAACCTTCAGTAGCCGATGAGACCTAGTTCAAATGATAAAATTGGGACACTCAAATATTCTCTTTTGTAAGAGGTTTTAAATTCAATTCCATCTACGTGCGGTATAATTTTTTCAACCTTTATATGGGTACTGATTCTGCCCGCGTGCAGTTATTTTCCTACCTTTATGTGGTGTAGAGGTCTCGTCTGCGTGCGAGTGACTTATTTGATTATTAATATATATATCTTGTAATTCTAAAAAAAAACTAACATTTAAAATTAAGTAATTATCAATATCAATTCTCTAGTTTAATAAGTGTATATGGGGTATTTTTATCTTATAGTGTAAGCTTCGAAAAGTTAATATCAATATATTTTTCTAGTATATATATCTATATGAAAATGATTCTTATTTTATATTCTAAGAAGTGTTTTTATTATAGACGACCCCTATATATCTATATATATCGGTGAAATTCGAACTCATGATTTTTCAGTCATAAAACTAACTTTTAATTAGAGACAATATATATATGATTGTTGGATCTTATGTGTCACTTAGAGTATATATTACTAAAAATTATGATTAATTTAAATAAGGATTAATGGTGGAAAATATCACAACTTTGACCATAATTCCCAATTACAACAGGATTTTATTAAGAGTCAATATATAAGAATACTCACTTTTATATAGCAAAAATAAATTTTACCCACTCAAATAAAAACTTAAAAAAAATACCCATTTTTTGTGTTAAAGGACTAAATTACCCTTAAGATTAAAATTAAAAAAAAATACCCACTCTTAATCCCTATCAGTTTCTCTTTCATTCTGAAAAACCATCTCTCTCTCTCCCCCTCTTTCTCTCCACAAACGCTCTCTCTCTCTCTCTCTCTCCTATTTTTCTCCGTAGATAGACGCACGCTCTCTCTCTGCCCTCTCTCTTTCGCTCTCTTTCCTCTGGCTCTCTCTCATCGCTGCCGCCAGAAGTAGCTGCGGTTTTGGAGGTGGAGGTTGATGATAACACTCATGTTTCCATGGTTTTTAGTGTTCTTATGATGTTAATTTTATAGGAAATTGAGTGGTGGATGATTGTTTTGTGCTTAAATTGTTTTATCTTGTGAAATATGTTACTTTCTCGTACTTTGATGAATTTTACAGAAATATGGAGTTCGAATTTGGACTGTTGATCTTAATGAAAGTTGTAGTTCGTCTCGATACGAGTTCGTAGGCGCAAACGGTTCGCAAATCCGAGTTCGAACGAGGAAGATATGGCCGAAACAAGAAAATCGCGCACAGCAGTGAATAGTGCCCGACGGGAATTTCCGAATTTTCGAGATTTTGCGGGATTTTCGGATTTTATCAATATTTTCGACCTCTACACTGTATTTATCTCCTGTGCCTATATACAGGGACGGAGCCAGGGGGGCTAGAGCCCCCTCCCAAATTTTGAGTTTTTTTTTTTTTAATTTTAAAAAATATATAAATATATGTTTATACCTATTATAAAATAATTTTGTTTTATAAAAGAGTATTTGGTTATTATATTCTCTCATATATACTTAGTTTAAGGATTGTTTTTTAAAACTATATGATCTATGAAATATTGTTTGTTATTATTACTATTATACTTGTCTTTTAATAAAAAATGCCTAATATGTATGAAATGCTAAAAAAAATTATAATGTATTGTAACTAATTTGTAATATATAGAAAATATATAATCTATGGACATGTTGTTTGTTATTATTATTATTATGCTTGCCTTTTAATAAAAAATGTCTTAAATATACGGAATTTTCAAAAAAAGTTTTGTGATTTATTGAAACTATATAATCTATGAAAATATTGTTCGTTATTATTAGTATTATGCTCGTATTTTAATAAAAAAAATACCTTAAATATACTGAATGCCCAAAAAAAATTCCTCGGGGGCTACCGCCCCCGAACCCCCGTACAGGTTCAGCCCCCCCCCGAACTAAATTCCTGGCTCCGTCCCTGCCTATATATAGGTCCTTTCCCTGACCTATTAGACACATCTCTTTACCTCTTTTCATATTTTTCAGTTTTAGACTTAGGATTTTAATGCTTTAATAGATTAGATTTTTTTTCCTGCAAGATTCAAGCTGTTCATCCAGAATTTCTTCCGGGTTTTATCTATTTTATTTATTTCAATTGCTTTCTTTTATTTATGCTTTTATTTTATTTTATGATGTCCAGCTAGTTCTTTCATCTGAACCTAGGGTTTGTACATAGCTGATTAATTTTGTGTGTTTGATTTATTGATATCAATTTGCCCTCCAACTTGTGATTCATGATTCCTGGTGCTTAATTTCTTGTGAATTATTTGGCCAATAATTTACATGTCTAGCTGTTCAGTTTGAGTCTTGAATGCGATAATTGTTCAGCCGATTCAGGAATGCATGTTATAGTAGTAGCCTTGACACTTGAATGGGATAGGTGAAACTATAGGGAGCTATTCTTTGTGTACGCTTGGGAGTTAATTTATTGCTTGGAGTCTTGAATGTGAAGGGGGTAAATTAATCTACTTTCATAGGTGTTCGTTAGAGAAACTTTTTGATCATAAGTAATTTATAGGGAGCTTTTTGAGCTTGGAAGTTGCGGGAACTCGCGCCTTGTCCATACTACCACCTTGAAGCATGTGTTTCTGTGAGTAGTGACACACATATCATCATCCCTCCAAACTTGTTTTCGAACTTATGTTCTGTAATAAGTTTGGGGGAGGGGGGTGAGAGTAGATATGTGTATCACTTTTATTACTTTTGTTGGCTTTATTGTTTTATCTTGCTTGGTTGGTGGTGTGTGATTGTTAGCTCCATTAGATTTCTGGTAAGATGCCAATGATGATTTCTGTGAAAAAAAAATTGAATTTGATTTTCTTTGATGATTTAAGTATAATTGGAACTAATTTGCATAATTCTAGAGTGATTTTTAACCTTGACTTTTAGACGTTGAATAAAACTGTGAGATTTTGAGCCATAACTGTTTATCATACACAGTTTATTGTTTGTTATGAGTTTTGTCATGCATGTGGTGATCACAAAGAGGTGTTCGTTATAAGAACACCTATGAAGGTAATCCCTTTTCGCATTCAAGACTCCAAGGAATAAATTAACTCCCAAGCGTACACAAAGAATAGCTCCCTATAGTTTCACCTATCTCATTCAAGTGTCAAGGCTACTACTATAACATGCATTCCTGAATCGGCTGAACAATTATCGCATTCAAGACTCAAACTGAACAGCTAGACATGTAAATTATTGGCCAAATAATTCACAAGAAATTAAGCACCAGGAATCATGAATCACAAGTTGGAGGGCAAATTGATATCAATAAATCATACACACATAATTAATCAGCTATGTACAAACCCTAGGTTCAGATAAAAGAACTAGCTGGACATCATAAAATAAAATAAAAGCATAAATAAAAGAAAGCAATTGAAATAAATAAAATAGATAAAACCCGGAAGAAATTCTGGATGAACAGCTTGAATCTTGAATCTTGCAGGAAAAGAAATCTAATCTATGAAAGCATTAAAATCCTAAGTCTAAAACTGAAAAATATGAAAAAGAGGTAAAGAGATGTGAAAAGATGTGTCTAATAGGTCAGGGAAAGGACCTATATATAGGCATATGAGATAAATACAGTGTAGAGCTCGAAAATACTGATAAAATCCGAAAATCCCGCAAAATCCCAAAAATTCGGAAATTCCTGTCGGGCACTATTCACTGTTGTGCGCGACTTTCTTGTTTCGGCTATATCTTCCTCGTCCGAACTCGGATTTGCGAACCGTTTGCGCCTACGAACTCGTATCGAGACGAACTACAACTTTCATTAAGATCAACAGTCCAAATTCGAACTCCATATTTCTGTAAAATTCATCAAAGTACGAGAAAGTAACATATTTCACAAGATAAAACAATTTAAGCACAAAACAATCATCCACCACTCAATTTCCTATAAAATTAACATCATAAGAACACTAAAAACCATGGAAACATGAGTGTTATCAGTTGACCCGACCGGCGCTCTCTCCACTCTCTCTCGCTCTCTCTCTCTCCTGCGACGGCCGGCGAGAAACGCGTGCACGGCCGTCGATCTCCCTCTGCCATCAATTTCCAGTTTACTTAACGAATGGGGCGAATGTGTACAATTTCCATGTGACTTATTTTAAAATTGTTGAATTTGAGGGGAGTTTTGGTGAATTTTAGTGAATTTGGTGAATTAGGGGATCTACGAATTGTTGCAGATTGACTTGATCAACAATTTCTTCGAGTTGATGGATCAGTGAATTAGGGGAATTTTTTTTCTGATTTTTTTTCAATAATATTTGATATTCTTTTAGTTTGATTTCAACTCGGAAGTTAACTAGGAGATTATTTAGATTATTCGAGAAAAAAATTAATTCAATTTGATTTTAATAAAAAAAATACAAGTAATGAAGAAATTGATGAAAATCAAGCAATTTTGTACAAATGTTCTTGAATTCACAACTAAATTATCAGCGTTGGTTGTGAATTCACAACTAGAAATCGTGTTGGTTGTGAATTCAAGTTTTATTGGTTGTGAATTCACAATTAAAAATAGTGTTGGTTGTGAATTCAAGTTTTATTGGTTGTGAATTCACAACTTGAAATAGTGTTGGTTGTGAATTCAAACTTTAAAATGCAAATTTACGATTACTTGAATTCACAACCAAAAAAGCTTGAATTCAAAACTACTTGTTTTAGTTGTGAATTCAAACTTTAAAATTCAAATTTATGATTACTTGAATTAACAACCAAAATAAATCCTGATTGTGAATTCGGGTTTTAAAGCTCGAATTCACAACTAGTTGTTTTGGTTGTGAATTTAAACTTTAAAATTCAAATTCACGACTACTTGAATTCACAACCAAAATAAATCTCGGTTGTGAATTCGAGTTTTAAAACTTGAATTCACAACTAGTTATTTTGGTTGTGAATTCTAGAATTGCTAGTGTTAGTTGTGAATTCGAGTTTTAAATCTCGAGTTCACAACCAACTCTATTGCTAATTGTAAATTCACAACTGATGTTTTTAGTTGTGAATTCAAACTTTAAAACTCAAATTCACAACTACTTGAATTCACAACCAACATAAATTCTGGTTGTGAATTCACAACCAAAAAATCCTGGTGGTGAATTCCACTTGGTTGTGAAATATGAATTTTTTTTAAAGAGTAGTGTTTGAAGGGGTAAAATAGTAAGTGTGGGTATTTTTTTAAGTTTTTATCTTAATGACTAATTTTTAATTTTACTAAAGGAAAGTGGGTATTTTCACAATCCACTCTTTTATAAACGTTTCAATTACAACATCCTATAATTTCATTTTTTGCAATTAAATATTTTTTTATTTTTTATTTTTTTGACGGGATTTGTATATAAGTACATAGGAGCAAAATTGCACAATTTTACCGTTGAAAAAAAATGGGGAAAATGTAATTACAAAAGATGAACGAAATGACAAAAAATGAGAGACTATTCTCTTTCAAGATTTGGCCGACCTATAATAAAATGATAAAAAGGTGAAAAAATAATAATAATAGTTTTCTAACTTTATAATAATGAAAGGATAATCATTGTAGAAGCAACTAAGATATGTTTGAAATTTTGAGATTGTTAGATATTGTACTTGATTCTGTCATATTTAATTTGCTACAAATAAATACGTATTTACTAATATATTAAATTCATTTTTAATAATTTTGTTTTTATTTTTTTTACTTGATTTTTCTATGTAGTTTTTTTTTTTTTTGATCAGAAAAAGATAATATTATATATTAATATGGGGTACCAGAGATACCGAAAGTTACAAAATAAGATGAGAGATGCTTTTTGTCATCCAATCGTGAAAATTTACTTCGCCCTCCAACAAGTCGAAGATTTTGCTCCAACTCCACAATCTAGCTTTAAGACCTCCTACCATCTTATCAATCTCCCAAATCTTCATCTCGAATCTACTTTCATTCCTCCCTTTCCAAATAAGCCAAATGGTGCACGCCCAAAGAACCGAGAGGAACTTCGAACTGATCTTCCTCGTCCCAAGGTTTGAGAAGGCTTCAAAGTGTGCTTCGAGGTTGTCGGGTCGAACTGAGGCAACTCCCACCCATTTTTGGATTTCATTCCACACCATTTCTGTCTTCGGACATCGAAGGAAAAGATGTTGAACTGATTCCTCCTTCTGACAGCATGCATTACACAAAAGTTCCTCTTCGCCAAGTGGAATCCTCCTTTTAACTAAATTGTCACAGGTTGGCAGACGGTTTCTCAGGATTCTCCACATTGTGGCTTTCACCTTTTGGGGAGCGCGAATCTTCCATGCTTTCGCAGATCTCTCCTTGAGGCTTACTGTTATTGTCTCCACTAATCGGCTTTCCTTAATTACTTTATAAGCTGTCCTCGTGGTGAAAACTCCCTCTTTATCTGCAAGCCATTTCCATCCGTCTTCTACACCTGCATAAAGATTGACATTGGCAATAACAGCGGACAATTCATTCACCAACAGAACTTCTCTATTGAAAAGTTCTCTCCTCCAACTCCAATTCCACTGTAGCTATATCATATATGGGTGAAACGGTGAATTTTAAACTCTAAAACTTTATCATTTATCATTTACTGTAGCAATATCATGCTTTTTTTTAGAATTAGAAGAGATATTTATTATATAATCAAATAAACAACCTGCACGCAGGCGGGAGAACCTCTACACCACACAAAAGTGGGAAAACTACCCACACGCAAGCGGGATAACTATCCATAAAAAAGTGGAAAAATTATCCGCACACAGATAAAATTGAACTCAAAACCTCCCATAAATCATAAAAGAGAGTCTTTGGGTGCCTCAACTTTACGACTTAAACTAGACCTCATTGACATATTATGCATCTTTTCAATTTTTGATCAAAGACTCATATTAGTTGTAACGCATAAACGCTAATTAGGATTTGCATTTGCAGTTAAGGTTCATAATTTCTGATTTTTTATAAAACAAGAGATTTTTCCGAGTCGTAAAAATTAGAGTCTTTTTTGTGTGTGTGTATTTTAGAATTCAACAAATTACATTTAATTCATATAAATGCTAAATTATTTAACAATTATGCCGTGATGAAATTAAATTCGTGCCGTGGTCAATAAATTAAAGTAGTAAAAAAATTGTAGATTTTTTTAATTTTATCACAGATTTTTAAAAAAAATATAATTCAAATTAAATACTGACTCAGATATTATTGCGAAAGATCAATCATGAATATAATGTTGCAGTCCTTTTTTTTCAGGTCTGATGCATCTTGCACTAAGACCATGAATATCGGCGCCCACAATTCCAAGAGGTCGACCGCCACATAGACATTAGCAATTAAAAAAAAAAGAAAAAATTTTGCTTCAGTTTTGGAAGAGACCGACCTCGGTCTGCAGCCGATGGAGATGAGACCACCTGGTCTCTCTACTTTTTTGTCCACATGTCACCATTTCATTGGTGATAAATTTAATTTAAATAGTAGTATGATATTTATATATAGTAGTATGATATTTATATATATATGATGAACTCTCAAAATTATTCTCAAGATTATTATTGTAATTTATATAGTATGATTATTTTTGCAATGTTATTATTGTAATTTATATTTTTAATTTAGTTTGTGTAATTTTTGTATTGCCTTTTAATTTCATAGTTATTGCTCGAATTTTAGTTTTAAAATTTTTATAATTTCTTGTTTTAATCATAATTTTATATATTATTTTTAACAAAAATAATTATTAATAATTAAAAATTATAATAAAAATAATTATAGATAACATTGTGGTTGGGTGGTTGGATGGTCATGGATAAATCATTCAAAATAGATGTGGTTGGGTTGGATGAAAATTGATGATGTGGAAGAGAGAGAAATTAATTAAATATTAAAGAGGTTGGATGGTTGGGTGGTTGGAATGGTTGCTGTTATTCATGGTTGTTGTCTGAGTACGTGACCATTAATTATCACATTTCTTTATTTAATTATCTTTTTCCAAAATTTTCAATTAAAAAAATCATGCTTGCAAAAGAAAATGTTAAAGAGAAAAAAGAAAAGAAAGGAAAAAGGTATTACTTTGTAACTTGTAATAGATAAAATGCCTATTTAGCTTTATGTTCACATTTTTAAAGTTCAAAGGGTTTAATTATATAGTATTAAATATTTTGTAGCTTATCAATGTAGGCGCGAGACCGGAGTTTAACTTCTACCTTGATAGAGAATAAATTAAATATCAAAAGTATTCATCAAATTAAATTTACATTAAATATTTCTAGGTCACTTTTGGCCCGCCCCAATATGCATAAAATTGGATTTACCAAAAGATAATTACCCTATTCTTTCAAGAATATATATTATCCTAATTCAAGTTAATTTGCGACGACAGCAACCGTTAAACTAATTAATCAATAATGAAAACTATATTAATAAAAATAAATATATCGATATACCTATAATACGATAGTCTAAAATTATTTATATTCATTATCTTAGGACGATTTACAAAAATAAATTAATTATTTTAAATTTTAGCGTTTTGGAGTCACATTTGGACCCAATTCGGTGTATGTATGTCACATTTGGGCCAGTTCGATTAAGCTCTAATATGGTTCACGGATGCCAAAATTTAAAATAATTAATTGATTTTTGCAAAATTTAAAAAAAAAAGTCTACTTTTCTAAAAGCGTCTTAAATTAGTGGCGTAAAAAAAATTGAACTCATAATATGATACTCCCTCCGTCCCAACGAAGTTGAGTTGTATTCCTTTTCGGGTGGTCCTAACGAAATTGAGTCGTTTTTCTTTTTGAAATAAATTAAAACTACTAATTACACCTTATTTTTCTTAAACACATTACTCTCTCTTTCATTTCAATTTTTCACTGAACACTAACTTATTAAATTTTATGTCCAAAAGAAACGCCTCAATTTCACTGAGACAGAGGGAGTATGTCATATGTGTACAATAGAGCCTCAGTTTTTTGGGGGGCCTAAAGGAAAATCGGCACTGTTTCCCCATAATCCCTTTTATTTTAGTTAATCTTTCTCTCGAAATAATAATTTTTTGATAGAAAAACAAGTAGAGATTCATTTGGTTTCTCTAGTTGACACTTAGCTATCTCCTAGATTAATTAATCTCGAATTTATGGTAAGCTTTAGAATTTAATCAAAGGATAATCAAATAATTAATGCTTAAGCAATGGCTATAAGATGCGCAACGTGTCCGCTTAATGTGATGATTAAAGAATTCAAAAAAAGTGATTAACACGGCCTCGTTGGCCCCGTCAGCGTGCTCGACAATTTTTCAAATTGTTATTATTTTTCATGATTATCTTAATCATGTAATATAAATGTAATCATGTAATATAAATGTAATCATGTAAGACCAAGGGGGAAAATATTTAAATATTTTAGCAAATCTAATATCTTTCCAAATCTGGAATTGTGATTAGGTTACCGAGTCCACCCTATTTTTGGAAGATACTCAACATTAAAATAATTAAACATTTCAATTAGTATTTGTTTGTAACCGTTGCGGTTTTACCTCACTTTGATTTAAGTGAAGATAATCAAGAGTTCACTCAGTTTCTTCTTGGATTAAGAAAGGATTAGTCTAATTATTGTATTAGAAGAAAAGTCTGACTTTGTGAGCCAATGAAATGAATGAGTTAAATGTGATTAAACGATTAATTAATGCATCTGTTAGTATTTTAGAACTTCAACTGATGAATAATGCATAGCAATCTATCAACTCAATGGGGATTAATGCACTATTTCGTTAATATATGGAGTATTTTTTTTCTCAAAATAATCTATCTTTCTCATGGCTCATAATGTGTTTCTTTTTTTTTTGTTCTGCAACTTTTTGCCAGCATTAATCGTAGTCGTAGAAAATGTAAGGGAAAGTTTATAGTAAAATTTATGTATTTAATTTTGGGTTAATTGCCGCAAAAATCATATACTTTTTCGATTTTTGATTTTTTTTCATGACAAAAAAAATCTGAACAGAAATCCATGAATTGAAAAATTAATTGCAATTTTTCCCGCGTCCATTTTCCGGCGATCTTTGATGGAGCTCCGATCCAACGTGGCTTAATTGATTCCAAGTGTTAAAATAAAATCATGACATGGCAGCCACATGGCAACTCTGGTGGCCTTGGTCAGCTCTGGCAGCCCAAGGCAGCCAGAGCTGACCAAAGCAGCCAGAGCTTCCTTGGTCAGCTCTGGCTACCATTTTTTGAGCTTTCCATTTCTAGATTTTTGAGAAGGCATGATCAAGTTAAGAACTAGATTTTTGCTCTGCATTAAGAACTACATTTTGAGCAGATTTTTGGTGTCATTCCATTTCCAGATTTCGAGCCATTAAGATCTACAAAAGAATCACCGAAACGGATTTTTCTTGGTGTGAGATACACGAAGGACGGCTGGTATTCCACATCCACATTGTGCAAGCGGTTGCAAAGCTCCTGAATTCGAGCTTCCAGTTAGGTTTTAGGACATTTTGCTCGACGAACCCTAAGCTTCAGATTTTGTAATTCAATTGTCAAAAAACCATAAAACGGCGTCGTTTAATTATAATTAAAATGGCGTCGTCTCGTTCAATTCCCAGCGATGACACGCTGGAAATCAGATTGCCACCTCGAATTCAATTTGGGAAAAAAAATGAACGCAGGGGGGAAATTGCAATTAATTTTTCAATTCATGAATTTCTGTTCAATTTTTTTTTTGTCATGGGAAAAACTCAAAAATCGAAAAAGTATATGATTTTTGCGGCAATTAACCCTTTAATTTTTTATATTTAAAATAAAACTAGGATTTAATTAGTTTTTTTTTTACACATTGTGGCTAATTTTATTTATTTTTTGTAAAATAAAAAATGCAAAAAAATACAATATGTACAAAATAATTTAACAATATTATATTTTTATTTTGAACAAAATATTTACAATTATGGCCAAAAAACATTGTTCGAAATGTAATTAGAATTAGATCTATTAACCCAATAATTAATGACGTAATAACTGCATTTTTTTTGTGCCCTTCAATGTGTTCACAAATTTCGTGAGTATGTGCATGCTGATGCATTGAACCGTTTATGAAAGGTACATATTTTTAACAATATTGAATTCACTAGTCAAAAATTAACTCCTGAATCTCTTGACTAATCCTAAATTTTTAGAATTAATTATTTTGTACTTAGTTATTTAATAACTCATAATTACAGTCTAATTAATTATAATTTGAATTTAATAATATATAATTATAATTGAGTCAGAATTTAATTAAAACCGATGCTTGGAAGTGTGTCTCAATAATATTATAATTAATTTATATAATTTTTTTATTCAAATTATTTTATATAATTAAACATCAGTATTTTTGTGAGATATGGCACACCCAATTAATTAACAGTACAACCACCACATGTAATTAAGTAAATTAACTGCTTATATTAGTGGGGGCCAAGTCCCCCTCCCATACTCTACTCCTGCCACGTGTGATATATTTTTATATATTAAGATCACCCAAACACATCAATAAATAAATATTCTATAGAGAATCGCGAGCTCAAATTCAAAGAACTTTGCAATACTTCCAACTTCCAAGTCGGATGTATTGCGATTTGCACATAATTTTATCTACATTGTTAAAAACAAGTGTCATGTTTGAAAATAAAAAATAAAATTTGATTCGAATAAGTTTTTCATTCTAGATCAATTTTACGGTAGGATAATATTAAACTTTTTTATTTTACTTGTGTTACTAATGTAATCGTTTTTATTTATACTATATCTTATTTTTCATGGAATTATTAGAGATAAAAAAAAAAAAGTGAACATCACTAATAATTGGAGAAAACTTATTTAGGGACGGATGAAATATAAAACATTCGAAACTTACGAAAACAGGTATCTGTATTTATATATCGATTTGATGCGTTTTGCTGGTAATTATTTGATATTCGTCGTTACATTGTTAACGTAATTACTCTCTAGAAAAAATCGTTGAGCAGCCTCATACATATACAATTTCAACTTTCATTATTCATCTGATATGATATATACTCACGTTACGTATTTATATTCAGGTGTATTTAGATATAATGAATATAATTTTTTTTGGAGGGAAACTTGAATATGCAAAATTGCAAGATGGATAAGGGAAAAATTGAATTTGAAAATTAAATACGGTTGCATGAGTGTGAATATTAATTTCGGTACAACTAACATTGGCGTGTGCATTGTGAGTTATCACATTTTGTAAGTTATTACCACAACAACCCTATGAATCCAACCTTCAATTTTCCCAATAAACAAGTGGTTGACATTATTGGAAAACACTAACTTTTTGTCTCAAAACCCCACACAATAAGATCCACCAAATTCCCACACCTTCACTCAAAATCCTAAATCACCCCCAATTGTTTCAGTGCCAATCCAAAATCATCAAATCAAGAAAAAAAATTAATAGTACTAAAAAAAAAAAAAAATCCACCCTTATTTAGCAACCCTAACCCCAAAATTTTGTGCCCCAATTTTGTTTGAAATCTCACCACCAATGGACATAGACTTAACCCCAACCCCCACCCCCACCTCCGCCAAAAGCCCGGACGACAACGAAATCGACACGCCGCCGCACACTAGCAACGGCGGCGGTGGCGGCGGCGCACTCAAGCACCACCACCACCACCTCCCTCGTCGCCGCCATCCGCCCATCGCGGCGGCATACAAAGAATGCATGAAGAACCATGCAGCCGCGATCGGCGGCCACGCGGTGGACGGCTGCGGCGAGTTCATGCCGCCGCCGCCGCAGCCGTCCCCCGACCCCGCGGCGCTGACCTGCGCCGCGTGCGGCTGCCACCGCAACTTCCACCGCCGGGACCCCGAGTCCCCGACCTCCGCCGCCGCCATCACCCCGCCGTTCCTCGACTTCCGCCACCCCGCCGCCCCCCTCCCCAAGCGGTTCTCCCTCTCCCTCTCCCCCTCGCCGCCGCCGCCGCCTCCGGCGGCTGCGGCGGCCCCGTCGCACGTGTTCTTCGCCGGCGCCGAGGACCACCACCCGGCGCCGGTGACCCCCACCGTGGAGAATCCGGTCGGCCGGAAGCGTTTCCGCACGAAATTCAGCCAGGATCAGAAGGAGAAGATGAGATCGTTCTCGGTGAAATTAGGGTGGAAAATGCAGAAATGCGATGAGGCGGCGGTGAAGGAATTCTGCCATGAAATCGGAGTTTCCAAAGGAGTGCTCAAGGTTTGGATGCATAATAACAAGCACACATTCAAGACGGAAAGCGGCGGCGGCATTGCTAATGGCAGTGTGATCAGCTTCGAGCATAGCGGCGGCAGTGGCAGCGGCGGCGGCGGGGTGGAGGAGAGGAAGAGTGATCGCAACGGTAATATTTTTGTTGAGAACGGAAATGGATCAGTTCATCGTTTCTACGGCTCCTCTTCTTCACCTGCGTGATGTAACTTTTTTTTTTAATTAAAGGTAGATTGATTAATTAAATGGTGTTTAATTGTTAATGTGTTTGCTTTTTGCTGATTAACGGTAGGTTAATCGCTAATCAAATGCAGGATTAGGGAGTAATTAATTAGCAATAAAGGGTTAGTAATTTGTGTTAGCTACTAATTTTGACTGTCTCTTTCTCCACTTCTATTTCATTTTGAAAATTCCACCGTCTTTTTCACACGCACACAGATATTATACATATAATACATTATTAATTAGTAAATTATTGTTTTATTGGTTGCAAATTAGAGTTCACATATAAAGTCCGAGATGTGGTTGTATTAATTAATTATATGATAATTGATTAGTTGTTAATGACGACTTGGTCAGAATAGGCCATACTTTGCTGTCTGTAAACTGTCCCACATATTTTTCAGTGTTTTTATTTTATATTTTTTCATAAAATATTAGGGTTATTATGTATTAAGGAGATTACTAACTATATGTTTTTTTTTTTGGTTAAGGAGATAACTAACTATATGTAGATGGAGAATATTTTTTTGTTTATATTTATCTCCCTATGAATTAATTAGTTATGTAGACGTGGCTTCATGGGGTTGCATTTAATGTCTCATAATGTTTAGTTGGTAGAATTTGGAATGAGTTGAGAGGAAAAAAGGATATAATAGTTTGTTTATTTATTTTATTGTATTTGATTTATTTAAAAATATTTTTAAACAGAGTGAAAAATAATTATACTGTAATTTTTTAATAATAGTTTAGTTAGAATATACTCCCTCTGTCCACGAAATGAGTACCCGTATTTCCTTTTTCGTCCGTCCACGAAATGAGTACCCATTTTTCTTTTTGGCAAGTGTACCACACACATCTCTTTAATTAATACACTCAAAAAGTGGAACCCTTAAACTATTCACACTACACTCCATATATTTTTTAAAACCCGTACCGTCCACAAATGGGTACTCATTTCGTGGACGGATGGAGTAGTACTGTGTAACAACAGTAGGATTCAATGATGAGACTGAAAAAATAGCACTTCCCTTTTAAGTAATGCCACACCTGACCACAAACAGAATTTCTATTTTGCAATCATTGCTATTCTATATATTTTAAAGAAAATCCACTTATTGTAATGACGACTAGACCTATCCATTATCTAATTGATAATGTCGATATTTTAAACTAATACTCTTTACTTTTATTTTATTTTGGATGTCACGGATATAGAAGTTGGTTTTTGTAAAAGGTAGTGTGTTTTTAATTTATTTATTAATTAACTTTTAATAGTAATAAATAATTAAAGAATATATATATGAATATATTACGAAGAAATTTGTATAGCTTTTTTTTTAAATAACTCTTTATTATAAAATTCAATCGACTTACGTAATTGGGATTAACTTCGTATTATATATTTGAGTTTCCCAAATATAGTTGTTGGATGGTGAAGCCGACTAATTAATCATCTACTTAAATGTTAAATATAGTATATCATACAACTCAACAAGATAGTGTAAAAGACGCTTCTACCCCTGCAAGGTTAATTGACTTCGTTTGTAGATAGAAGAAATCGGAGCATTAGTGAAAGGGTGAAAGTGGTAAATTGCGTGGAAGGAATCGGACGGCGCAGCTATTTCAAATATTGTGTCCCCATTAACTAAATAAAAAATATTATCTTCTTGTTAAAAATCTGAACTTTTAAGGCAAGTAGTAAGTAGGGATTTTTGGCCCTGCACCTTACCAATTCTCTCTCTCCCTTTTTATCTTTAAATGATAAGATGTTTTATTTTTTATTTATTTTTTTGATAAATTATACTCCCTCCGTCCCTAAAATAAGTTCATCTTTTTCTTTTTTGGGACGTCCCCCAAATAAATTTCTCTTTCTTTATTTCCATTTTTGAACAACTACCCCACCACTAATAATACTTTATTTATTCTTACTTTTCACTTTTTCAGCACTTCCAATACTAATTATAACACTTTTTTCACCTTTTTCACCACTCTCAATACTAATTATAACATATTTTTCTCCACTATCAAAACATTTTACCATTTTTCCTTAAAACCCGTCCCGTCCCCAAAGAGAAACTTATTTTGGGGACGGAGGGAGTACTTCTTTCGTCCCAAGAATCTTAAGTCACTTTACTTTTTCGGCCGTCCCACGAATCTTAAGTCATTTCCTTATATGACAAAAAAAATTCTCTTTATTCACTTTTTCACCTGCCACAATTAACACACTAAATTTTATTTTCTTAATTCCCGTGCCGAAAAGAAGTGACTTAAGATTCGTGGGACGGATGGAGTATAAGTAAATAAAGAAAATTAATGACTGCACCACAATGAATTCGAACTCAAGATCTCAAACATTGGTCATTAATCATCTATCGCTAGGCCAACGCACAGACACAAAAAATTTCATTTTTTAATTACATTATTTGTGGTTCGAGTTATTTTGAGGGGTTTAATTTAATGCATGTGTGAGTCATTTTGCATTTTGTAATAATAAATTTTAAAAATAAAAAAGAAATTTACTCTCCCCAAATACTTTACGATATGAATATTATTATGAACAAAAACTTGAATTTGAAAATAAGTGAATTTTATATTTAGAGTTACACTCCTGTGCGGACATAATGAGTATGAATTAATACACTTTGATTATGAATTAACGAAGTTTAATTATGAATTAATGATTTTTATGACTTCTCAGATCACGAATTAGCAATCTCTTACCTGAAAGGCATATTTCTTCTTAAATAAATTACTCCTCATCAATATAACAAAATTACATTGGAGAATATCTTAATTAATTAATTAATTGGCTTTTTTTTCGTAAATTTAAACCTACAAAATGGTGTATCATCTTTGCAAATAAATGTTTTGACAGGCTCAAGCTCAAAGCAACTGGGCCCAAAAAGTGAAATCCCTATTTTTCATTTGGGCCCACGCCCCAGATGGCCCAATGAATCTAGCACACATTGGTGCATGCATCCTATTTAAATGATAGTGGGCTAATTAGGCTGGGCCGAATGATTATTTTAATACCTATCATTTTTATTTTAATAAGGCAGCTAAATGTTAGTGTATGGATCATATTAAATTTTGGGTTACTCGTCCATAAATTATCGAACTTTAGTCAAATTCTAGTTTTGCATAAAAACTTTTAAAGATAAACCTTGTAATTACTGAACTTTTATCAAATTCTAATTTTGCATGTAAATTTTAAAATGCAACGTGATAATTTCCGAACTATTGATTTATTTATTTTGCTACCAATCGAGATTTTGGCTAAATAATTGAAGTAGCATAATCGGTGAGAGAATAAAACGACGTATGTGAGGCACATCGCAACCACTATTCAAAAGTATGCAAAATAAGATTATCCGATTAGTCGTGTTAGTAGTAAATTTGGTTGTAATCCCGATTGGTAGCAAAATCAGATTAGATCAATAGTTCAATATTTACAACACTACTTTTTAAAATTTATATGTTTAATCAGAATTTGATGAAAGTTCGTTACTTTGTAGATAATTAACCTTTGAATTTTAGTAGCATAACTGAAAATTAAGAAAAGCGTCTCCATGTATTGGAATTCCGTATAATCATCTTTATATACCGTAGAAACATGATTTTATATATGCAATAACACTTATATTTTTCAACCCACAATAACATTTAATTTATATACAACATTGACGATTATTGGAAAAAAAAAAAAACGTGATCTACTTCCTACGCTCACTAATTCGACAGCTATCGATTTTTTTTAATTATTTTTTAGAAGTAATTTTTGATTTATTTCACCATCAATCAATAATACTTCCCGAATATTACGTTACGGCAACTTGTTGCATCCCCTTTAAATGCACGTAGATGTGATAATACATTTAATTTTGTCTTCCCCAAAATTGACATATTTCCTTTTTTTTATTAAGTTCAATAGTGACAACACTATATATTAATTATTAATGTACGATGAACTATCACTATATACGTATTACACCTTAATACTAAATTATACGTAATTGTTAAGAATTACTTCCTATTATAAGAGAACTTGCGTGACTCTTGCCGTCATTAGAATAATTGCGATTTATTTATTTTGTTGCAAATGTAAGTTATGTTGCTATTTGAATTTATAAATTATTCAAGATTGGTGGGCCTGCAATCAATTTTATTTAGATACGTTGCGTTAATTATATAGGACATGATAGTGAAATTGAAACTGTAGAAACACTATAAAAAGGCAAAATATTATACTATTAAATTCCAAATTATACATTTTTTTATTAAAATTATCTCGAATTATAAAAAATGCTTTCTAAAACTCCAAAATATTAGATTAATATAAAAGAAAATATCTCACGTCCATTTTTCAGTTGTCGGAATCATGATGTGGCTAGCCAGATGCCACCGTGTAATTTACATTTTATTGTTTTAAATGTTATGACACAAAACGACGTCGTTTTGAGTCAGCACATTTTTAAAAAATGACATCGTTTTGTGACGTCAGTTGATTCAAATATAAATTATACGGATATTTAATTAATAACCACTACATTATAAAGTAGGGTTAGTTGCCTATAAATACATAAACTATACTCAAATTTTGGTTTTTGACCAAATCTATTTTTTTGATCAAAAAATACATAAACTTTTATATTTTTGGAATTTGACCGAAGCCGAAAGTTCGTCGGCTAATAAATTGATTGTCTGAATTCTGATGGGCAATCCGAAGGTACCGTTAGAAAGCTCTTAATGTTATATTTCTAATGATACTTATATTGTTGGATTTTGATAACCGAAAGTGGTAAAAAAAATGGCATGAAAGTCGAGGTCACGAAACTCTATATTTTTTCTTTTTTTCGACCACTTCCGATTACCAAAACCCAACAATATAAGTATCATTAGAAAGACAACGTCAATAGCTTTCCAACTGTACATTCAGATTGGCCATAAAAATTCAGTTAATCAAGTTATTGGCCAACGAACTTTAGGGGTCATGTCAAATTCTAAAAAATTAAAAGTTTATGTATTTTCTGACCGAAAAAATAGATTTGATTAAAAACTAAAATTTGAGTATAGTTTGTGTATTTATAGACAATTATCCCTATAAAGTAATAAAAATATCTTAGTTTAGCAATTTAATTTAGTTGCCCCCAACTTTGGACTTTAAGAGTCAACTAAAGAGTGACATGAATCGCGTGGATATGCAGCAATTAATCTCACCGCCCAAATTCTTCGCTATAATAGTGATTAAAGTTGATTATACTGCATGATTCAATTTTTTTCAATTTTTGGGTCCTATAATAAAAATCTATTTTAAAATATAAATTAAAAGTTATTTTTAATTTTTAGATTATGAAGATTTATGATGAATCCATCGCTTTATTGAATAAGATTATGATATTAGATTCAAATTCCACGAGAATAAAAAAAATCCAATATTTAAATCTATACAATCTCACAGCGAATTGATACATATTCTACATAAAATTAAGGGTTAATAGCCGGAAAATAAACGAACTTTCACCGAATTTGCATATTGCACACATAACCTTCAAAAATAGCCCCAGAAGCCAGAACACATCACTTTTTAATTTAATTGCAAATTGCACACGGCGAAAGTTCCGATTACTTTTAAGTTTGACCGGCGATGACGTGGACAGTATTTAACGTACATGGCATTACACGTGGATTTTTTTACACGTGTGGCTCCACAATACACACTTTTTTTGACATGGTATTACTCTTAATATTAAAAAAAACAAAAAAACAAAATTGAAGAAGCCGGAAACCCAAAACCCCTCTTTCCAAAATCTTGCTCCGGCCTCTCACCTCCGCGATAGATCCGCCTCTGCGGCCCTAACCTCCGGCGCCGCCTCTCACCTTCGACCCATTTATTCTCTCACTCAAACTCAGGTGGAAATCTTCTCCTAAACTGAGCCCTAGCTCTCTCTCGTTCTCCGTCTGTAAGAGAACCGTCGTCGCTGTCGAGGGACCAACGAGGACGGCGATTGGTCGTCGTTCCACGCCCTCTTCCTCCGCCCCTCTTTTCCTCTTTAAATTCTTCTTCTCCTGTGTTCCTCTTCAAACCATCCTCTCTTTCATCCTCCTCCGCCACGCGCGGCCTAGCGGAAGTAGCGGAGGATTTGAGTGCCCTGTGACTCGTGTATGAAGCGAGAGGCACACCAGATCTGGGCACGTGTTCAGATCTGGGGATTCTCCCTAGGTTCGCGAGATGACTCCGGCGATCCCGCTCAGTGACTCCAAGTCTGCACCGACCTCGAGAACCTGAAATCGGCAACGGAGGTTCATTTATTGTTCATTTCCTTCTCTATTTGTAGATCTTGTAAGAAAATTGAGTCTTGTGAGGGTTTGGTTGGGGTGGCTGGATTTAGGCGGTGGTGGTGGATTGGGGTGGCTGCATGGTTTTAGGCGGTGGCGGCGGGCCGGCGGTGGTCCACGTAGGAAAATTCTGGGAGCCGCGTCAAATGAGATTAATGTGTTGGTCAACACGTGTGCAATTTGCAATTAAATTAAAAGGTCATGTATTCTAAGGCTATTTTTGAAGGTCATGTGCAATTTACAAATTCGATAAAAGTTCGTGTATTTTCTAGCTATTAACCCTAAAATTAATGAGTTTGTAATTTGTATTTTAAAAGAGATTTGTCGACTAATTCTTTCCTACGTGCATAATTTTTGTTTAGGAAAAAATGATTCGACCATTTTGTAAAAAAATTACAAATTAATATAAAATGATGATCCAACTCATCATTCTGAGGGTCGAAAATTTTGTCTCGTGTCATATTTGTAACTTTTTCAACAGAATGGAGTATTTTTTTTTTCCTTTCACGTGTATTTTAAATTTCAAACCAATTTTTTTTTCTTTCACGTGTATTTTAAATTTCAAACCATTTTATAACTCAATCCAAAGTCGGGCATAATGATGAAATCAAATGTGGTAAATATATAGCTACCTTAAAAAAATCGAGGTAATTAGCTTCTAAAAATAGTGCTTATGTCTTAAGTATATGCAAGCCACCTTTATGTAGTCTTGAGATTTAAGCCACTAACTTCCTTTTCCACCTTTTGTAACTTTATTCAAATTAAACTATGCGATCTACCAATCAAGAGATCAATTATGATAAATACTCGTCAATTAAACTTTTAACAATCAAACTAGCACGTTATCAATAATTATTATAGTTTCAATATATCTACGATGAATATTATAGGGTTATAGATTCTATGGAGAAATTAAATATTTTGCAAAATTTAGAATTATTAACATATTAATAATTTTGATGAACAAATATTTTAATTTGGGGTTCGAATTCTGGAATGACAAGATTTTCAACATATTAAATAAAATACGTATGTTCATCAAAATTAATGACCCGTACATCAAAATTATTGATTTGTTCAGCGTTTTGCAAATTCGCTAAATATATATAAAAAGGAATAAATTCAAGAATAAATATAGATTGTAGGATCAATCAATTTAAATGACCTAGAATAGTATATATGTAATTAACATCAAAATTATTGATCTAAATATTTGTATTTATCTACGGATCTTTTCCCGAGTAGTATATATGTAATTAACATTAAAATGGTTATATGTGATCAAATCTATTGATCATTTTAGTGTAGATCACACGACTTAAATTAAATTTCATTCGTTAAATATGAACAATAGTACCTTATAATATCACTTGATTTAAAAAATAATAATTTATTCCATAAAGTAATTAATGATAATGGATTTGTGTGATAATAAATTAAAAACCATATATATCACCCACGTTCACGTAAATTCAATGAGAATCATTTTTGTTGGGTCGATTTTATTAAAGATTGGGAATATTCTACCATTAAAACTAGTAGTATGAAAAATGTAGGGAATTGCATTCCCCAAAGACTTTGATGTCGAGCATAATATTTTGATATTTTCCCATGTGACAATTGGGATAAATTTCGTTTTCTGATATTATCGATGTGTGGTGACAATTGAGGAACAAGTGTGGCAAAAATTAACGCTATATCACTTCAATGACGATGACATCTTGACAAAAGACAATTTAAAAAAAAATGATTAAATTATTTTCTTTTTCTTTTTTGTTGAAAAAATTGATTAAATTATTTTCAAGTTAATATCTTCTCATGATTCGGGCATCGCAAAATTCGATCAAATAAAAGAAACACATGATCGACCTAAAAGATAATAAATTCCTGCATACGTTTTAGATTCTTTTTAGTTGTTAGGTCTTCATCCTTTAAAATATATATGTGTGTATATATATATGGAGAGAGAAAGAACAAGTTGTTTTAAATACATTAATTTTGGGGATAATATGATTTTGCACATAATTTTTTTTATAAAAAAATACATAAATTTTAATATTATAGCAAATTTATCAGTAATTTATGTTTACTTTTTCCAAAATTATCAAGTAAGAATGTCGATGTGTACTCATCGGACGTTTTAAAAAACATCGTATAGGACATTTCTAAATGAAGTCAATTAAAACGTCTGATGAATGCACACCGACATTTTGACCTGTCACGTCGGTTTTAATTTAGACAAAAATTAAATTTATGGTAGAATTATTGAATCATTAAAGTTTATATATTTTTTGTCTTCTTCCAAATTTTGTGTGGAAAACGAGTCTACCCCAAATTGATATATTTAAGCATAAATGACCTTTATTTTAAAAACGATGTAAGAGTAGACTTGAACCTTTAACTTAAAGTATACTTTAACATACACATAAAAAAGTTTGAGATTTGTAAAAGACAATTTTCTTAATATTTAATTTTATAATGAATATTACTCCTTTTTTATATAAATTAATAGTATTAAATAAAGAAATTTAAAAGGCCGCGTCACAGAGAACTTGAACTCAAGATTTTTGGTCTTATGCATTACCTCCTTACCGCTTGGCCAATACACGCACACGTGAATATTACTCCTTTCGTCCCTGTAAATTGTGGTGGTCTTATTATTATATCGGGACGTCTCTAAAAATTATGATTTTTTTTCTTATTTAGAAATGACTCTACAAATTTATCCTCTCACTATTTAAAAAAAAAATGTAGGATTCAATTTCCACTCAAATACAATTATTATATTTTTTCTTAAAATTTATCTTTGTCTTCATTACACGAGTATCTATAAAGGGAATAGTATTATATAATAATTCACACAAAATATAGATAATTTTAGGATTTTAAATAACAATGAATGCATGTATTCGAACAAGTTGTCTTCTTCTCTCTGCAGAATGAAACGATCGACAAAACATTCTTGACTTTCTAACATCCCTCCCCTCTTTAGAAACGTGTTAACCGTTAATTCTTCCAAATACTCAAACCGACAAAAGACTTCTGAGAAATCCAAAGGGCCAAACTCGACGGTCCAAAATTATTAAAAAAAGAAAAAGGAATTCAATTCCTACAAAATTAAAACCCCAAATATCAAGCATGATGCTAGACGCAAAGATTCCTAATTCTCTCCTATCTCCCAAAATTAACTATTTCTATTCTTTACAATAATTCTTTTTCACCTCTATTAGTTGAAAACTCAGATTCTTCTCCACCAATTTAGCCGTCCCACAAGTGCTCTTTCCACTTAATAATTTCCCCAATCAAAATCAAAATTCCACTATATATATATTCGAGTGCTCATAGACCTCAAACTTTCTCTTTACTTCGAAATGAAAAATCACTTCTTTGTTGATTGAGTTTTTGCAGAAAACAATGTTTAGTTTCTGTAGTATTTTCTTGGCTTCTCTGTGTAGTTTGATGCTCAAGATTCTTGGCCTCATTCACAAACACATATACATGTATATATATATTCTTCTAAATCCCAATTTTAACTTTTATTATTATTATTATTATTATTATTATTATTATTATTATTATTATTATTATTATTATTATTATTATTATTATTGTTATGATCATTTTAGGAATAATTTGTATGCATTTTGCAGATCAAAATCGAGTCTTGCTGAAGATAAAGATGAGAGCTCTGTTTCGTTTCAGAGCGGTTTAGTTTCTAAAAATAGTAAGTGCCAAATTTTGTCTGGTAATAATAATGTGAGTGGATTCTTGGAAGAGCCCAAGACAGCAGTGGGATTTGTGGTCCAAGAATTGTTTGTCGGAGAAGATAACGTTGTTGTGAGCAGTGATCAGTCTGAAAAAATCATGGGATTCGAGCAGAGTTATGAAGAAAAAAGTGTTGAATTTGATCAAAAATCGGACTTTTCCTCACCGTTTTACTTCAAACTGTTTAATCCCAATTCTCCCTTTAGCAATGAAGAGAAATCATCAGAAATGGAGAAAACTGTTTCTTTAGTAGGTGTTTATGGTGAAGAAGAAGAAGAAGAAGAAGTCGATTTTCGGGTTGAAGAAGATGAAGAATTTGCTTATGAAATTGAATTGATTCCCAGCAGCCATTCTTCAACCCTTTCTGCTGATCAAGAATCGGATGGTGATAGAGATTGCGCCGCCGCGCCTGAAAAGGTCGAGAAAAATGATTGGATGAGTAGTTTTCTTGATGAAGTTGATCATGAAAATGAGGCCAGTTTTGATGATGATGAGTTCATAGAGGTGGAGCCTCAGTGTGTGAAGCTGAGTGATGAATTGGATTTGGATTTGGACAGAGGAAGTGATGATTCATGTTCACCAACATCATGTGCAGATGCTAACACTTCACAACAAGAGCCAAAAAAGTGTTGGGATTCGGATTGTGATGAAGATGAAGATGAAGATGAACAAGATGTTCTGTCCCAACACCAGAATTTGGTGCAGCAGATGAAGATGGAGCTCAAGAGCTGCAGAATCGGCGGCCTCCCGACGATCTCCGAGGATTCGGAGACGCCTAAGGTGGTTGAGGATTTGAGGCCTCTTGAGATTGATCACAAGATTGGGTACAAGGAGTTGATGGAGGGAATCCAGAGATTCTACAAGAGCTATGCAGAAAAGATGAGAAAATTGGACATCTTGAATTACCAGACAGCAAAAGCTATTAGTAAGTTATTCTTCTTCTTTTTTTAAAAAAAATTCAAGAATTTAGGTTAATTTGGTTGCAAAACATGATCAAAATAAGTAGGTTCTATTTAATGTTGGATACTTTTGATTTTGCTGTTTGAATTATTGAGCTTTAGTGAATGGTATGGCACTTTATAGTCAACATCCACCTCCATTTGTTTATGTGTAAAACTATTAATTGGGCTGAAAAAAGATCAAATTTTGAATATGGGGATGGCTTCTTTTAATCAAATTCTATTTTGGAAAGTATGGTTACTATTCACTTAGTGCATTCTTGCTCATAGCCTAGTCACATTCTTGACCTAAAAAAATTTGATCTTTATTTGGTTATTGAAGGTTTCTTGCAGCTGAAGGACTGTGATGTATTCACAGCAGGCAAGAAAAGGGGCAGCTCTGTGTTGCCAAGATTCTTGGCTGGGAAAGTGAGGAGGGTCTATGCTGATCCGATGCATAAAACCTTGAGCCAATTGCGCGGCGATTTGGAGGTGGTCTACGTTGGCCAGATCTGCCTGTCGTGGGAGATCCTGTGGTGGCTCGATGCAAGGGCGTGGGAGCTGCTTGAGCACGGTGGTGGTGAAGGAAGGCGCTCCTACAACCGGGCCGCTGAGGAGTTCCAGCAATTTCAGGTCCTCCTGCAGCGGTTCATGGAGGACGAGCCGTTCCAAGGGCGTAGGAACGACAACTACGTGAGGACCCGGTGCGCCCTCCGTAGCTTCCTCCAGGTCCCGACTATCAAAGGTAATTAGGAGCCCGTTGAGCCCGTGCATATACTGCTTAAACGTTCGTTATTTATTCGATGTGTTGCAGATGATTGTGGGAAGATGAGCAAGGAGTTGGAGGGAGATGTGATCACACTAGAAATGTTGATGGGGATCATAAGTGAGACAATGGTGATTTTTCAAGATTTTGTTTTTGGTGACAAGAAGGTTATGACTAATAGTGGTGGCCTAATGGCTAAGCTTGATGATGTTCAACAACATGGGTTGCTTTTGGATGTTGTCTCAAGCCTTGACAAGGTTTGTTTTTCTCTTTTGGGATGATAGTCTGTAAATTACTGAATTTTCTAGTTTTGCACATCAACGATCTGATTTTGTTGGTTTGATTATGTCCTCATATTCAAATTGAATTGAAAACGACGATTTTTGGTAAGTAAAATTGGGTTGGAATCCAAAATCGTCGACAAAATCAAATTAAAATAAAAATTTAATACTTGTCACGCAGATTTTCAAGTTGATGTGCAAAATCTGAATATGGTCAAAGTTCGGTAATTTACATGCTATAATCCTTCTTTTTTCGGGTATAAAGATCGTTTTATTAGTGGTTATGTTCGATAAATTAAGTTCGAGGCTCGATTCGCAGAAGGGGAGGAGGAT
This sequence comes from Salvia miltiorrhiza, assembly GCF_028751815.1. Lineage (NCBI taxonomy): Eukaryota > Viridiplantae > Streptophyta > Magnoliopsida > Lamiales > Lamiaceae > Salvia > Salvia miltiorrhiza. The sequence goes on from NC_080391.1 coordinate 55,456,424, forward strand.
GAAGGAGGTGATGAGAGGGCAAACGTGCATTGTGAGGAAGATGAGGAAGCATGAAGAGAGAGGATTGGATAGAGAGATGGCGGCGGCGCAGGTGGATTTAAGGTTGGTTTCGAGGGTTTTGAACATGTCGAGATTGAGTGGGGATCAATTAGTTTGGTGCCAAAAGAAATTGAACAACATTGATTTTGTGGGGAGGAAGATGAGAAGGGATGCATGTTTTTTGCTTTTCCCTTAGATTTTTTCTTGTTTTATAGTTTTATATATGTAGCTGCATTTTGCTTCCCACTTGTAAATCAAGGCTAGGAGAAGTACTTAGATGATTTTCTTATGTAAAATCGGGATCACTTGAATATAAATACGATAATACTTAACTTTATACTTCCTCCGTCCCAGCTGAAATGTCCTATTTTTTTTTTTGGGTTGTCCCACTTGAAATGTTCTGTTTCTTTTTTTGGCAATACATTCTCTCTCTCTGTACTTAATATTTAAATAATTTTCATCAACCCACTTTATCTACTTTATACACATTTCTTAATCTCCGTGCCGAAAAGAAAAAGACATTTCAGCTAGGACGGAGGGAGTATAATATATGTACGGATTCAAATTCACTTTTTACATAAAATCAAGGGGCCATCGGTCATCCCACGCATACATATTAGAAAATTTTGGACGAAATTAATGGATCATAATATCGGCGTCGCGTCTAAAGAATTTAACACGAAAAGCAAAGTAACGAAGAAACAGTCGACATCTTTCCGTAAACAACAAATTTTGTTTTTTTACTCAATTTTATAGTAGCTCCGAAGAAAAAAAGAAAACCATTCAAGAAAAATTGACATTATATATGTAAAAAAGAAAGAAAAGAAGAAGAAGATGAAGAAGACATTATAATGTTTGTATTAGGTAGTTTTTATCTTTTTCCACTTTTTATTATATGGTGTAATCAACTACATCTAAGATTAATTTTATGAGGTTATATCGTGTGGTGTGTTTGTGGGAAACAAAGTGCAGGCTTTTGGTGGGATAAAGGTGTTGGAAGTGGTGGTGCATATTATATGCTAATAATAATTTAAAAAAATGCAAAATATTTGTAATAAGTATAATATTTAGTGTCTCTTTCTTGCAAATAAATTTATATTATTGCATATTGAGATGGTTTGAATTTTAGTGGGCCAACTAAAAAGACATGCAAGCTTAGGTGTTTGAGATGGGGCCTGGATACTTGGGCCGGTGGAATACATTAATTATCCATATTTAAAACGTGTTTATATATTATACATGTTCATTCATATTTGATGTACTTTCATTATTATTATATTATTATTATTATTATTATTGAAAAAAAGTTAATTTTCGTCTGTTGAACCAAATAGTTGACTATTATTATTATTATTAGATGTACTCCGTCCGTCCCACGAATCTTGACACGTTTTTCTTTTTGGACCGTCCCACGAATCTTGAGACATTTCCAAATAAGGTAATAATTACTATTACTTTTCTCTCTTACGTTATCACTTTTATATTATATTAACTATACACTTAAAACACTAATCTACAATCCCTTAATTCTCGTGTCGAAACCAAATGTGTCAAGATTTGTGGGACGGAGGAAGTACTCAACAATGCTGCCTTTTTATCAAACTAGTCAACTCCACTCATCTCTATTCCTCAATTGCGTGGGTAAGATATATTTTTGAAGAAAATCCGAGTTAATAGAAGTATGAAAGAAAAAATCTATAAATATTTTGATGAAAATTTTAGCTCAAAATAATCGATAAATAAAAAATGTGTTGATAACATATTGATAGTTGATTTGACACATATCCAACTATAATAGGAGAGATCTTAATTTCGATGCACATTATTTGGCAAGGGGCCCATGTGGTTTGTTTTATGATGTAATTCCATGATTTCCATCGCATATTGATGGGGTTTGTGTAACTCTTGTTTTTGTTGATTCTTGAATGAACTCTTTTTCTATTTGGTTATATATATATAAAAACATACTATAAGTTAAGAAATTAATGAATTTTGAATTTATAATTATGAAAAGCATTAATTTCGAAATTATAATTATGAAAATATTATTAAAACTTATATTCAATTCTATAATATAAAAGATATCCCACTTCGAAAAATATATATATGTCTTTTATTAATTTAATTACTATTTTTCTCCCACGATAGCAAAACTAGGATAATAAAAACTTGTGGATTCATTAGACCCATTATCTAATTGGGCTATTTTCATGTGAAAAAGTTTGAAAGTTGAAGGTGGTAATAAATTTAAATTTTTAGATACTCTCTCCGTTTCACGAATCTTGATACGTTTGGTTTTGACACGAGAATTAAGGAGTTGTAGGTTAGTGTTTTAAATGTGCAGATAATAAAGTATAAAAATGATAAAATAGGAGAGAGAATGTAATAAAAGTGATAAAGTAGGAGAGAGAATGTAATAATTATTACCTTATTTGAAAATGTGCACGATTCGTAGGACGACCCAAAAAAGAATACGTGTCAAGATTCGTGGGACGGAGGAAAGTACATTTAACATTAATAATGCTATGTTTATAAAGACACAATTAAAGAGGAGACTAAATATTCAGCCCACCTAAACAATATGGGCCTAACGGATTTGGACTTAAAAAAATATTCAGCCCACCTAAACAAAATGGGCCTAAAGGATTTGGTCTTAAATGTAACCCGAAAGAAGCCATTCGGGCCATCCAAACCCAAAGAAGAATCAGAGCCCTAGATTTCAAACACGCATAAGAAGGGAAGATCACAACCGTTGAAGCTAGGGCTTCAACATCCGCAGCACTCCATTATATACTTCTCTCACTTCATTTTTCTTCTTCCTCCTCCGCCACAGCCACTCTCAACAACGCCGAGTTTTTTCGATTCACGTCCAAAATGGTGCAGCGGCTCACCTACCGGAAGCGCCACAGTTATGCCACCAAATCCAACCAGCACCGCGTCGTCAAGACTCCCGGTAAAACTTTTCTCACTTTAATTTTTTGTTCGGATTTGCTCTTACTGATTGATTCGATGAATGCGTTATTTGATTTTGATCGATTCGTTTGGTTTTTATGATTGATTGAGTGTGTGTTTGTGTGTGAAAATCAGGAGGGAAGCTAGTCTACCAGACTACCAAAAAGAGGGCAAGTGGCCCTAAGTGCCCTGTCACTGGCAAGAGAATCCAAGGGGTATGTATAGCTCGTCTATGTTAATGTAGTGTGTGAAATGTGATGATTGTTGTTTCTCGATTATGTTGGTGAAATTGTGCGATTACTGTGTAATCGAACTGAGAGAATGTTATTTTTTGATACTGTGTAATCGGACCGAGAGAATGTAATCGAAACTGTAGAGTTTGATTCTGTGGTATCGAGCTGAGAGAATGTTATCTTTTGAATATCATGTATAAAATCTAATGTATTGTTTTCTTCGATGTTATCTATATAGTTTTTTTGTTCCTGCCTCTGTTTAGCAATATCTGAGTTTGGGATGATCAGTAGTAGATGGTTGCTAATTACAGTTCGTTGCAATTTGTAAATGAATCACATTTTAGCTTTGCTGCTTATTTGATTGCTGTCTAGTTAAATGAGTGATGTCATTTGCTCATGTACATATTCGAACTGTGTTTACTTTATTGTCTGTTGTTTTCATCATGATCATACGATGGATATGTGCATCTTTTTTTTGCCATTGAAGATGTGTTTTGAGTCTGAAAATTTTACTATATGATATGTAGCTCGTTAGTCATCTTGTTCGTGCTTCTAGATTGTAATTCATCTGCTGCTATGAAAGTTTGAACTGTTAATTGAATTTATGGTATTTGCTTGTGGTTCTTTGTTCTGAATTATCTGATTCCCCTTTCAAATTAATAATTTTGTGTCTGATCTTTTTCGTTGCTGCTTATTATCAGATTCCTCACTTGAGACCTGCTGAGTACAAGAGGTCTAGACTATCCAGAAACAGGAGGACTGTGAACCGTGCCTATGGTGGTGTTTTGTCTGGTGGTGCTGTGAGAGAAAGGTTTGTTTTTTCTTGCATTTAGTTACTGTCATTCAACTTTTCAAGATTTTGGTTACTTGCATTTGTGTCATTCACCTTTTTAAGGTTTTGGTTCTTGCATTTGATTACTACCTTTCCTGCCATTCACCTTTTCAAGATTTTGGTTACTTGCATTTGTGCCATTCAACTTTTTAATGTTTTGGTTCGTGCACTTTGATTACTACCTTTCGCCTGTGCCGGATTCCAGCATTTCTATACACTAAACTGTCTCACATCCATCTCTCGTTGTGTTATCTAGGATCATTAGAGCTTTCTTGGTTGAAGAACAAAAAATCGTGAAGAAGGTTTTGAAGATACAGAAGGCAAAGGAAAAGGCTGCTGGCAAGAGCTAAGTGTGAGTTACGCGCTGAGTTAGTTTTGGATACGAGTAGCCAAGAGGAATCATGGAACTATACCGAGAGTTTTTAAGTGTGATATCTGTATTTTTCGTTGGGTCTCTTTCGAATATCACCTCTCCTTTTCTCCTTCAGTTTGTCGAGATATCTACTTCCTTAGGATTTCCAGTTTTCGTCCCTTTCATGACTATCAACTCATTTTGGGCTTCGTTTATGTCAACTTAAAATTTTGTCTAATTAATTTGTGATTCGTGATTGTTTCTTATTTCTTCATATGTTTTGTACTGCTCTCTTTATTTGCTGTTGCTAATATCATTTTTCAATTTTGCTTCCATATTTTCTCATGTGGTTAAAGAATTAAATATTGAAAATTGATGCTTAGTGAAAGATAGCTCATAAGGTCATGTAGTAATGGACATATGAGTGTTTATTTGGTTGTTAGAATATGACTTAACTTCTACTATTGTGCCCTTATTGTTTTAAACTCATTTTTTCACCATTTTCTTAAATTGTATATTGCCTTAATTAGCAGTTTGGAATCCTTTTAACAGAAACCATCTTGTCGGATCATTACTTCTTTAGTTCATTTAGCAGCAATGTATGAAGATCTATTCAATTGTATCCATATTAGGGAATATTTTTTTAAATAAATATATAATCATCCAAAATAGTAGCACTAACTATTCTCCGTGTACTTTTATTTTCTTTATAATTGTGAGAAGAAAATTCATGAGGCAAAAAATAAATTGTAACCGATAAGATAATTAGTAAAAATAAAAGCAATGTTTTGTACTACAATATATAGTTTTTATGTTTTTCCTTGTATAAATTTGAGAAAGTCCGAACAAATTTTTCTGTCTTCGTATTCTTCTTTTATTATTTACCGTAAATTTGTGATTTTTTTTTTCTTTGAGTTGAATTGGTGTTATTTTTATCTGTCTGGAATTGGAAGCTTAACTTCGTTATTCTTCATGATTTATGAGTTGTTATTCTTCATCATTTTGACCGCTCTTTTACCTTTCATCTGAGGCCCATATACATATATAAAAAAGAAACTATATGATCAACGGTTGTCAAAAAAAAAAAAAAAAAATCTTGGTCCCTAGCTTACTGCAGAAAAAAGTTGTACTACATGATTCCATATATATTAAATAAATAGATAAAATTTCATTTTAAAATATAAATTATAAATTATTTTTCGATCATGAAAAACTGCTAATTCACGTTGTTAAATGAATTCGCTATTCTTAGTTTAAATCTTACGAGGACGAAGAAAATTCAATCATCTCGTGCGAAGAAGCTAATTAATAAAAATGCACGAGAGAGTTAATTTAATTTTAAAAGTAGTATATTTAACTACTTTCTTTTACCAAAGTCCTAACACAACACTACTAATATATCAAAGAGAAAAACGGGAAGAGATACAAAAAATTGGAATAAATTAATTCGAAGCATGATATGATATATCTAATCAAGTGTAGCAATTGTTAGTAGAATAAGCCGTGGACAATTCACTAGGGCAAGGAGATGAATATTCCCACACCAAATTCGAGCTCAATGCAAAACCATAACTCGGATACCTAATCATCATCCCCCACTCCTCCTCATCATTCACACCTCCACCATTCTCCTCCGCCGCCGCCCCGTCACTCGGCTCCGGCAGCCTGCGAAAACCCGCGTCCCCGAGCACAGAAGTCGACATGTCCAGCAACAACGAGGAAGCGTCGTTGGTGGAGATCTTCGGAGCTCGTTGCTCGTGATCGTGAAACGACGTCGTCTCGTCGCGAGGAGCACTAAAGATCGCATTTTGTTGCATCCCATTTGACGGCCATTGATGATTTAGGTGAGAGAAACTCGACGGCTGCAAATCGTTGCAGAAGCTCATCGTAGTGTTGTCGGAGATTGGTGAGATCCAAGATTGGGAGAGAGAGAGAGCCCTTTGTGCACTTGAGCTTGCTTTCTTGAAAATCCTACATATGGCCCATGCTTCCTAGAAAAAGTCAAAAAGTCAAAGTTAGGTTAACTTATGACGGTTGGATTCGAACTCGAGACTTTAAATAAAGATTCCTTGCACTGACATGTGCGGGGATAATTTTGTCCAAATATTTCTTGGGGGAGGCCGAGGGCAGCCGGAACTCGTGCATCATCCAATCGGTTTTAGTCCCTCTCGCGGCTCTCCCCCTATAGAAAACGAGCGACTTCTTCAACCCTATACACTTGGCGCCGCCGCCATCGGATGAGTAGATTGGCCGGTCGGTGCCGGTGGCCTTCCAAAATCCGGCGCCCGTGACACGGTTTGGCCGCGCGCTGTTCCGGTACTTCCTGTCCCTAGGGCAGTAGAAGTACCACTCCTTCTCTCCCGTGCTCGCCATCTCTGGTCAACGGTGGCGAACACAATTCATCAAATCGAATCATAAAAAAATTATCATCTGAAAATCTCTAACTAAAAAAAAATTAATAATAAAAATACAGCTCCTATCAAAGATTTTTTTTTTTTCTACAAGATATACGAATAAAATAAAATAAAATATTAGAATTTCTTACTTGGAAGATCCCACGGATCGTATTTGTAGATATCAAGCTGCTTGATGAGCTCAATGGAGAGAGGTTTGTGTTGAACTTTTCTTCTTAGATAAAACCCTACTAATTCTTCATCAGTTGGGTGAAATCTGAAGCCAGGAAGCATAACTTCTGCATTATCATCACTTTCAATCCTCTCCTGCTCCATTAATTACTTCTACTTCTAAAAAAATCGACAAACCCTAAAAATTCTCGAGTTTGAAAACCCTAAATATGAAGAAGGCAAGGCGGAGGTGGAGGATCGGCCGCGTTTCTTGCTGGTTTTAAAGCGGATCGATTCTTGAAAAAATCGCGGTTTTCGCTTGCAAGAGATGAAGAAGCTTTGATTCGTAGGGTGAAGAGAGTTGAAGAAGAAGAAGAGCTACCAAGAAAACCCTAAGTGAAGAAGAAAAATATATATGTGTGTAGGCTTTGACTAAAATCTCCACTTCCTTAATTACGACTCATGAACTTAACCTTGTTTGGATTAGTTTATGTCCAAATTGAGGGATCTCAAGAGTGTAAAATATTGAGGGTTTTGGATATATATTGAGGTTTGACATGATATATATGTATATATAATTAAATTGTATGTATGTATGTATGTATCTTTCATGTGAAGACAAAGCAAGCTTCTGAATGCATGGTTTCCATATGGGGTTGTGTTTGAAATCTTTGCATAGAAATGAGGAACAGAAAACCAACTACCAATGCAGAAAACTCAAAATTATATTCAGCTGTCAAATTCCCATTAGATTATTATATGTATATATTTTTGAGCTATAGTCTTGGTCAGAATTGTTTATTTTTAAAATATTTGAATTTAAATTTGTAAATGGAGTCAGTGTCTCAGGATCCAAAAATGCCACTTCTAATTCCATTCCCCACAGCTTCTATTCCACTGACTTTTGTCAGATTTGAATTAATTGTTTGAATAATTTGCTTACGTGTGACATATATAGATCTAAGGTAGGTTTAATTAGCCATATCTATCTATTATTTAATATGATACATATTGGAGCATTTCCCATCACTCTCTCTCCTATGTGGCACTCTCACAATGTAGTATTTACTTCATTCTCATTCTACACAATATGACATTTTTACATTTATTTTCATTCATCCCACATTGAATTTATACCAAACTTCATCAATTCATTACCTAAATAAAAGGCTCAATCTCCATGAGTACATTTGCTCATCTAGCTTTCCCACATTGATATTCTATTAAATTTAATCATGGGAAAATCTAGATAAAGAAATACTTATAATATGTATTTCAAATAAATAATTTTTCACATTTCTTATAGTTGCAATAGTTTTTCACATTAAATTTATATTAAACATCATAATTCAAACTCTAAAAAAAATTGTAATTAGATTTCAATATTTACAAACCTAAATAAATAATACTAGATGTTTTAAAAATAAATAGGTTCTTCATTGAATTTGGTCATATAAAATAAAATAATACTTAAATGTATTTTAAATAAATAAGTTATTCAATTTAATTTCGTCATATAAAATAAAGAAAATGATACTAAGATATATCATTATGGTCATAATAAGTGTAGAATTGATGAAGTTTTGTAAGAATGTGTTGATCTAACACATTCTCATATATGACATTTATTTCAAATTAAATTATTTCCTATATATTTTTGCACTAAAAAAAAAGGCTTAATCTCCATGCATATATTAGCTTATCATCGTTCCCACGTTGATATTTTATCATTCTTGCATTGATCTTAAATTGAACTTGATCATGAAAAAAACATAAATAAAAGGATACTTTTGATGAGATGCATTTAAAATAAATAGATTCTTCAATTTAATTTGATCATAAAAAATAATTTCAAATAAATTATCTTTAATATCATCACATATATAATAAAAAAAGTGGAATACTCCTATGTTGCATCATCATATTTTTGCATTTTTATTTATCCTAATTTTCCAAAGATTTTAATATTTGGTTTATCCTAATTATCAACCAATTATTAATTTATATTTTGCATCATCATATTTTTGCATTTGAATATTTATTCATTCTTATTTATCTAAATCTTTTCATCCCATATTGATTTTTTTATGTGATTTCACCAAAATTAAACCTATATAAAAGGATGTTCTTACTCTTCAAACCAAATTTTCACATTTAATTGGTGGAATGATTGATCAATTTTATTTGGTTAAATAAAAAATTATTTAATTTTATTTTTAAAAACAAATACTTGTGATTAAATAAATAATTCTTCATTTAAATTTTGTCATAAAATAAGATATTTTGCACAATTTTTTTATTTGTAAAAGTTGGATTACACATTGATTTTTTATGAAAATTTACCAATTGAGATACTAAATATATTTATATGATATAATTTGAATCTCGTATTAATATTTTTAAGCCTTAGACGGGATGATTATCGAAACTTAGTTATGGTCTTTCAAACTTCAAACAAGATGATACTTACTAGCCAGTTATATTCTTTTAAACTCCAAACGGAAATGATGCTTGAAACTCAATTATGGTATTTTAGATGATGCACATAAGCCTATTATGTTTTTTCAAGCTCCAAACAAGATGATGTTTAGAAGTTAGTTATAATCTTATAAGCTTCAGGTTGTATAACCTCACGAGTTAATCATGGTCTTTCAAGCTCCTAATGAAAATAATATTTAGAAGTGAGTTATGATATTTAAAGTATCAGATAGTGATGTTCAAATTATTTGATGCATAAAAGTCAAATTTAGTGTTTCAGGATCCAGACAAGATAATGCTTAAAAGTTTGGCGTTATTTTTTGAGTTCTTGATGATCCTCTGGTTTTATAGAGTTGAGATGAGATGATGCTTATATGACATATGAATCTTAAATTAACTTTTATCCGTCAATACAGAAAAATCGTACAAAATTTATATGAAAGGGTATTTTTATTATTTTATCAAAAAATTGAACATTCAATTGACGAACCTATTTATTTTAAAAACATATATATTTTTATTGAGGTTTGCAAATATTTAAATCTAATTACAATTTTTTTAGACTTTTAATTATGAAGTTTAATATAAATTTACTGTAAAAAGCTATTGCAATGATAAAAAAAATATGAAAAACTATTTATTTGAAATACATATTACAAGTATTTTTTTATCTAGATTTTTCCTTGATTAAATTTAAAAGAATATCAATGTGGGAAAGATAGATGAGCTAATGTATTCATGGAAATTGAGCCTTTTATTTAGGTTATGAATTGATGAAGTTTTGTATAAACACAATGTTGGATTGATGAAAACAAATGTAAAAATGTCATATAGTATAGAATTGAGGGTGAAGCAAATAATAAATTGTGAGAGTGCCACGTAGGATATAAAATAGTTATGATAAATAAATATTCGCATATAAATTGACATGAATTAGTTTGAATCTCATATCAATTTTTTAAGCCTTCGACGAGATGATTCTTAAAACTTAGTTATGGTCTTTCAAACTTCAAACAAGATGATGCTTACTGGCCAGTTTTATTATTTCAAACTTCAAACGAAATGATACTTGAAATGCTGTTATGGTATTTTAAGCATCAAATGAGATGATGCACATAAGTCTGTTATGTTTTTTCAAGCTCCATACAAGATGATGTTTAAAAGTTAGTTATGATCTTATAAGCTTCAAATTGTATAATCTCACAAGTCAGTCCTGGTCTTTCAAGCTCCCAATGAAATAATGTTTATGAAGTGAGTTATGATATTTAAAGCATCAGATAGTGATGATGTTCAAACGATTGACGCATAAAAGTCAGATATAGTGTTTCAGGATCCAGACGAAATAATGCTTAAAAGTTTAGCGTTCAAAAGTCAAATATTGTCTTTCGAGTTCTTGATGATCTTCTAATCTTACAGAGTTGAGATGAGATGATGCTTATATGACATATGAGATCTTAAATTAATTTTTATGCGTCAAAATAGAAAAACTATAAAAAAATTATATAAACAAGTATTTTTATTATTTTAGCAAAAAAACTAAGATTTAATTGACGAATATAATTGAGATTAATATAATGTAAATTTATTACATCAAATTAAATTAATTAAAAATAATTATATTATGTAAAAATAATATACATAATTTAAAGTCCCGTCGAAATTTCGACGGGTTATACACTAGTATTGTAAAGATTATTGACAAATCAATGAAATTAACTACTGTTTTACAATATTATTTGGGGCCCTTTATCTATTTATTTATTTTTACATCATCTAAATTAATTACTATATATGTTTGCTTAAAACAAAGTTGACTTCTTCTTCTTAATTCAGCTTTAGCAATTAATTATGTGGTTTTTTGTCGATCAAGTTGATAAAGGAAATTGACACATACGTTGTATTACTTCTTAAGCATCAGTGCTTTGGATTTATTGTAAAATCTGTAAAGTAATTAAGAATTAATATATATGTGACACGTATTATATATTAATGCAGTCATATAATCTACACAACGAACTTGATATAAGCAATTAATAAAAATCGCTAATGGACCTCTTGTTTGGACACATCACAAATGAAATATTTTCTTCTTAATTGGTCATAAATTACTTTTATATATAATGTAATATACATATATATATATATATATATATATATATATATATATCATATTAATAAAAAATGCTAGATTAAAGTATAGTAGATAATAAATAAAACTACAAACTCATTCGAGTATAATGGGGCACACGTGGGAGCCTTAATTAATTTATAACAAATGGCTTTAGTGTTTGCTTAAAAAATAAGGGATTAGTTCAAGAACACATCTCCTTGTTTTCCTATAATTTTTCAAACGACAATGAGAAGATAGTATACGATAAAAAGAGTTGAGCTTTGTACAAACAATTATTTAATCGTATTTAACTAGTGAATGACTAATACAATCAATTAATTAATTAAGCCGAATCTAATGCACGCAATTAATTAATTTGTCTAATTTAACACACTCACAAATTAGTAATGACTATGAATTTCTATTCACTATTACTTGTTCTAACATTTTCTTACAGTAGATCAAATGATTTTAAAGATCATGACGGTGGACTCGAACCAATCAGCTATCACTAGACCAACATAAGAACACATGAATTGCTCTAACTTTCAACAAACACACTTGTCACACATTATATACCTTTTTTTTTTTTGAATTTGTATGTATATATGTATGTATGTATCCTCGTTTTATTTGGTGGGAATAGTTAAATTAATTATATATGCGTTGATTTTTGGTGTTAAATGGAAGGCAGCAGAAGTCAATAATCTCGAATTTTGTGGGCTTATGGAAATCAAGGGCATGGATTTCCTCAAAAATTTCTTGCTTCTTGAAAAGTCATTCATAAACTTTAATTAGAAGTTAAACCCCCTCATAAAAGCTATAAATCTCTCTAGCAAAAATATTAATTAATTGGGTTTATGGTACAAAATGTCTTGAATGTGGACGGCAATAAAAGTAGTGTGAATTAAATGGTGAGTTCGATTTTCACTGAGTCAAATACCAAATAAACTCGGGACCTTCAAAACTATGCCCAACTCCAAAAACCTAACCCTCGTTTCCACCCCATTCTTGTCGGTTGTTTTCACCTACACTTTTTTTTTATTTTATTTTATTGTATTTTCGACTTTGGTTTTTTGCTTCCCAAACGTGCAATCTCTATATATGAGTCCTAATAAGTACTATATTTCTCCTAACAAAAAGCCATAGAGAGATGGGATCATGTACAATATATATATTTAGATCTTTATTTTTGCATTGTAGTATGTTAAATTTAAATTAGGTCATTGTATGATTCAATCTAAAAGTTTCATTACTGCAATATATAAGATGCATTTATCATTGATAACACATTTTTATTGTAGTGGAATAAGACGACGTCATTTTGATGATGTGGAACATCTCTATTTTTTACGTTATTAAATATTCTATGTGGGGCTGAAAATGTCACGTGTAAAATCTGGCTGTCAATTAGACTTTTCGACACTAAAAATCACTGATTAACTAAAATTATCACTGATCAATTTATGAGCCTTGAGTAATGTGTTGATTGAAATTCAAATTAACACTAAAGTCCATTCCTACTATTACATGAGTGTTCTTTTTTCTTTTTTTCTAAGAATGAAACAACCTAAACTTGAAAATTAGATGCTTAAATAAAGTCTTTGAAACTTACATATGAATAATGCCAAACAAAAAAAAAGAATAAAATAATTCTCAAGCTAAATGAATACATAAATAAACAAGTACTATACCTAACCCCTCACCCCTTGGGATGTTGTTTTTTTTTTTTAAGAAAAGAAAAAATACTATTGTTCAGGTTCATGAAATGTAGAAATGACTAATTCACAATATTAGAGAGAGAGAGAATAATAAATCTTAAAATCGATATGCTTCTTTTGGAATTGGGCCGAGCCCATTCAATACGATGGGCCCAATAGAATCTGTTTGATTATAACATTGATAGGCTCCTTTAATTGTTGTGAGCCCTATTGCTGCCTCCCACCAACTCACAATCTACAAAATTGTTGTGTGGGAATATATGTCACATATCCAAATATTTACTAATAATAACATTTATTTTTTTGGGTAATAATTGTTTTGGTGCATTATATACCCCACATTGATCGTTTGATTGTACGTGATGCATTATAACAATAATTAACAATCTTTTATCTTTTTTTTTTTTTGAGAAAAACAATCTTTTATCTAGATATATAATAATAGATGAGGCAATATAATCAACTAAATACATTGATGACCATAATGCTTAAATTAAATCAACTTATATATAACGGAACATTGTTCATTACACTATTTTTTTATGCATTACTATTGTTATTTTATTTGCATTAATTGTAATAAATTTCACCTATTAATCAATAATAAGACTAATTCAAAATGTGCCTTTTGAAATGTTCTTTTTTCGTTGTACAATAGAGTAATTGAGATGGTCTTATAAGCATATGCAATAATCATCAATTCAAATGTAAATACCATTAATTCTAGGTGGCAATAGGTTAATAGCTACTCCTTCCGTTTTTTATTAAGTGTCCCCAGCCGTCAAAATACACATACCAATAAATACTCCCTCCGTCCCACTGTAAGTGAGACTCTTTCTATTTTGGGTGTCCCACCATAAGTGAGACTCTTTCCCTTTTTGGTAAAAGTTTTACTCTTTAAACACCTTTTCACTTTTTCACCTACACACAAAATACACTTTTCTTAATTTCCGTGCCCAAAAAAAAGGTCTCACTTAGCTTGGGACGGAGGGAGTAAGATATTTTACATTTGTAACCTTAGTAATTATCATAATACATGCATATATACAACTAATTATTACATTCATACAAGTATTAAATAAGGATAAAATAGGAAAAATGTCATAAATATACTCTCAAATTTTAAAATTGGACACTTATTGAGAAACAAAAAATGAGCTAAATGGAACACTTATAAAAAAAGGGAGGGAGTATATACTAAAATTTCAACTTTTTTTCCCGTTAATTTGTCTTCATGGGAAATGGATGTAGGCATAAATAGCAAAATGATTGTCTAATCTAGATTTGTAATCATATTATCAGCCTTTAATGATGTTAAGAAGGCTTAAACAATACTCTATCCGTTTGGTATATTCTTTAATTTATTAGATCGTCCCACTAATTAATTAGTTTGGTATATTTTCTTATTGGATAATTATTTTTCATTATGTTAAATATTGGCTCATACTCATAACATTATAATTTATTCTTTTACATAATAGTGACAAAAATAAATAGGGCCAATTCAGCTGATACAAAGAAATGATTTATTTTAAACCAAACCTATCGAGTATTTCTATGGATGTGAATAAATGTGGTGGGGCTCTGAATTTTATGTCGGTAGGAAAAAGTTAATCTTCTTAAATGAATTTATTGTAAATAATTCTAAAAATTGATATAAAGTTGATTTATTATAGTACATCATTACATAGCAATAATAAGAAAAAATGTAAATTGCCACAATTAATATAACACGCAATTTACTATTTATATAAAAGATCAAGTAATCAAAAATATTTAATTTGCTTTATTTTCCCCCAGTCTTTTAAATGTGGTGCGCATTTGTATGACCAATTATTGATGATAAGTCGATGATTTATTTTTTTCGTGAAGGAATTTAAAAGCTCAATTAAAATACCAAATTTAAAAAGAAATACCTATCCCTAAAAAATGTAGTCAAATTTTTTGTTTGAATTAGAATTACGAGAGGTATCTAAATATAATTAATTATGCAACCTGCAAGTAGGTTAGACCTCAAAACTACACCGCACGCAGACGAGAATACAACACCACCTAAAATGGAAAAATATCACCGCATGAAAGCGAGATTGAACAAAAAACCTCTCATAAATGAGAGTATTTGGGTGCCTCAGCTCAATACGAATGCATTTGTTAGACCATCTTACATAAATCAAAAGTTGGACCATAAAATTCAAAAGGAAGCCTACACCATCTTACATTTGGGATTTGGCTTTGTACGAACGCATTCATGAATCATTATTTATACTAATCTTAATAAGGTGGTTTTCTACATACTATATAATTTTGCTTTTGTTTTAGAAGCCTACGACTTGCGAATTTAGGGCTGTCGAGTTATGGTCTTTAAATTATTGCAAAAGAGAAGAGAAAAAAGTTGTGATCTTTAAATGATTTTTCAGTCGTAGTTGAGCATATCAGGTCATAACTAATAACCATATCCATTTATATATCTACATTAAGGAGGAGTAATATTTTGGATCAAAGATGATATATTTATTTTTATATATATTTGGAATTCATCAATAAATATATAGGCTGGTTTGCAAGGCATTGTAGCATAAGAATTTGAAAAATTGACTAAACTCGTGAGATGTGTCAAAACAATAATAAAATGATACATGTATCATAAAATGTATCAAAACAAGAAAGAACATTGTGCAAAGAATGATTACCCAATTCCGATAATAAAACACCTAAGAATGGGAGCCTCGCCCAAAGAAAATAATCTAATATCATAGAATGTATCCAAAATAATAAAGAACAGTACACAAAAAATTATTATCCAATTCCGATAATAAAACACCTACAAATGAGGGCCTCGCCAAGGAAAAATGATCTATAACGACTCACCCAGCTGGTGAACAACTACAAGCAGGATAACAACTCACCCCTAGACGTGATCTCAACGTATTCACCACCTAATCCCTGAAACACATTCACCACCAAGAAAAGAACTAATATCAAGAAACGCATCACATGCAACTAGTTCGGGGGACATATAGCAGGCAGGCCCGTACCTGAGGGCATGCTCAACATGCTGCCGCATAGGGCCCCAAATTTTTGGGGGCCCAATTTTTTTTTATATATATAGTACTTATAAAAATTATTTTTGTTTAACAAATAGTATTCCAAAAATAAATGCAGTAACTGAAAAGACATTCTAAAAAAAAGTGAATCAAAAAACTTATCTACGATCAACTATGTCGCAAGACATGTTGAATGGGTTGACTATGTTATCAACTGAAAGAAAATTGGTTGATTAGTTAGATTACACAAACTTGATAAATACATCTGTCTCTAAAACCGCAAGACGTGTTATATTTAGATAAAGTAAGAAACTTATCCCTATTTTGAACTAATTTTTGTTGTATGTTCTATCAATATTTCATATTATTTATTTTTTCTCAAATCCTAATATTTTTGTCCTTTTTATCCTTGCTAGATATACAAGAAATTAAATTGTGTTTTGGTTAGATATTGTGGGGACAGATTGCATTCAATATTGCTGCTATGGTGAACCATATTATAAGGTATTTATTTACATAGCTTCGTCTTATGAAAGTTCTTTTCTTCATTTAGATCATACTATTAATGTTGAATTCTTTAGTAACTTATATTTTCTTCTCTTTTGATTGAAAACTCTTTTGAATGATTGGTTGAAAAAGTTTATGTTAATATATTATTGTTGTTTCGTCAATATAAATTTTTTTTATAAGGGCCCATTTTTTAATTTTTTGCTTAGGGCCCTGTGAGATACATGACCGGCCCTGATAGCAGGAACACAAAAATTCTCGATTACATGGCGAGAGCAATTTAGCATGAATTTTTCCCATCTTCTTGAACGAAATTGGATCCTCTTAGCCTTCACGCCTTCAATTTTTTCTTGTAGCTCGAGTTAATCCTTTTATAGTCGTAAAGGGTAAAAACTCGTTGAAGATAAGTACGAATACATCTATTCATTTGAAGATAATAATGAACGATTCATCTTATATTTATTCTTCAATATTAAAGAGTCCAAAGGTCTGTTGCTGTTCGGATTCGTATGGTTAAATCATTTACTGATATATTTTTGAAATATTATACAGTCGAATAAAGAGTTTTCTACGCGTATCACGTAGGCAAATGCATATTTTGATAGTGTATCACATCATGTACATAACTTCAAAAGTATAGTCTACGTAATGACAAATATATAAGAGTATCCATGCTCCAACAAACTTTATATGTATGATTAAGATGCATTTACTATATGAGATATCAATATCATACTTATCTAAAGGTGTAAAGTATATCATACTTGTCTAAAGGTTTAAAGTATATACATCATCAACATATATTAAGTATGGATAAATATCAATTTACATCTAAAATTATATGCCTACTCCCAAAAATGTTATAAACAATCGATGATATAAATTAAAGGCTTGAATTATTAAGCTTGCAATAAAACTGTGTATTTTCTATATATTTTTAAATAATAATTTCACAAAACGACAATATTTAGTATTTGGTTGGAAAAATAGGATGTAATTTCAAAATTTTACAAGCATTGTTGCCCTCAAACTTTTATCAAAACAAAGAAAGTATTAATCTATCATTAATTTCTACTAGAATGTAACACTCTTTTATCATACTCCATCCGTCCCATGAAACATGACCCATTTCTTTTTGGCACGAGAATTAAGAAATTGATATTTTATGTGTTAAGTGTGGTAGGTGAAAAAATGAAAAAGTGAAAAAGTGAAAAAGTGAATAAAAAGTAATTTTTTTTATTATTTTTAGAAACTAGTCAAGTTTCGTGGAACAAACCAAAAAAGAACGTGGAGATATTAAAATTAAAGACCTGCAAAGGGAGATATATAGGTCCACTATATAAATATCTTCACTTAAAGTTTGGAATTTTGCCGCTCACCAAACAACAAAATAAAATAATAGTAATAATAATAAAACAAAAATTTCGGGACCAGCGGCAAGGAAATAATAAGTACTCCATTTTTTGTTTCTATTTATATAATTCATCTAAAAAACATATCCATTTTTTCATTTTCTTAAAGATAAAAATTCCTCTTTCTTATGCCGGCCCTTTCCATATCGCCTTTTATTTTTAAGGATAAATATGAAGTTTGAACTCTATATTAATATAAAAGATTATTAGTATCATTTAAATGTCCCTTTAATAAATTTAAAAATCAAAATATAATTTCTCCTCCTCAGATGCAGCTGGAGTAGGTGGACCTGAGCGTACTGGATTCACCATGCCGGTTGCTGGGCCCACTGCATCTTTATTGCCACGTGGGGCCGTGTTCCATTTGACTGACTGCCAAGCTGGCAACTGGCGATTGCTACTTGGTGGGGACCACGCCGCACTCGTAGACGGTGATTTTTTTTATTTTTTTATTTTTAAATTATTATAGATTGTGAAACTATTATTATTGCCATTTATGAAATTATAGTATATGATTAGTAGTATCATTTATGAAATATTGATTTTTCCTAAAATTGGATCACTTTTTAAGTTTTTCTTTTTCTGGAAGGATGCTTTCTGATAATTATTGGCCTTTTCCACAATATTGATCAAATAATTCTTCTTCTTTATTGATTCGAAATATGACTTTGTAAATGGTAGTTGGAATTTGATATGGTTTTTACTATGAGCATATAAATAGATGGACTCGTATTTATCAATTTCAATTAATGATCTCTTACAATAAATATTTTTTTTAAATACAAGAGGTATTTGAATATAATCTATTTATGCAATCTGCACGCAGATGAGACCTCACCACCATCAAAACAGTGGAAAAACGTCACTGCATGTAGGCAAAAAACGACATGCGTGTGGGACCTCAACACCAAACAATACAACACCGCACGCAAACAAAAATACAATATCACTTAAAGTGAAAAAACATCACCACACACAGACGGGATTGAACTCAAGACCTCTCACAAAGGAGAGTGTTTAAATGTCTCAACCTTGCCATTAGAATAATACCTCATTTGCTCTTATAAGTATATAACAAAGATTTGGGATTGTGTGCGTGTGTTGGTCAAGCGTTAAGAGATTAATGCCTAAGGCCAAAAGTCTTGGGTTCGAGTCCTCTGTGGCGCGGTCATTTAATTTCTTTATTTAATATTGTAAATTTATGTATAAAAAAAAGATTTTGGCGTAGGTGGTTCAAAATTTAATACTTCCTCCCATTTTCGGTCATTTAATTTCTTTATTTAATATTGTAAATTTATATATATAAAAAAGATTTTGGCGTAGGTGGTTCAAAATTTAATACTTCCTCCCATTTTTCATATATGTAGGTTTGGTGATTTTCATGTTTTTGATAATTTAATTAACATATTGAGTTTTATTGTCAGAAATACTCTTAGGGCATGTTTGTTTGTCAGGAAAGTAATCTGAATTGGGATTGTTATTCCCAGGAAAATTATTCAATGGAAAATGAATCCTAATAGATTCATTATCCAGTGTTTAGAAATATCAAAACTAATTATTAGGATTCTGGATTGTATCATTAAATAAATATATTTAATTAATATATGTAAGAATTAAAGTGATATTTACCCTTAATTTTCAATAATTCAGAATATAATTTTCGAGGTTTAAAAAATTATTTTCAGTAATTCAGAATATAGTTGATAGTGTGAAAATAGTTCGGGGTTTAAAGTGATATTTACCCTTAATTTTATAGTAACAACAAAGTACATTATTAAGATTAACTAAATGATTTATAATTCTAAAATTAAATTTATTTTTTTTCTTAGATAATAATAATAATAATAATAATAATAATAATAATAATAATAATAATAATAATAATAATAATAATAATAATAAGTATGATTCATAATTCTAATAATTAAATTATGATTTCTTAAAATAATTCATGAATTAATTAATTAATTAATTAATTAATAATAATAATAATAAGTATGATTCATAATTCTAAAAATTAAATTATGATTTTCTTAAAATAATAATAATAATAATAATAATAATAATAATAATAATAATAATAATAATAATAATAATAATAATAATAATATTCATTTTATAAAAAATAATATTGGATATATATGTAAGTAAGAATCCTGAGAATGAGGAAAAAGAATACCTAAGAAAAGCTAGGAATAAGAATCCTGGAAAGTTGTCTATTTTCCTTGTTTTCAGGATTCTGATTACTTTCTCTATATGACAAAAATTTAACCAAACACATGAATTTAATATTTTGGAATCAGATTACTTTCCCAGGACAGAATCCGTGCCAAACAAACATGCCCTTATTTATTTCTACAACGCCCGCTTTCATTTTTTTTTAAAATCAAAATAGCGAAAGCCGTTAAGAATAGAATATCATTAAATGAGGCTAATTTGAATATAATACTTATATTTTTTATATAAATGCGCATATCTACAAAATAAGGTATAAAATGAATGGTAGACAAGGGGTGGGACGGTACGGTATACCTTATTAAATCGACCATACCTTATACCTTACCTTTACCTCCGGTATGGAGAAAATTCATACTTTTACCTTACCTTTACCTACGGTATACCTTAGTTCGGTATACCTTAAGTACGGTATGGAGAATATACAAAACCTTTACCGTACCTTTATTTCGGTATACCTTACCAAATTTCGGTATACCGTACTTTCACGGTATACCGCACTTTAACGGTATACCAAAATAATCGGTATTACCGAAATCGAAAAAATTCAATACGGTAAAAAATTGATAACTTATTTATTTAAAACATGTTTAGATAATGAATAATACTATTTAACAAATATAATAATGACATAATAATTAAAATATATATCACAAATAAACAAAAAATAATACATTTATTATTAATGATATCCATGTAAATTAACACCCATCAGGTGTAATTTCTATTATATTTTATATATAGAAAAAGAAAATCCTAAACTTTAGAGAATATAATATATTTAGTTCATAAAAAAAAATAGAAGACATACTGAATGAAATCAAAGACTCCAAGACAGAACATATACTTAAAACTAAAATCACTATTAATCAATCATTTCGTGCCCAAGTATTCAATACTATCATATAATTAGTCTCATATTTAAATTATATAACTTACATACTATATTATATTTTATTCACTTTTATATCATTTGATGATATTTATATTCGCATACTTGTATGCATTCATGTTATATATAGTAAATTATATAGATGTTATAAGTTACATATAATTTATATGATAGTCGTAATATTATTTATAATATAATATTAATATTATAACTATGCTATATTATAACTATACTATAATATCAAAATAAACAATTTTATTTTATTGTATGACTTATACTATATACTATATTTTATTTGTTTTTGTATCATTTGATGATATTTATAAATTCATGTACAATTGTATATATTCACATAATATAGATATATACATTATTTTATAAAATTTATAAATATTTTTAAAATTATAAACATAAAAATATATATTATATATTTTAAAACTATAGATTTTGATACGATATATATCGCGATTTTCGGTATACCAATATATACGGACAACTACGGTATATCAGAATAAGATATTGTACCTTATTACCGGAATATACCGAATATTAAGGTATACCAGAATAAGGTATGATACCGCATCACCGGTATATACAGTAATATTCGGTATACCAATAATACGGTATCATATCGTGTTCCGGTATATACCTTTAATACGGTATTTATTGATTTTTTCGGTATATACCACGGTATCGGTATACACCGGTATACCCCGGTATCTGGAAAATTCATACCTTTACCTTACCGTTAATCTTCGGTACGGTATCATACCTTACCAAAAAAATCAATATACCTTAAATTTGGTATTTTACGGTACGATATGGCCGGTATACCGAGTTTTCGGTATATTTTTCCAGCCCTCAGTACCACTTATCTTGTATAAATTGATGATATTTCATTTAAATAAGGTTAATTTAACAATATTTCATTTCTTTTAAATTTACTAAGAAAGTAAATCATACTCTACCCCTTCTTGCCCTTACATTTTTTTTACGACGATAATATTTGAGTTTTTACTTGAGTCTGTTCCCATTTTTTTTTTAAGTTACAAGTGATATTTGAATATAATTAATTATGCAATATGTATGTAGGCGGGACCTTAACACCATTCAATAATAGAAAAACATCAAACAATATAATACAACAACAATACATTATCACATAAAGTGGGAAAATATCGCCGTCAAACGAGATTGAACCCAAAACATTTCACAAATGAGAGTATTTAGGTGTTCATTTATTGTGTTTCTTTGTGATTCGAAAATTTGATTGGATTAAGAAATAATTTAATGACAATCATCCCTTAATAATCATATTTGGATACACACATATTCAAATATAGTAGAATTATATTATGAAACTTTGATATCATCTAATTCTTGATATAAATGCTCCAACAATCGAACAAAATGTGACATAAAAAAAGTAAAAATAAAAATAACCGAAATCATTTTAGTTACCGCAATTATTGGTGTGATCGAAAAAAACGAAAAAACAAAATTACACGTTTATTTATATTTTATATTGTCATTTTCCTTTTTGAGTTCCAATTTGCAAATACCCAAAATTAATTTCTGTACAACGTTAGAGAGAGAGAGAGAGAGAGAGAGAGAGGATTTAGGGAGGTGGTGTAGTCCATTTATATATACGAAGAAGAAGACGCGGCCTAATAATCCGATCACGGCGATATAAACCGAAACGGCTTCGATTATTTCTAGGGCGCGCCTTTACGAAGTAACATTATTAGGGTTTTTGCGGTTCTTTCTAATCCGAAAAATTCTGAGCATTGGATCCGATTTCCGGATTTGCCGAGTGGCAAACCGCAGAAAGATTCAAGCTTTTGTTGGATTGTTGAATCAGCGTTTCGCGTCAGTGTAGCAACCGATGCCATTGGTATTTGAATAATAATGCTTTTCTACATTCTTTACGAAATCTTGTGCCTTCTATTTAATTCTGTTCATGGGTTTCACTATCTTCGAGTAAAGGTTGAATCTTGCTCTGAACGCGATGATTGTTTTTTGCTTTTCTTTTTTTTGAGGATTCATTTAGGATAGGGGGATAAGAGAAGATAATGAAAGAGATAATAAATAAATAAATAATATTTGAGGTATGTTTAACGTGGGAAATGTTTAGGGTGCCAGAATTTTACTGACTGAGTTGCATATTTACTAGTTTCTTGTTAAAGTATTGTTGATTATTCAGTTTTTTTCCCAAAGCATATATGCTTGTTATTCATTTGAGACATTTATTAACTGGAATCTTGTATAGGTTAACTGAAGTTTGTAGTCCATCAATCTTTCTTTTTTTTGGGTTCTAGACTATTGAACTGTTCCTTGATTGTTTTATACTTGATCTGCTTTCTGTTGCTACTAAGGCTAAGATACTTCTTTAAAGTATATAGCAAAGAAAATATTGATGTTTAATTGCATTGACTTTGCAGAAAAGATGTGGCTAATAATCTTAGTAGTTGCTTGATTAGCTTTGTGTAATCAAATGCAGGAGCTTCTCACAGTAAAATTTAAAAAGAGACTGCCTTTGGTTTGATGCTATTCTTTCTTTTATTTCTACTAAATCCGGGTACTACTTGTTTCAGGGACCGTGATGGCGAACAAGTTTCATTCGGGGGATGGTAGGACCAGGAGTTCCGTGTCGATCTTTATAGTAGCTGGTCTATGCTGTTTCTTCTACATACTAGGGGCATGGCAGAGAAGTGGATTTGGGAAAGGGGACAGAATAGCGATCCGGATGGCCGAGAGTGGAGCAGATTGCAATATCCTCCCGAATCTCAATTTCGAAACCCATCATGGTGGTGAAGCTGGGGTGATTGATGATTCTGATTCTAAGGTGACAGTGTACAAGCCTTGTCCTTCTAAGTACACCGATTACACACCCTGCCAAGATCAGAGACGTGCGATGACTTTCTCTAGGGATAACATGTTCTACCGTGAGAGACATTGCCCTTCTCAAGAACAAAAGCTGCATTGCCTTATCCCAGCTCCTAAAGGATATGTGACCCCGTTCCCGTGGCCAAAGAGTCGTGACTATGTTCCCTATGCTAACGCTCCGTACAAAAGTTTGACAGTCGAGAAGGCCATTCAGAACTGGATCCAGTACGAGGGAAATGTCTTCAGGTTTCCAGGTGGAGGAACACAGTTTCCTCAGGGAGCTGATAAATACATTGACCAGCTTGCTTCGGTCATTCCAATTGCAAATGGAACAGTTAGGACGGCTTTGGACACTGGTTGCGGGGTATGATGGATGCTACAAAAGTGTTACTCTAGTGTCTTTTTGCAATTGTTAATGGATTGTCTTCTGAATATTATGGTTTTCTTATTGTATTGCTGTCAGAAATCTGTGTGGTTAACTATATATTGTATGTTATGTTTCAGGTTGCTAGTTGGGGTGCATATCTCTGGAAACGAAATGTCATAACAATGTCGTTTGCACCAAGAGACTCACACCAAGCCCAGGTTCAGTTTGCTCTTGAAAGGGGCGTGCCTGCTGTCATTGGTGTTCTTGGAACAATTAAAATTCCATATCCGTCAAGTGCTTTTGATATGGCTCACTGTTCTCGTTGTCTTATACCTTGGGGGGTCAATGGTAAGAGCTACTATATTTATCGTGTCGTGATGAATGTGATATTGTTTGCAATCGTCATTTTGTAAAAAAGAAGGTTCTTTATCATCTTTGAGCTGCCTATGATGCTTAGTGATTTTGTTCTCTCTGGTTACAGATGGACTGTATATGAAGGAAGTCGATCGTGTTCTTAGACCTGGTGGGTATTGGGTGCTTTCGGGCCCTCCCATCCATTGGAAGACTAATTATAAGGCATGGCAACGCCCAAAGGAAGATCTCCAGGAGGAACAAAGAAAGATCGAAGAGGTTGCTAAACTTCTCTGCTGGGAGAAGAAGTCTGAGATTGGTGAAATTGCAGTATGGCAGAAGTCCAGGGATGTTGATTCCTGTCTTGCTGCACAAGAAAATTCTGGAGCTGCTCTCTGTAAATCTGAAGATGCTGATGACGTCTGGTACGAATCTTTTATTTTGCAAGCACATATGTTATGACCAAGTCCTTGATGTGTTCAGATAGATAGTCAGTTCGAAATTTCGGGTACTAACAGAAGCTTCAAAACTTTGTGGTTTTAACTGTTTCCTCCAATTTCAGGTACAAGAAAATGGAGTCATGTATTACTCAGAATAACAATGGTAAAAATGAAGAAGCTTCCGGGGATCTCAGACCTTTCCCCGAGAGGCTTTATGCCGTTCCCCCAAGGATTGCTAGTGGCTCGATTGCTGGAGTTTCTGTTGAGGCATACCATGAGGACAACAAGCAATGGAAAAAGCATGTGAATGCCTATAGAAAGATTAACAAGATTATCAACTCTGGGAGGTATCGCAATATCATGGATATGAATGCCGGCTTTGGAGGTTTTGCTGCTGCTCTCCAATCTCCCAAATTGTGGGTTATGAATGTAGTACCGACAATTGCTGAGAAGAACACCCTCGGTGTCATATTTGAAAGAGGATTGATTGGCATCTATCACGACTGGTACGTCCTTGTCTTACTGCTTCTTTACATACGTGGTTGACTGTTCCTCCTATTGTACATGCCCTTAAACTCACTTGTTATTTCAGTCTTCTTGAATTTTCTTTTTGTCGATGTATCATGTTTGCCCCGGATTCAGTTCGTTATTTTGGTTGATTAAGCATTTCAGGGGGGGTAACTAGATAGATGAATTTTCATAAACCAACAGGATTAAATACTTGATGCATTTAACTCCAAATTGTAGTTATGAACTTATGAAGGGGTCTCAATGAACTCTACTGATGGTAGCCGATCCAAGTTTAGATTTGGGACTTGCGTTTCTTTGGAACCTCAGATGTGTGCTCTATTGTTTTATCGCAAATAAGATGCTACTAGCTTCTTTGGGTGCTCGTTTTGCTGATGTTTAGTCTTAGTTTGTTATCTCTTTCGGTGCTCCCTTTTTCCGTCTTTGATTGCATTTCACACTGCTTTTTCCCCGCGTCTTTTACTTGAATAGTTAATATTCTTTGGCTGCAAACATAACGTGTTTTCATATTGATTTCTTTTCTTGCTAGGTGTGAAGCATTCTCCACATATCCGAGGACCTACGATCTCATCCATGCTAATGGCGTTTTTAGCTTGTACAAGGACAAGTAAGCATCCGTTACGCCTCATCTTTCTGGTATTAGGCCTAAGAAAATAACAGTAGTCTAGGATGGTGTCGTAACTCCCTCCATGTCGGATTGATTCTTTCCGAAGTGAAATCTATAGGCGTTGGGTTAGGGATGCTCTGACTTCTTTCTATTCAAGGCTATATATAGTAAACATTAAAATACGAATGCAGGTGTGACTTTGAAGACATCTTGTTAGAAATGGACCGGATCTTGAGGCCTGAAGGCGCGGTGATATTCCGTGACGAAGTGGACGTGCTCGTGAAGGTGAAGAAGATCATCGGAGGTATGAGGTGGGATTCTAAAATGATGGATCATGAAGACGGCCCCCTCATACCTCAGAAGATATTGGTTGCAGTCAAGCAATACTGGGTGGGGAACTCCACTTCTGCATAGACTCGACCGGGGTGCACGTTTCCAGTCCCCAATTCTTTGATTTTCACGTACAGATCTCCTCGTCTGAAAGTGACGCAGGGCGGTGATGATCTTGCCGTGGAGGGCCACATATCATTAACCCGGGAGGGTTGGTCTGTACGTTGCAGCTTCAAACGTAACGCGATCGATCTTTTTGAGAAATTTCGAGCATGTGTTGTCCCCTTGATGTAGGAAAACAGAAGCGAGCCTTATTTGTTATGCTTTGTAGTTTCAAGGTGTTTTATGTATTATAGAAGTCACCCTTCTTGTAATGCTTTTTGTAACATAGTTTTGACCTATTGTTATATATCAAGATTTCATCAATTGATGTTATGCTAAAGGAGTAGAAAACTAAACATTTTGTAATGCTTATTATATCACAGAAACCAAAATCAGAAAAAGAATATATATATATATAGTAGCAAAAGTAACAAGTTCTCTTTTTTTCTTTTTCCATTCTTCAAAATGCTTATATTGAGAAGAGCTAATTGTAGTACATGCACATTGAGTATGTATATGAACGAATATAAAAAAGCACTCATAATCACTAAACAAGGTAAAAGTAACAATTCCAAAAAGAAAAAAGAAGAAAACCTATAGTGATACACAATTGTTACAGCCAGTGATTATTTTGTTCAAAATCAGTCATCCTTATATTCTTTCGAGGGCCGTGCTTCGAAGCCCCCGTTGCTATTCTTCTCAAGCGAATACGGCATGTAAGTGCCGAGGATCCTATCCCACATCACAAAGAACGGCTGCGAAAAGTTATACTTGTTGCCGTAGAGCTGGTGGTGGATATCGTGATACGCGGAGTTGTTTCTGAACAGCAGGTGGAAGAGATTGCCCGGTAGCCACAGCCCGCAGTGATCATCGACTGTTTTGAGGGTAGCAAACGAGAAGAAGAAGATGGAAGCTCGAGGAGACATGCCTGATACGAGGAAGGATAGAGCGCCGCCAACTGTGTCCAGAAGCAGGCCTTCAACGGGGTGGTTGTACAGAGCTCCAAACGCGTAGGGAACAACCAGCCGGTGATGTTGAGAGTGGATGTGCTTGTACAAGAACTTGTTTTGGTGCATGTACCGGTGCATGAAGTATTGCCAGGTATCTAACACCATCATCCCAACCAAGAATTGTCGAGCGAGAACAATGAGGGAAGTCGGCTGAGCTTGTGCGGGATCACTGTCGCTTCCAGTAACCTGCATGGTATAATAATTCATTTTACAAACTGATAGACAACGGATTACCAACATGGTCTACTTAGGTCAAAACAATTTCTACAGAACCCGATTATGTCGTATAAGAAACAGATACCACTTGAGTAGATGTTAACTGAAGCGGACAGACTGAGAGGGGTATGGGCATCATGTTACAATAGCTTTTGACAAAATTTAACTAAAGAAATGAACGGAAAAGTAGAAGCCACAGGATAATCTCACAGGTAATGAATAGCTCACCTCAGAATTGACAAAACAAATAACAAGTGAGCTAGCAGATACTTCATTCCAGAAATACTCATTAACTAAGTAATATCAATGAAAACAGCAACCTACGAGCTTTAATTTCCTAGAATAAACAGGTTTCGAGAATCCAGAGGCGAATCCATAACTCAGTCAGATAAGATCAGCAGCTAAATCAAAGGGTGTTACCACTACTGCAACTAAAATGAAGACGACTCAGTACGCACTAATTTCTCAACAAGTGTAGGCATTAATAATGGTAACAGTCACATTAAATATCAGCACCAATTCTCTATGGTCTCATTACAGAACAAAGAGGGAAATAATTCAGTAGAAGGGAAATGAAATTAATGCCCCCCAGGCCCAACAAAATAATCATGAGATGGGCCAACCATCGTTGTTATTTGATTTTAAACCATAATTTTGAAGCATGTTTTTAAAAATCCAGGTGTAATCTGGAGATGAAGGAACAATATCTGGAAAGTACTAATACTCCACTGGAAGTCTGGAAATTACCGAAGATAACTATGTTTATAGAATAAACTCTATGATCAACCTCTGTTCTTTACATTCAAATTACATTACTGTTATGTCACACATGAATCGCGTGTTATCAATTTAATCTGTTCAACTAGAAAAACTTTGTCAGAGAACGACAAACAAGTCAAAACTTAATAAGGTATATTTTAGGACCAAAGCATCTTAAAACGCATAGCGACTTTCTTTTTAAAGATAATGAAGTTGTTGGCATGATCTAAGCAACTTATCCCCTTAATCAAGAACTATTTACCACGTGGTCAAATGCCAAAAAACAAGATAGAATCCCTTAAAATAAATCTTTATAAACAATTATGCTGACTCGATTGCGTCTATTTTTTCTGTTACATACAACCAATTAGATTACATATTGCTGAGGAAACCAAAATATTGATGTGAGAGTTAAAGAGACATGGAGAAGCAGAAATTTATAGCAAGCTAGATTCCAGGGAGTAGTTTATACTTGTAAAGTGTTTTTATAAGATTCAGACAAAGAAATCAATAGTGGGATATTAAATATATAAGCTCCAACTCATTTAACCAAAACAATGCACTTATTCGATGCACAACAAGATCCCGACAAACCAAGGAATATTAATTGCTAGTTCATATATTTGCCAATAATCAGTTGCCATAAATTCTGCTCAAATGAAGAAAATGCTTTGCCGTTTGGCGTATTCATGCCCAACAACTTAAGCAGCATTCATATGCTCAATTGCCAATGCATTTCAGAGAACTTCAAGAAACAGATTGTCCTAAAAAATTGCTGTAAGCATTCAATAATCTAAAAAGTAGAATTACTGATCACATCTACTGACAGCAAACGAAAGGTAGCTGCCGTATGCTACACGAAGACACCAACAAAAAAAGACATAGCACATCCACATAGAAGGAAGAAATATTTCAAGTATCTGATGTCACAGATTCAAGATATAGTTAGGTAACAACAACAATCAATACCGATTCCAATTTCCATACAACAGCACAAGGATGACCTACTACACCCCCTTGATCAACCACTCAATACGATCACGATACATCGCGCAAATAACACGCAGATACGACAGTCCTACCGTTATGCAAACACAAGCAATATCAACCAAAACGCACAACGGCAGATTCCAAATCTACAGCCAAGTAAAAAGTGCACGCTCACACACGCAACAAAATTCACCAGCTCTCATCCTCACACTCAACAAAAATCACACCCAATCATCGCCGAAACACACACACACACGCAGCAACATCGATTAAATACAAAAACAACAAATAAACGAGAGAAAAAAAAAAACAAAATTCAACAAAGGAAACGAACAAAACAGAAATAGAAACACTACTTACGGCGAAGAGAAGAGTGGCGACGACGGCCTGAACCGCCTGCTGGAGGAGCACGCCTTTGACCACATCGCTCTTGGACACCAAATTCTTCTCATCTTCATCCTTGCGCGTGTGCAGCCTGTAATCGTCGAGTGAGCCTAGCAAGACGTAAATCCCCGAATACATCCAGTACACGATTATCGGCGCGAATGTCCCCAGCATTTCGTCCGACACTTTTACACCATTCATCATCTCCATACCTAACATCGCCCGATCGAGAAGATGTCGTCGGGTTTGCGTGGAGCGACACAGGAAATTGAATCGAAATTCCGATGAACAAACCCTAGATAGAGATGATTGGACGGATCAATTTGGGGTCAAATTATTCCCTCCTCAAAAGTGATAATCACACACACTTGAAGAGTTCTGGGTTGATCCGAGAGAGATGAAATGTGTTTGTATTTATATATTATATCAAATTATTTTAATTTTAATTATTGCGACTCCATTATTAGATAATATTCTATGACTTAGCTCAGCTGGTCACATTAAAATTCAACTTTCGAAAATATCTTAATATAAACATTTGAGTTCTCACAAATATAAATATTAGTATTTGAGAAAATACGACAGACAGTTGTACGAAATACCGTGTGGCTGTCGTTTTTGACCATTTTCTGAAGAAGAAAAAAAAAATCTATGGGACTTTAGTGGTTTTGCTTTTGCATTATTTAATTTAATTTAATTATGTTGGAATTAATTTAGTATTAATAACATAATTACAAGGTATAATTAATAGAAATAAAAGTTTAAATTAGTGGAAGTTCCATAAGTTAGTAGCTAGATCAACTATATTGTACTAATAAAAGAGACTTCCCAAACCGAACTAAAAAAGAAACTTCCAAAGGATAAGCATTACCTTTTTTTTTACTAAATGAAGAATAAATCAGATTAGAACTAAATATTGAAATGGCTCTATAATTCAATTAAATCCAGAATCAATTCATCATCATTAAATAAAACTATAAATCTAGTGGCCGTTGCATCAATTTTAATTTAAATATTTATGTTACCATGACAAAATATAAATATTTATTGTTGCAATTACGTACTCCCTCCGTCCCACGATTCTTAACACGTTTGATTTCGGCACAGAAATTAAGGAGTTGTAGATTAGTGTTTTAAGTGTATAGTTTTTTTTTTTGAAAGGGTTTTAAGTGTATAGTTAATAAAATATAAAAGTGATAAAATAGAAGAGAGAAGATAATAATTATTAGTATCTTATTTGGAAATGCGTCAAGATTCCTGGGACGGTCCCAAAAGGAAAACGTGTCAAGATTCGTGGGACGGATGAAGGATATATTAATATTAACAATCAATAATTTAAAATATGATTCTACCTGCTATCTAAATAATGGCCTGCAGCTTGAAAAATCTCGCGTTGTTATTTCCGCTGTGATAAAATCAAAAAAACATGCCGTATTTGGCATATTTTATAGTAACATAAATAAATAATATCGCAAGAAACAGACATAAAAAGTCTAAAAATAAATTTATTTTAAAATATTAGTAACATACAGTAGATGCTTATTTTAGCAACGTTTGCTTAAATATAAAGTACAGACAATGTCAGAAACTTCATACTCCCAAAATAAATTAAATGTGCATAATTAATTCCTAGGAACATAGAATATACTCCCTCCGTCCCGCCCAAGATGCTACATATTCCTTTTTGGGTCGTCCCAACGAAGATGCTACATTTCTATATTTGGCAAAAATAAGGAATTTTAAATACTTAATTAATACTCCCTCCGTCCCGGTAATCTTGTCCCCTTTCTTTTGGGCACGGAGATTAAGGAGTGTTGAGTTAGTGTTGTAAATTGTAAGGGTCCACTTGTTTTAGAAAAAGTAAGTATGAACTAATTATCTTTGTGTTTGACTTCATTAAAATATTGACCAACTTATTTTAAATTTAACAATTTAGTTTATTTTTAAATTCAATTAAATTATAAATATAATTAAATTTTTTTTTGACTGAAATTAAATTACACTCAAACTGAATTAAAAAGTGTAACAGTTCGGCTGTCACCCTTTCTTTTCACCTGTAACTAAAAGACTTCAATACCAAACTGAATTAAAAAGTGGCGCCAATTGAAGACTTCAATACCAAAGTGAAATTAGAGAGGGAACATTTGGCTGAAAATGAAATTTTCATTCAAAACAAGGAACATTCGGCTGACAAGTATTCCCACCAAAACACAAGTTCCAACATCTATAAAATCTGCCATTCACAATGCCTATTACATTCACAATCTGAAAATTGAAGAACCTACTACAAAATCACCAAAATCACTTCAAAATCAACAATGGTGAGGCGCAACGATCTAACCACGGGAGAGAGAAACTCCATCATCCAATTTGTGCTTGAAGACAGCCACGGTGGGAAGCCAAAACGTGGCCGAATGAAGGAGGCTGCTGTCAAGTTCGGCGTTTGTCGGCGGACGGTGACTCGCCTATGGAACGCTGCCAAAAAACAGAAAAGCCAAGGTGAGCATATGCATTCTTGCAGTGGGAAAATCAACAAAACAAGGCGCAAAAGAGTTGAAATAGACTTGGAATTAATTTCAAGCATGGAGTTAAACAAAAGAGCAACTATTAGAAGGCTAGCACGTGGAATTAATTGCAGCAAGAGCACAGTTGGGCGATGGGTAAGCAAAGGTTTGATCAGGGCTCATACTAGTGCTATTAAGCCCGATTTAACAGCCCCTAATAAGTTGTTACGTCTAAAGTTTTCTCTTGAAGCAATCGAGTATGATAGAATACTCAAGGTGCTTCAATACAAGAGCATGCACAACACGGTGCATATCAATGAGAAATGGTTTTACCTAACCAAATCAAATCATCGATACTATCTCACACCAACAGAGGCTGAACCACAAAGGAGTTGCAAAAATAAAAAGTTCATCACTAAGGTCATGTTTATGTGCGCTGTATGCAGACCGCTAATTGCAGAGGATGGAACAGTTCTTTTTGATGGGAAAATAGGGATTTTCCCATTTACAGAATATGTACCAGCCAAGAGGAATAGCAAAAACAGGGAGGCTGGTACACTCGAGCAAAAGCCCATTCAATCAATCACGAAGGAAGTAATTAAGGACTGCATTATAAACAAGGTAGTTTACTCACATGAAAGATGTCCTGTATGTCACTCTAGTATGATATGTATTGAATTAAGTTGTGTTTTAGATGGGTTGTCCATTAATTAGGGCTGAACTTAATGTTCAATTTGATGAACTATCTCATGTAACATTAATGAATGCTGAACTGTTATTTCAATTTAATGAATGATGAACTGTTATTTCAATTTAATGAACTAGAGCATGTAACATTAATGAATGCTGAACTGTTATTTCAATTTAATGAATGATGAACTGTTATTTCAATTTAATGAACTAGAGCATGTAACATTAATGAATGATGAACTGTTATTTCAATTTAATGAATGCTGAATCTTTATTTTAATTGTATGTTGGCAGATCATTCCTGCAATTAAGGCCAAGTGGCCACAGTTTGCTAGTAGGGTCATCTTCATTCAACAAGACAACGCAAAACCACACATTAAAGACAGTGATCCTGATTTTAGACAGGCTGCCAGCTCGGATGGCTTTGACATAAAGATTGTTCATCAACCACCGAATTCACCGGATACCAACATTAATGATCTAGGTTGGTTTAGGGCTATTCAAAGCCTACAAACTGAATCAGTTTGTACCAACATAGATACATTAGTGGAGGCAGTCAAGAGTTCATTTGATGAACTATCTCCCATAACATTAAACAATGTTTTCTTGAGCCTTCAAGGCTGTTTGACTGAAATTCTAAAGGTCAAAGGGCACAACACCTACAAAATTCCTCACATGAAGAAAGGAGCACTTATTAGACAAGGAGAGTTACCACTCAACTTACAAGTTCCCCATGATTTAGTTAAGGAGGCAATTAACTATCTCATGGAAAATGGAATAGTAAGTGGCATGGATCATCTAAGGCATTATCCATCGCCCAACAACTCATTGACAAGCACATTACACATGCAAAGCCAACAAACAGAGGCTGCCAAGTGAGCCTATACAAAGCACACACACATGTAAAGCCAACAAACAGAGGCTGCCAAGTGAGCCTATACCAAGCACATATACATGAAAAGCCATACAAAACAAAGGCTGCCAAGTGAGCCTATACCAAGCACAAATACAGGGAAGACATCAAATTGGAAGGCCTCACCCAATATTCGGGAAAATAGAGCAGGCCATTCATGAAGGCCAACATCGCAGGAGAGTGCATGAACTTCCTCACAGGGGCCTCCGGACCACAATAACGAACAACCTCGTCCCAATTTTCCTCACAAAACAAGGAACCATCATCAAAATCAGAATTTTCAGGTTCAAATGAAGGGTTAATAACAGATATAGATGGATTTAAAGGCATGGGACGCCTAAACAAGGACCACCTTGGTTTCGCCGGAGCTAGGGCTCCGGGCGACTCACGCCCAGCTTCTGCCTCCTCCACCACTTCCGACTCCTCCTCTATCTCCGAGAAACTCGTCGAGAACGGGCAATCCACCGCCGGCGGGACACCCCACAAAGTGTAGTCCTCATCTTCCGTGTCTGGAATGTAAGCGCCGCTCAGGTAGGCTTCCCAAAGGTTGCTCATCACTGCGGTTTACCGATCTAAGCCGGCTTGGCTAAGATCTGTGTAGATCTGAACTCAAGCGAGTATGCCGATCAACAGCTACAAGAGTTAGATTTGTGTCGATCTGAACTCAATCGCTGAAAGATCGTAACGGGGCCGGTACACCGTTCGGTAAAACGGCGCGAGGCACCGTGTAAAGGAGGAGAATGGGAGGCGGCGCCGGTGGGAATGAGGGTTTCTGGAGGAAGGAGAAGTCGGCAGATAGAGAGAGAGAGAGAGCCGAGTGAGAATTGTGATAGACTAGGGTTAGAATTAATTAATAGATGTTGACTTAATTAGGAACTTAATTAAAATCAGCCTTCATTAAGTTAAGTAATGCTCCCCTAATTTTTACCCAAAAAGGAAATGGGACAAGATTATTGGGACAACCCAAAAAGGAAAGTAGGACAAGATTATTGGGACGGAGGGAATACTAATTAAGTATTTCTTTATTACCTTCTCTCTCCTACTTTATCACTTTATTACTTTCTCTCTCATACTTTATCACTTTATTATTACACATTTAAAACATTAATCTACAACTCCTTAAATTCTGTGCCGAAAAACATATGTAGCGTCTTGGCCGGGACGGAGGGAGTATATTTTTTTGAATTAAGGAACTTAGAATATTAATTGTACATGCAGGTTGGTTGCATTCATTGTAATACAATTTTTCTTATTAACGGTAACACGAATTGTTCAATATTAATTTTTCTTATTAACGGTAACACTAAATAAGCTTTATTTTTAACCAAAAAAAGTGATACATTTTCAATAAACTATCTTGTTTTATTCTCATTAAAAAGACATAAAGCCATTCTTAGTGAGTCAGAATCAACTCATTTAGGTTGGCAATAAACCCCAAACATAGTACTCCCCCGTCCCAGCTTTTAGTATCCAATTTTCATTTTTTTTTGCCGTCCCACATTTTGGTATTCATTTCTATTTTTAGTAAAAGCAGGTGGAGCCCTTACCCCACTTTAATTATTTTAGCTCTCACATAAAATGTGGGACCCTGATACATTTGAATGTATGAAGCCGACAATGTTTATATCAAGATTGATGATATTTTATTTGCTTTAACTTGAATTATTAGTAGCTTCCGTTTGACGAGTCTTCTAGTTTCCCTTGTTTTACCCTATTATTTGCTTTAACTTGAATTATTTTTTTTTTTTTAATTTCAGTACGTATGCAAAAACTGTTCATTTTTTATTTTTAAACACTACCCAACAGTATAATTTATTAATATAGAATTCAAATTTTACTCCTCCACCACACATTTTCAAATACCACGGTGGAACTCAAATTTTACTCTTTCACTACATATCTTTAAACACTACTGTATAATAACACCTTTAATATGGAATCCAAACTCCACTCACAATCACAATACACTTTTCTAACTTTTCTTAAAATTCGCATTAAAAAATGTGGGGAACATTGATCATGGATGGCGAGAGTATAGAATTTCCAGGAGAAATTCACTAAATTTCGTACTTTAAATTCATAATTTTCCATCAAATTTATTGATTCATTTATTAATCATAATAGTAAAATTTAATTAATAGTACTCCCTCTGTCCCAATATTGTTGGCCACATTTCCTTTTTAGTTTGTCCCACTTGGCCACTTTCCTAAAATGGAAATATTTATCACATTCAATCTCTTACTTTATCACATTATCTCTCCTACTTTATCACTTTATTATATTCTCTCTCCTACTTTATCACATTCTCTCTCATACTTTATCATTTTATTACCTTCTCTCTCATACTTTATCACCTTCTCTCTCCTACTTTATTACTTTTATACTATATTACACACACACTTAAAATACTAATCTACAACTCCTTAATTCCCGTGCCGAAACCAAATGTGGCCAACAATATTGGGACGGAGGGAGTAATACAAATACACCATATATTCTCATTGACTTACCATTTGATTTGGGTCTTCTGACTTTAGGTGCTTTTGGAATTCTCATTTTTGCCCTTGAAATATCTCGTGTTGCTTTGCCATAGCATTCTTACACGTGTGTCTTAATTATTGACCACTACTTTCTTTGTCTGTTGTCTCCGAGTGGGACCCTTGGGCCTTGCATGTTCCGTTGTTTTCAAATTACTATTCATTAACCGTTAATTTAATAGGAAATAAAACTACTTTTTCCTAAAAGTAAAAGGATTTTATTAATCTATGCCTAATAGATATTCCCTCCGTCCCACGAATCTTGACACGTTTGGTTTCAGCACGCGAATTAAAAAATTATAGATTAGTGTTTTAAGTGTGTATTAATAAAATATAAAAGTGATAAAGTAGCAGAGAGAAAGTGATAAAAATGATAAAGTAAAATAATAAAAATGATAAAATAGAAGAGATAAGTTACCTTATTTGAAAATATGTCAAGATTCGTGGGACGGCCAAAAAAAAAAAAAACGTGTCAAGATTCTTGAAATGGAGAGAATACTTCATGCCTCTACAAAAAAATTGTTATATTGTGCGAACTCTACTAAGATAATTTTTGTATAGACGAAATAATAATTTTTTTATAAACAGAGGAAGCACGTTCTTTATCAATTTAGGGCCTGTTTGATATGGGTTTATAGGTAGGATAAATTAAATTAATACAGATTAGTGTGATGTTTGATATCATGTGCAGTTAATATGGTCAACTCCTACTTAATCCTACTTCTCCATGCTATTTTGTGGGATTAACCCATACTAATAATCCGCCCACCCCCCTCGGATAAATTTAATACTGAGAAGTTGGATAAAAATTCTGCTACCCTTCCTCACGCATATCGATGCAAATGCCCAAGTAATGGTGGACACACATGATATTTTTAAAATTATGTGAGGATAGTTTTGGTATTAGATAATATAATCCAACATAATCCTATGGATATCAAACATAATATAGGATTAAGTAGCCATGATATCAAACACCCATGAAATAATATAAATTCACACTAATCCACACTAATTTCTAAAGATAATTTTAATCCTAATCAATCCTAAACTGCAAATCAAACGGCCCCTTAGAATCTCAGAAGAAATTTTGACTTGGACAATGAATAGTTGAAACCATCAATTTATAACTTAAAAAATCACATTTTTTTTAATTTTTAATTAGTCTTTTTAGAATGAATCGGAATGGGCTATTCAAAAAACATATATTTTCATATTTTTTTCCAATTATTTTATATGTTTTTTAAAATGGATAATTTTTTCGAGCAACATGAATTTAGAGACCTTAAGAGTTAAGAGTTCAAAATTGATAAAGCTCCAAACGTAAATATTAATTTAAGATGGATCCATCCATCAAGCACACTTTCACATCACCATGTTGCCCAAAATATCTTTGCTAGAATACAACACATTTCAAGAAATCATCTAAGTTGTTGAGAACTTATGATTAGAGATGTCAGTCCAACCCGAAACTCGTGAGATATCATCACTAACGGCAGCATAGCAACGGGAGTGCCGCTCCTATGATGCCTGCGTGGAGTCTGCGTCCACGCCGTTCTCTTGGATCAGCTGGCGAGACACGGAGAACATATATTAAGGATTTGGCAGATGCAAATAGTGATGTAGTTTAGACTAAATGCAGAATGAATGCTATTATGGGATGGGAGAGGAAGTAGGGCTACCAGTGAGCCAACTCGCTCGAATGCCTCCATTACTTGAGGGTTCTCCTCGTTTTCGTACCCTACTTGTAGTATTCGAGGACCATTAATGGACCAGAAAGCCCTCCTGCCGGCTTCCTAGAAGAAGAAACGACGGTGAACACTACGTTTGCATAGTATAAAGTAGATAAAAATAAGATAGACTAATCCATCAAATCATCGGAAGAAAATGGCCCTGAATAGTTCTTGTCTTAGCGAGGGTTAAGTTAATTCACCTGTAAGACGAGTAGGTATATGGCATCAAGCGCTTGAACACAAATTTCGGGGTCAGCTATTGCTTCACGTTCGATTGAGAGCGCACTCCCAAGTTCGGGGGGCATTTTAGACGTATCTTGCTCACTGTATATCTGTTAAAGATCAAAGGAATGCAGAAGATTATGTGTGAGAGCAGAAACAAGAAACTGGAGTAACTAACAGCATTTCTGCGGTGGAGACGACAGTGAAAACCATCAACCACACACATGTACTACATGTGTGAAAACCATCAACCATGAATGTTGTGCTACATAGCTATCATTTGCATTAGGTCACATAATATTAACTCATCAAGGGCTATACATCTCTTGCTAGGTGCTTATACGTTTGGTAGAACAATTTCAGGTCAAAGCAAGATTACTACTAATCACAAGAGTTTTGACATCAGAGATTATGGAGAGGAGAAAATATATGTGAAGGACGAACAAGAAAAATTAGTCTAAAGAAAAAGCTGGTTTCAAAGAAAATTTTACCTTGTTTCCAGCAACTGGAAGCAGTAGAGCAGGCCATAGGAACTCTGATACGAGAAGCAAATTTTGCAGCTGGTTTTCTGCTTCAAAGCAACAGTTGCGAATAGTTCCCGAGACCTGTAAAAAGAAAATAAAACTAGTAGCAATCAGAAAACGTTCCATAATTCCCTCAAAGGTGCTAAACTTAATGTATCGGAAGCATATAAAGCCATTCTGCTTTCTAGTTGCTAGTTCTATAATCATCCAAACAATTCCCCCAGAAAGACACCCTAAGTGTTGTGGTTCTAACGCAACACAAGCATTTTCGACAGGGTGTATGTGGCAAGAATTCTTTTGGCTACTAGTCGTTATGTCCTTTCATTTCGTTCTCAACAACCCCCTTTGCACAACAGAAAAATTACTAGTACATGTGAAGTTAACTTAGGAGAAGTACCAGAGATGTAGATAAATCAAACAAATGCAAAAGATATTCCAGTTGATCCTTATATAACTGGCATGTCCATATTTCATGAGAAAGATGAACAATGAGGAACTAAGTTTAGAAAAAATAAATATCAAAAAGGAAACTAGGGGTTATCAACTCAAGTATAATCTACAGAGTAAGAAAAAAGAAAACCAAGATGAAATGTTGCATATCACGAAAATAAAACCAGATACCCCTTTCTTCCGCAATGGGCTTGGTGAATCAAATTGCCTGATAATTTGCTTTAGAAGTCCTCGCTTGGGTTCCAGTAGAAGCTTTCTTCCTGCTTCTTTCTGTGATATGTTTACAAGTATAGAAGCCACATGCTCAAAGGGATCATCACCTAGTAAGGATGAAAAAGAGCACAAAGGTTAAGCCATCAAATAAGACAAATATTTGGGTTCTGAACTACACAAAGAATGTCCAGAAAAGTATTACAACTTGTTTGAAATTCCTATAATCCGTGTGAAGATATTGAAATGACACATTACAGAAAGGATGGAAGGAAAAACTCACCTTTCCTTTCACTAGATGAAGCACAAAATGATCGAACCAGCTTCATGATGTACAGACCTTGCATCTTTTCATCTCCATTCTGGAATCCAGGATAATATTTGCTATATTTATTTTGGTTAACCAATCTTTCAGAAACTGGGATACAGTAAACTCCGACAGAATTTCAACAACAAAAACACACTTTATGACCCATAACTATTTTGCAGAATATAGTACAATTATCAGTATATGGTTACTCAACTAAACAATTTTCCTATAGTGCAACACCAAAAATAAAAGGACAAATGGAAAAGCCAAGGAGATGATAATGGCAACCTGAAGTAAAGATTCAATTCCAGCATCCAGTTGTGTGATATTGACAATTAGCATGACCAGTAAGTGTTTTATGTCACAGTCTATTTTGTACAGCATATCCATCACAATTTTGACGATACCCATCTCAACCATCTTTCCCGCTAAATCTGGAACTTGCGACAAATTAACAAGGGCTTCTGCGGCAGGTTCAGACACTTCCTGAACGAATGAATGAAATCAAATGTTACAAAAGAACTAACAGCAATCCAAATACAACATTGTCTAAATTTTCCATTCAGACGAGAAAACCAAATAGCCAATCAAATCTGTCTGCACGATAAATAGTCCGACGGACTTAATTGAATTGGATATATGCCTTTACTGGTCAAACATTCAAACTAGAGAGGAAGCAGAAACTGCATTTAGTTCAAGACAAGTTAAACAGTGAGGAGCATATTCTCACCTAAAGGCAGCTCTCAACGATTTACATTGACCAAATAATAGGTGGATTTAAACAACATTCAAAATCACTTTAAACTTCTTTCCCATGCCTTGATTTTCCATTCAGCCAATTTTAGACACTTCACCAAAATAAGTGACCTAAATTTAATTCTTCATATCCTCATAATTTAACTATTAAATACGAATTCTTCAAGCCTCTCCCAAAAAATCGTATACTGGAGTATTAAACAAACAAATTAAGGATCAAGCTCATCAACTCCTTTTATCAACGAGAAGTTCAGCAGAGTAGAACCTTTTTCTCAGCAAGGAGGCGGCACAGCGACGGAACGGCGACGGCGGAATATTTCCCGAGAGACTGTAGTCCATCTTCTGAACCCGTATAATCCCGAAAAATATTTACCGCGGCCTTTTTAATCTATATTGCAAAGACAGTAATAAAAATCATAAATTGAGCAAAAAAAATACCTGAATCAGCAAGGAAAAAAGTACTGAAAACAAAATTAGAAGATCTCGACGGCTATATTTAATTAATTCTCAGTCGAACTAGCGCATAAGCTGAGAGATATATGCTACTTATGAGACATAGAGTAGTGAAGAAGAGAGAGAGTTACAGGTGGAGAATCATGTGAGAGAAAGCCGATGAGTTCTTCTAGCTCCGTCGCCATTGCTGCTGCTGCTCGAAGGTTTTTGAGCAACGACTAGCAGTTGCAGAGGAAATGAGTTAAATTTAATTAGAGGTCAAGGCCCAATCCAAAACTAGTCCAAAGTTATGGGCTGGACCAATTTTAGCCCACTTAAGCGGCCCAAAAGGCCCAATGTGCTTACTAAAATATGGATTAGAAGTTACCCCCAAAAAAAGAAAAAAAACTCATTTAGTAAACAAATTTTTTAATTTAATTCAACAAATACAAAATTGCATACAAAATCGATATATATATATATATATATATATATATATTTATCAAAATGTATTTGTGCATCTTATCATCTCTATTTTATATTATGTGGAAGCGTTTATTTTGAGTAATATAATTAATGGATAAAGAGAATTTAAATTAATTTATTATTTATTTGATTATTTTATTAATTTTAAAATTACTTGATCATCTTATTCTTCAAATACTCAATTCTACATTTTATCAATTTTTCATTTCTAAGAAAAATTAGAGAAATACATCTCACTAAATTTGATGTTTGGCTTTTATACATTTCATCCGGTTAGATATTGTACATATTCTCGAATGGTGATATGTATAAATTTTATTATATGTAACTAGCAATTGCAAATAGTGTAATATACGAAAATTTGTTTTATATTTTTATATTTATATAAAATTGATACCAACTTATTTTTTTCATTTAGAAATATAATAAAATATTAATTTTAACTGAATATATTTGAGTTGAATATTAAAAAAATAAATAAAATAAACAAGATTTCGCAATAATAACAAATGATATTGCGACGGGGGAGTGGAGAAAATGATCTTATCTTCGTCTATGAAATAATTTTTTACTTTTTCTTATTGAGACTTTTAAAAAAAAATCCTACTTATTTGTGGACTATACTCCATCACCTATAATATTTCATTTATTTTTATTTTTCATATTTTTTCCACTATCAATACTAATTACAATATTTTTTTATCATGTTCGATACACTCAACAATTTTTTTCTTAAAATTCGTGTCCCTCCATCTAGAAAGTTATTTTGTGAACGGAGGTAATAATAATAATAATAATAATAATAATAATAATAATAATAATAATAATAATAATAATAATAATAATAATAATAATAATAATAAAGGGTGACATTTATATGAATTACTATTAAAATTACAAAATATAACTATATAAGAGTGAGCGAGTAAAATTTATTTCAAATCTGAAAGCCAATTCCAGCGTAGCAGCTGCAGCTTAGATCCGCCGCAGCCATTTTTCTTCATCTTCTTCCCTCCGCAACTTCTAATCCGCGCGCTAAAATATTCAATTACGTTAAACCAAGGGAAGATTCAATCGGTAATCCCTAACATCTTTTTTTCTTTATTTTTCGCTTTTCAATTTTCCTAACATCTTTTTTTCTAGCAATCAAATGGTTAAACCCTTTTGCATATTCATGGTATGACTGGAAATCGGCATTGCATATGCTACGAAATGAGATATTGTAGTTTTCGCGAAGTGCAAATGTAGATTTGGATAGTGTATTCTGTGATAAATCTGTAAAGTAACCGGATTATAGCTAATTTTGCATCGAATACTTCTTGTTATTACTTGCACAGTGAAAAATCTGAAGTTTATGGAGCACATAGCGTTTGATTAACATAAAATAGAAGAGTGTTTTT
Source organism: Salvia miltiorrhiza (assembly GCF_028751815.1). Lineage (NCBI taxonomy): Eukaryota > Viridiplantae > Streptophyta > Magnoliopsida > Lamiales > Lamiaceae > Salvia > Salvia miltiorrhiza. Next base: position 55,499,932 of record NC_080391.1, read on the forward strand.
GGTGGAAGATGTGTACTAACTTATTTTCAGTTAGTTTTGAGCTGGATTTATTTATCTTTTTTAAGTTTAATTTGAAACACCGTTTCAATGTTTGTGGTCGTGAATTGATATATGTTGGAAGTTTTATATTAAGTACATGTAATAGCAATGTGTATGTATATCCTGCAGATGAGTTGTTTCATAGTTGAGGTTTTGGATGTGTATCCCAATGGCTTACACGAGCAACATTAACCTTTCATTTAAGAGAAGATGCATTGGTGGTTTGGAAACAAGTCACAGAGTCAGAATGAGAAACATTTGTCGGTTTCTCGCCGAGGAAGGAGGTTTAGTCGGATTTCTAGAAAAATGTTGTCACTTGCCGTCCTCTTCTTGATATATTTCACATACTTTGGGGCAAAGATGCATTTATATGGTGAGTGATATTGCCAAGCACTACATCGATGGAACTTTGTTGTGTGCATGCTTTGTGCTTTGGATTTGTCCTCTACTTGACTTTTTAAAACCAAAAGCTGGAGACTTACATCTCTTACTGCCTTTTGACGACGTTGTCAAGATTTTTGATGAAATTGAGAAATGATTTTATTCTTGCAATCTTTTTATCAGACGGCCTTGAAAACAAAGAGCATCTCACAGTCAATCTTGAAAACTGGGTAATTTGGTGTTTACAGATTGTTTAAAGTGTCCCAATAATAATGTATATTCTTATATTGAGTGTCGTTTTGATCTACATACATGCTGATTCTGATTTGACTTTCTCATGACCGGAACTGATACTAGCTTTCGTATATACATTTAAAGAGACAACTTTGTCCTTGGAAGATGTCGAGGAAGAATCTGTGGTGAATGGCATTGCAGAGCAACAGAAGAAGCTATCAAATAACGTAACAGAGCAACCAAAGAAGCCGCATAGGCAGCGTAAGTGTATAATGGTTACTTTCTACCCTGTCATTTATGATACTCCCTCCGTCCCCAAAATAACTTTCTAACTTTCCTTTTCGGTTGGTACCCGAACTTTCTAACTTTCCTTTTCGGTCCATCCCCAAAAAAACTTCCCTTTCCATTTTTAGACACTACCCCACCACAATTAATTCCCCATTTACCCTTACTTTTCACCTTTTCACTACTCTCAATACCAATTACAATACTTTTTCACCACTCCCAATACACTTAACAACTTTGCCTTAAAACCACCCGTGCCCCTCCCTCCTAGAAAGTTATGTGGGGGACGGAGGTAGTATATAGTTTCATGTGCTATGGATATATTAAGGTGTAAGTTCTGTTGGTTCACCTAATTAGTGCAGCACACGACCATTTAAGAACTCAACATATTTCATGTACAAAGTTATATATGCCTAGTGAAGTAGTCCTGGTAGTGCTAATTCTACTATGCTCATTTCAGAACAGAGACATATAAGGAAGTTTTTGCCTGTGAGGTGTCTATATAGTTACTGATATGGATTTGAAAACTTTTACCTGGAAAAAGAATATTGATTTTCAAGCCAGTGTTTCTCAAATGTAAATTATAAGTCAGTACGGTCATTAAATCAGGAAGTACTATACTGATCCTTCTGTTTATCCTCAATTCCTTTCTTTAAAATATTTTTCAGGCTACTTTCCTTGTGATGTACCTTTTCTTGATTCTGTTACTTCCCTCCATGAGCCTGAGGATAATGTGAAGCTCACTCGGTTCTCTTTGAGGTATCTTGAAAGAGAGCAGGGGATCCTTCCTAGTGAAGCACGATTTGGAGGACATCAGACTCTTAAGGATAGAGAGAAATCCTTCCATGCAACTAATCAAACTATTAATTGTGGCTTTGTGAGAGGACCTGATGGATTTCCAAGCACTGGATTTGATTTGGATGAGGAGGATAAAAAGTATATGAATGCATGTAAAATTGTTGTATCCTCGTGCATCTTCGGAAGCTTTGACTTTTTGAGAAGACCAACTAGCAAATTGGTAATCATTGCCTTGCTAGCTTGTTATTTTATATAATATATATATACACACATATATGTGGTAAATTACACTGTAATTATTGTACAACCCATTTTTGAGTTCATGCTGTTCCAAATACTTTGGAGCCAAGGGCATTCTCGCAAATTGAAGGAAATCTTACAGTACATCTACATCAAATGTCCATTAGGACCATTACTGCAAAATGCTAGGTTATTATTCTTACATCATCTTCTAGATGGAGTTTGTCATTATAGATCTCAGTCATGAAACTCACTTTAGATTCTCAGGCATAAAACTCACTATAGATCTCAGGCATCTTTTTTGCTGTAGGTTGCATATGATGTTTTCTGCTTAGCACTGTGTAGGTTGGTTAAACTGTACATACTTTCTTGGACTGACATTGACTTACTAATTGCAGATCAGTGAGTACTCCAAGAAAAATGTTTGCTTTGTTATGTTTGTTGATGCGCAAACTCTAGCTAAGCTCTCAACCGAAGGAAATATTCCAGACGAAAGAGGAAACATTGGGTTATGGAGGATAGTTGTTGTGAAGAACTTACCATATGAAGATATGCGGAAAACTGGAAAGGTGCCAAAATTTTTGTCGCATCGCCTTTTCCCGTCTTCTAGGTGATCCTCCAGCCATGAAATATCCATGATTCCTTTTCATTTCCAATAATATCTTGTTGATTTGAATAAATAATTAAAAATCTTGCTTGTGGCATTTTCCACTGGTAGGTATTCTATTTGGGTTGATAGTAAATTGCGTCTTAATGCTGATCCAATGCTGATCATTGAGTACTTTTTGTGGCGAGCCGGTTCAGAATATGCTATTTCAAATCATTATACCCGTCATTGTGTTTGGGAGGAGGTGCTCCAAAATAAACGGCTAAATAAGTACAATCACTCTGTTATTGACGAGCAGTTCCATTTTTATCAGTCTGATGGTCTAACCAAGTATGACTCGTCAGATCCAAATATTCATCTCCCGAGCTGTGAGTGTGATTTAGCAAATTCATTTTCTTCCTATTAGTGCCTCTTATTTGCTAGTTTTTGCAATCTGACTCAAACTATTTCTGCTTCGTTCTTCTGTAGTTGTGCCTGAAGGATCATTTATTGTCAGGGCACATACGGCAATGTCAAATTTGTTCTCATGCCTTTGGTTCAATGAAGTTGATCGATTTACATCACGTGATCAGCTGAGCTTTGCATATACCTACTTGAAGTTGAGAAGACTGAATCCTGACAAGCCCTTCTATTTGAATATGTTCAAGGTCAGTTAAGGCAAGCAATAGAGCAGCTAATTTCTCAAATATTTTACTTTAGTCCGGTTGAGCTTCAGTTCCCTAGTCGTATTTGCTAGTTTGTATCTAGAATTACCGATGATTTTGAAAGCTACCCTTTCCAGGATTGCGAACGCAGAGCAATCACAAAGCTGTTTCATCATAGAACAGAAACGTAGAGATTCCACCAGCGTTAGGTTGATGCAAAGGTAAAATTTTTCCTCACTTGCAATTCCTTTCCAATCAATGGGTTGAAATCAGTCTTAAAAATATATCGTGATATGCAGCACGCGAAAAGCATCATTTTGCTGAATCTGCCCACAGCTCGCAGAAATTGCCATTGATTTCTTCTCAACACACTGTGGAAAGGAATCGTTGCCTAAACTTAATTTGTGCCATTCTTCTTCAATGATGCAATGGATACTACGAGCTTTTGCTGTTGTCGTTCTGATTGTGTGAAGCAGTTGGGACTCAAAGTCTCCAAATCTGGCACATCCAACGATGTATAGTCGTCTACGTCGTTTTTTTGTAGGGACAACAGAACAACCTCAAGCTGGGGTTGATTCTTTGATCAGGCCCTGCTTCTAAACTTGCAAGTCTGTAAAGAGAAGGGAACGTCTCCTTCTTTCTTGAAGTGAAAATAGTTATATATATATACTATTTATTAGTGATGAGTTCATATTTGGACATCATCTGAATTGAACATAATTTTCTGTGCAATTAAAGCCATGATCCGAATCACCACATTTTGGTGTTGATAACATAAGATGCAGCATTTACGTTATATTGGTTTCGTTTTCAAGAACTTTGAATATTTTCGAAATTTCTCTAGAATTAAGATTCCGGTCAAATGAGAAAATTCCAGCCAAAATAAATTGATGTGACATCGAAATTTAGAAATTCTAGCTCCTGTGTCTAAAAATTCAAATGCCAATTGAGTTTCGATTTGGCATGAATCTTAATTTTGGAAACGTTAAAAAGATAGTAAAATTTGTGTATTTATTCACCAGTTTTAGTTTATGAATTTAAAGTCAATTAACTCAATTTAGAAATATTCCATCAGTTTACGGATTGAATTTGGATTCATGGGATCTGAGCTGCAAACATGGTCTATACATATCTAACAAAATTCCAAAATGATCATGCTAATTCTCACTCGTCATATCTTTTTAATTATACTCTCTTTCGTCCCACGAATTTTGACACGTATTCTTTTTTAGGTCGTCTCACGAATCTTGACATATTTTCAAATAAGGTAATAATTATTACGTTCTATCTCTTATTTTATCACTTTTATTACCTTCTATCTCCTACTTTATCACTTTTATACTTTATTACATACACACCTAAAACACTAATCTACAATTTCTTAATTTCCGTGCCGAAACCAAACGTGTCAAGATTCGTGAGACGGAGGGAGTAATTTATAACCTCAATTTTCAACAAATTTCAATTTATAGTCCAACTTTAATTTATTTCTCTTATGTCCTAAATTTTGAAAAAAACTATTCAATTATAGCCAGAATCATGCTAATTTATGACATTATTATTTTTTATCAAATTATATTTAAAACGATGACTAATGACATTCCCTTGCCCTTCAGTGTAGAATACATTAGGCTTTGATTTCGTGACAACCGATACTGTGTAGTTTGATTTTTTTATAAAAAAAAAAAAAAAAACACTACTAACACAAATTCAACATTATTATAATTATAATTAAATAATTTCTCAAAATTTGACACACATAAAAAATAAATTAAAATTAAGATTATAACAATTCGCTATAAATTCATGCTATGAATTAGCAGACAACCAAACACACCCTTATTGATGCTCTCGTGTTCGTCACCTGCAACAAACAGCTGCGCGAATCAGTAATGGAGGCCGCCACTCTCTTCAGAGCCGTTAAACCCTCCCGTTTCAAGCTCCCAAAACCCACTCCCCTCCGATTCTCCTCCACTTCCTCCGCCCCCACAATTCACAGAGGTCAGAATTCATCTCCGATCATCACGGCGTTAATTTCGATGCCGTTTCCACAATTCTTCTTCTCTTTTTCAGGCAACGACGGAAAGCGTGAGAAGGCGTATGGCGGGCTGTTGCTGGACGCCGGCGGCACATTGCTGCAATTGGCGAAGCCGGTTGAGGAAATTTACTTCACCATCGGCGCGAAATACGGTGTGGGATTAGCCCTTTTGATTTTCTCCAATTCCTCGCTTGTTTTGGCGGATCAAGATGAAATCTTGGATCATAAAATTGGTGTATTGTGAAAAGGGTTTTTTTTTTCTTTTTTGGTGGTGAGTTTTTGCAGGTGTGCAGTCAACTGCAGCTGATATAAAGCAAGGTTTTAAGAGGGCTTTCTCTGCACCATGGCATCATAAACTTCGATACCAGGTTTGCGCCATTGCTAGTTTTGATGTGCCATTCTTGATTGCTGATTCTATTTGTTGATAGCAATATGCATATGGGTAGTTTTTAATGTGTGTGTTGATAGGAATCAGTGATTGAGGGTTAATTGCGTATAAATACACGAACTATAGTCAAATTTTGGTTTTTAACGTTATCTATTTTTTCGGGTCAAAAAGTACATAAGTTTTAAAAAATTTGGAATTTAACATGAGTTCAAAAGTTCGTTGATCAATAATTTGATTATCTAGAGTTTGATGGGTAATTCGAATGTACCGTTGGAAATCTCCTGATAATAATTCTCTAGTGATATTCATATTGTTGGATTTTGGTCACTGATAGTGGCAAAATGGCATGAAAATTGATGTCATGAAACTATGTATTTTTTTCTTTTTTCCGACTACATTCGGTAACCAAAACTCAATAATATGAGTATCTTTAGAGAGCTATCATCAAGAGGTTTCCAATGGTGCTTTCGAATTGCTCATCGGACTTCAGACGATCAAGTTATTAGCTAACGAATTTTTGGACACATGCCAAATTCCAAAAAATAGCTCCAAGTTAAAAACTAAAATTTGGATAGAGTTCCTATATTTATATGTAATTAACCCTAGTTTAATGTGTGTGATTGCTGTTGATTTTAAAGAACGAAGCAGTGAAAGTATTCGTTTTCTTAAGCATTAGGAATATGCATATGGGTAGTTTTGATGTGTGTATATTGGCATCCTTGAAAAGAAGAGTGCTACATCAAGAAACGAACGCGAAGGCTGTGGCGCGTTCCTTCGCCTAATCGGGCTCCGGTTATGTGTTTTGGGCAGGGCGACGGCAAGCCATTTTGGAGACACGTCGTGTCTGAAGCCACCGGCTGCGACAACGTAGACTACTTTGAAGAAGTGTACGAGGTTAGTTTCTTGGGTTTGAGTGTCATGATCCGTCTCACATCGATTAAGTATGGGCCGATTGATGTAGTTTATAACACCTTAGGCACCCCCTCCGTGATAGTCTGGCTTTTGAGTATGAATTCTACTTAGGGTGTTGTAACATTGACGCATCTAAAATAAACCTATTTGTTATAGTGTTTTCTATGAGTAACTAGGTTGTATTATCAACTCATATGATCTCATGATCTTCATCAGTACTACGCCAATGGTGAGGCATGGCATCTTCCTCGAGGAGCCCACGAAGCTATGCTGTCCCTGAAAGACTCCGGAGGTCCTCGTTACTTTCTTTACACGAGCACTTTCTGTATAAACGGGTCGTGTTTACATCTCGACTGAACGAATGATAGTGCAGTTAAACTAGCCGTCGTCTCCAACTTCGACTCTCGCCTGAGGAAGCTGCTCGAGGACCTCAATGTGTTACATCTGTGAGTGCCATAAGGTTTATCTCCTCTATATGATCATGCCCTAATTTGAGCTTCCTCTCATCATTTCCTGGTTCTTGGTGTTCTAGGTTCGACGCTGTCATCATATCGTCCGAGGTCGGATACGAAAAACCGGATGAGAGAATATTTAGAGCTGCTTTAGGTAGGGATCTCAAATACTGCCAAGAGATGTTATTGATGATATTACTACTATTTTTTTTACAAAATTGGCAATAGTGTAGATCAAATCTGCGTAGAGACGAGCAAAGCAGTTCATGTCGGAGACGATGCAACGGCCGACAAAGCAGGGGCTAACGCTGTCGGAATCGACTGCTGGTGGGTTTTTTAGTCTTTTTACAAACCTCAACTGATCACTAATTTATTGGAGTAGCATTCTAACTTCCTATGTATTTCTACTTGTAAACACACTTTCTTACATGGATATGCAGGTTATGGGGAAAGGATGTGAGAAGCTTCTCAGATATAGAAAGTCGCATACTTCAATCAGAGCCCTAAAATCACACTGTGCAAGCTTTGCAGGGAAACGAGAGTGTCGTTGTCCTAATCTGGGCAACGACTCAGCTCGTTTCCGTGCTTTTTTTTCATTTTGAACTTGTGAAACATTGGTCAAGAGAGGAGAAGATATAGTGCAGAATTTGATCCATAGCAAGAACCAAGTTTTGTAACTTATATGTATATTGCACATCCTATTCAAATAAAATGCAGAAATCACTTGAGAAATTCATGAAAACTTATGCAAAAGAAATGCATTCAGCAGAAATAGTGATGTCATCAGCTGTCAATTTAAGTTACATTTCCACTGCAGAAAGCTAACCTGAAAATGGAAGTAGAGATGCTGGATTTTTTTTTAATTTTTTTTTCCTTCAGGCCAGGTATCGGTATAATCGTCTATCTGCATTGTCCCTCTCCAAGAAATCTCGCTCAATGAGGGACTCGATCCGTTTCTTGATCTCCCCGGGGTTTGCCAGGAACCGCGACTGCAGTTGCTTCGTGACCTCTGCGATGATATTGTTATGATCCAACACCCTCCGCGATTTCATGATTCTGACTATTGCAGCTTCAATCTGTGGCTTCCTGTCCTCCTCCACCCTCTGTCGCGTCTCTTGCTTTTCAGGCTCGGATTCCTTCTGTGCAACGACAGTCCCGATCTTCACCTTGCGAAGCTTGCTGGTGAACTTGTCGTTGACAGAGAACCCGTCATCTTCCCCGATGTCCTTGCTCATGGGCTCTTTGCGCAGCACGTTTTTCCCTTTCACACAAGCTAACGACTGCAGACACCTCTTGAGATCAGAAGATGGGATCTCAGTGGCCTGCTCAATCTCCCTGTAGTTGAGAGAATCGGCACCGTTGAACAGCATCAAGACACACATCTGATAAGTAGAAACATTCAGCTCATACTTCTGTCCATTCCCAAAGGTAGCTCTGAGGTCAGCCGTGCCCATATTCGTTTGCCACGACAATCTCCGACCAGTGTGGGTCCCAAGGTAGTACGAACGGAACTTCTCACAGAGAGCCAACATTTCGGATGGCAAGTTGCAGGTGACACTAGATTGAGTGGGCCAGGATCCGGTAGTCAAAACCTGGACAACTAACGTAGGTCCGTTGGCCAACTCAGCACCGTAGGCTGTGTAAAACCCTTGCATCGTGTCCTGAGAGGTCTTCATGTCTGTGAACATGCCTTCTAATTTTGAAGTGAACTGATATCCACATTCAGTCTTGAGTTTAACAATGAGACTTCTCTCGGCATCATCAGATATGGTTTTACCCGACAACAGTCTCTTTGCCAAATGCTGCTTATAGTATTTCTCAAAGACATCTTTCTCCTGGAGGTAACGGAACAGCATCATCACCTTATCTAGAATGAGCTCTATATCCTCTTCTTTCACTCCCTTCAGACCTTTCCGCAGTTTATCGTCCACAAACAATGATATATACTCTGGAGAACGAGGATTCAGATTGATAAAATGTTCGAAAGAAGAATTCAAAGCATTCTGGAAGGTTTTGTCATTGCCAAACGCCAAGCTTATGATCTTATCATACTTATCCCTCTTCTCGAGCAGGCACTCCACGAACTCCACTGGATTCTTTGATTTCTCAGGATCCGTGACAAGCTGTTTGCCAGTATCTCTGATGTGGGATGTCATTACATCCCTAATCGTTGAGAGCCCATTAGGAACCCGGCGGAATAAGTTGTACATCCTTCCCAAATCCTCAAACTGATCATCAAGAAGCATCTTTACCAAGCCTGAATTCTCCATGTGAACTAGTCCGAGCATGTGGTTGGCTATCATCTCTTTCTCCACAACATTGGTTATCTTTGCTTCACTTTTCACATCCAAGTAATGAGATACCCTCTCAATTTCTTCATTTAAACGCCGTTCAGCTTTCTTCAAATAGTCCCCACAATCACTGCACTCTATAAACTCCTGAGATTCTGCTCTGTAGAAATCAGCAGAAACATCAAGAAACGGTTTCTCAAAATCTTCTTGGTAGACTGATGGTCCCAAATCCATCAGCATTTTGATTATGTTTCTCATCAGCCCTCTGTTGATAACTTCACCGGTACGCTCCCTAAGTATCAGTTCAAGAAGCGTATTCAGCAACCTAGTCTGGATCTTGTCCGAGTGGACTACATTGTCCCTCCAAAGATTTAGCCCGAGCTCATGAACAGGAGTTTTGTGTGTGCTCGGTATGAAAGTTCTGTCCATGTACATCAATATGTCGCGAATCATTTGCAAAGCTTTATTGTGATCACTCCATTTACTGTTAAGCTCCTCAAGGAACGAACCACCATGGGCAGCCTCTATACTTTTGGACATTGTCTGAAGATGGAATGTCATTGTTGACACAAGTCCTGAATAAAGCTTCTCCCCATATTTATGTAGTACCATATTGTAAGCATTTCTGGATCCACAACAAACCTCCAAATCAGAAACCACATCTTTCATAGCTAAAAGAGAGATCGAAACATATATCCACAATCCCATGGACCAACTTAAACATAACAAACAACGGAAGCAATGGGACAAAACAAGGATAACATTCATCTCAAATAAACACTATGCTAATTGACCATTACAAGCTATAGAGAAGCAGAAACTAAAAATTGCATATTCTCCATTCTACAACTCTAATAACGTCGTATTAAGCAACTTATGCTCACTGGCTCCTTCACATCGCTACTTGCCAGAGTCTTACAGCCACTCAAGACAATAAAATCCATAGTCCTTGCACTAAATCACATAAGGCATGACTCAATACATTTACAACACAGTTAAGCATAAAATACTTCTCTTCGATTCCAATTGTTTCAATAACAAAAAAGGAAAACAGAGGAACTGCAAAGGTTATATGACTAAAACTAAGGCCATTTGAAGGCATCATATTGCAACAAACTCAATCACCACAAGACAGAAAAAAAAAATTCCAAAATCCTGCCTGAAAACACTAAACTACCAGTCTACAATGGCGTCCATGATCAAAAGATCAAGATACAAATCCCCCAATTCAGTTAAGCACTCTTTCTACCTCAATAATACATAAATTGGTCATTGATTTATAACTGAAATGCATACAGATTCAAACAAAACCTCATTCCATCATGCATAACTACTATCCAGTTTCCGCTAAACACGAAGAGAACAAGTTTAATCAAATAATCAAACAGTAGAACTAGCCGCTCAATAAGAGTTAAATTTAGCCACATATACGGATCCTGCAGCTCAAATCAAAATCACCAAAATCACAGCAGATGCAGCACCAAAATCAAAATCAACTCTACATCCAGTTACTCATCCAACTACTGATACCACCAACAGATGCAGCAAAACCAAACCAAAAATCGTTTCAGTAAAAAAAAACATAACGAATTCGCAGAAAAAATGAAACAAATCGAGCAAAACCTGTATAACTCCTCGAAGCTCAGTCCACTAGCGTTGTGATTATAAATCTCATGAATTGCATGCTCTAGAACCTTCCAAGTCTTCTCTGCGTACTTCGGATCCACCACTACTTTGTGCTTGAACGCCTCAATCTGAAAATTCCTCTTCTTCTGTCCACTACTCATCTTTTCCCCCTAATTTTCCTCGAAATCGGAAAATCGATTATCCGAAATCTGCTCGTACAAGCTCCGATTAATCGACTTTTAGTAATTTCACCTTCTCAGATTATGCAGTTTCTGGTTCCGTTAATAAGGTGAAGCGCTCGGATTCGGAGAGCGAATACAGAGAAAGTTTGAGCTACACGTTAAGCTAATCCGCCATTAATGGATTTCGATTTTGAATGAGAGAGGAGAAGTATATACAATTTCTTCTCTTATTTTATTTTTCTTTTCGATTTTTTTTTTTTTGTTTTTAATTTGTGGAAGTTTCAGAGGCCTTTGTGAAGAAGCGATGGGTTTCCCGTTAGGGATTGTTTGGGTGCGAAGAAATTAAATGTTTGGAAGGAAGGGATTGGAATTTCGGTCGTTTGATTGTTTTCGCAACAACGCAATCCATTTTTCAATTAATTGTTTATTAGCAATTACATACATATTGAACTATATTGAAGTTATGTAATTTTATACATCCGTCCACAATATTATTTTTATTTTTATCATTTTAGTATGTTTATAATATTATTTTTACTTCCATTTACAACAGTAGAATCCACAAACTCCTATTATCATAATAATAATAATGAGATCCAAACTCCACTTACAACAATACTTACTACTATCAATCTGTGTCGTCCGCAAATAAAAATAAAAACGATATCGTGGACATAGAGAGTTGATTACTTGTTGTGTTCAACACTTATATTTGTATTGATCATGGTGGATTGATGTCTATTTCATATTCGAAAAATCATCATTTCGCCCACTGAGTATTCCGTAAAGTTAATAAGTCGAACATATGATTTGATGAAATTTTACGATGGAATTAATTGTAACGCTATTATTTATCGTGATTTCTTCCGAGTCCATGACTCTAATTTATTTAACACTTTGAAGACAATTCGCACGAGAAAATTTTCGCTTCCAAAAGAGAGGAATCCACCTTTTCCAAGAGAAAAGAAAACTGTGCTCCCGAAATCCTAGGCGGCTAGAGTTTCAGAGCCCAAAAAAAACATTTAAATAGATGAAAACTTTGATTCGATAAATCAACATCTCATCGATTCAACATGTCAAAAAGCTAAAAGATAGAAGATTCTATCTTTACCAAGATTCATTATTATCTTTCTTATGAAAAGGAGGGAAATAAATCATGGTATTCTATGGAAAAATGAACAATTAAAAAGAAAAACTTAATCATTTTAGCCTAGTAATTACTAATTACTCAATCTTGTTTATTTTCGCAAATTTAATGTCTTTTAGTCCAAAAAAATGGTATTTATTTCAAATACTCGTTTGCGAGTTCTTAAATTCACTTTTGCATACAAAAATTGACATATGAGACTATGGAACAACTGTATTGCTCTAATTGCGACTTATTGTAAAGTTCTTTTCGCAAATTTCATTTATTGTGTTTCTCATAGATCATATTTAGTAAATATATAAACCTTAATAAATATAGTAAATATATAGTTAAATAAAAGCTCAATTATTCGGCATAAGTCACATAACTTACATTCCCTTGAATTTGTAATTCCTCTCATCACTTGGAAAACATTATATTTATAACACTATCTTTGTATATTTCTAGTAAATACTAATGGATCATTATTCATAAAAGGCTTATAATTTGGGGGTGTTTCAATATCTTTTTCTCTAATATACTTGACAGTTGTTGTGGGCCGAAGATCAATAAATAGTTGATTTGAGGCCCAGTTCATTATTCAAAGATCTACTTGAATTAAATTAGTTGATAAATATAAATATTATCTAACATCAAATCAGAGTGGCGCAGCGGAAGCGTGGTGGGCCCATAACCCACAGGTCCCAGGATCGAAACCTGGCTCTGATAGTTTCCAGAGTTGGCTTCCAATCCACTATTTTTTTTTTGCATTTCTATATATACATATTTTATTTTTATTCATTTTATCCAATTTTTGCATTTTCTTCATTTTTTTTGCATTTCTATATATACATATTTTATCCAATTTTTGCATTTTCTTCATTTTTTACAGCAGTAAGTAATTTCTCATAATTTACTTTTTGCATTTTTTAATTCAATTTACTTTTAGCATTTTGTTCCTTCTTTTTTTCTATTTTTTGACATTTGATCCAATTCTTTTGTTTTATTCAATCTTTTCAGTGTACCTATATAAATACATATAGCTAGTACATATTTTATTTTTTTTTTCATTTTATCCAATTTTTGCATTTTCTTCATTTTTTACAGCAGTAAGTAATTTCGCATAATTTACTTTTTGCATTTTTTTAATTCAATTTACTTTTAGCATTTTGTTCCTCCTTTTTTTTTTTGACATTTGATCCAATTCTTTTGTTTTATTCAATCTTTTCAGTGTACCTATATAAATACATATAGCTAGTCAAAGGAAATGAAATTAAGAATCATTAAAATATGGTCGTAATCATGTTCCGTTGGCTTCCAATCCACTATTTTTTTTTTGCATTTCTTTTTTTTGATAAGGAAAGTAAATATTATAGAACGAAAAGGCACCAGTAGTACCAAGAAGATTACAAAATCATCGGTGATTCATCATTCGACATCCACCTATGAATCCCAACTCCATCATTAACAAAACCAAAAATTCTACCCCAACTCCACACTCTAACTTTGATTTCTCCAAACAAGTTTGCACTCTCCCATATTTTGTTCTCAAATCTACTCTCATTACGCATTTTCCAAATAAGCCAAGTAGTACAACACCAAAGAGATTTTTTTTTTTTTTTTGCATTTCTATACATACATATTTTATTTTTATTCATTTTATCCAATTTTTGCATTTTCTTCATTTTTTACAGCAGTAAGTAATTTCTCATAATTTACTTTTTGCATTTTTTTAATTCAATTTACTTTTAGCATTTTGTTCCTTCTTTTTTTTTTCTATTTTTTGACATTTGATCCAATTCTTTTGTTTTATTCAATCTTTTCAGTGTACCTATATAAATACATATAGCTAGTCAAAGGAAATGAAATTAAGAATCATTAAAATAATGATCGTAATCATGTTCCGTTTTGTGTTTCTGCAAAATATTACTCCCTCCATCCCGATCCAATAGTCTCATTTTCATTTTGGGCACGGAGATTAAGAAACTTGCTTTTTGAGTGTAAAAGTAAGTAAATGTGTGTGAAATCATATTGTTTGTAGTGTAAAATCATTACCAAAAATAGAAATTAGACTATTGGAGTGGAACGTTCCGAAAAGAAAAATGGAACTATTGGAGTGGGACGGAGGGAGTACCTTTTATTAATCGAGTCACAAATAATCACTAACTTATTCGATAAATTTAAGCTATTTTTTCTTGCCATTCATAAATCTTTTGTTTTTATTTTCCTTTTTTTAGGGCTTTTATTTTCCTCTTCTGACAAGGAATCGATGCTTGTCCTTGTACGTTGATGATGAAGTCGAAAATGATCATCACTTTCATTTGAGAAAATTACCCCATAATCGTTATATTTAATTTTAACGATATTTGTTTTCATAATTGAACTAACCAATAAAATTGATGATGTGTCATTGTACGTCGGTGGACATATCCGATTAATGATTAACGCTTTGTCACCATCAATATTTAATCATTCTTAATTTTGTGGAGCCATTTATTTTGAAATATAGTTCTCATAAGTGTCGGCCAATTTTTGTTTTAGAGATGACGTTGAAATTATTCGAGATTATATTATCTTTTCGTACCGTGTGCAATTCTCGGATCCATTTGTTTCACAATTTTATGTCTCATTACATTCACTATTTTAATAAAATTAATTATGAACACAAAATTTACTATAGTATATAACGAATTCTAATTAATTTACACTACTAAAAATTACTCCCTCCGTCCCGGACCAATAGTCTCATTTCATTTGAGCACGGAAATTAAGAAACTTACTTTTTTTAGTATAAAAGTGAGTACATGTGTATGGGCCCACATTGTTTGTAGTGTAAAATCATTACCAAAAATAGAAATGAGACTATTGGAGTGGGACGTCCCGAAAAAAAAATAAGACTATTAGAGTGGGATGGAGGGAGTACAACTTAAAAATTAAATAATATAAATAGAGTTAATTTTTTATAAATTATTAAACTTTCATTAGATTATGATTTAACATACAAATTTGAAAATGTAGTAGTAACTATTGAATTATTGCTTTAATTTGATGTTACTATTAATTAGATTCCAACCAAAATTATTGTTGACATGGCTAGACGGATAATCTGATTTCGCATGCTTTTGAATAGTGTGGTTGCGATGTGTCATTATATAAGTCGTTTTATTCCTCGTCGATTATGTCGCGCCAATTATTCAACTAATTAACCATGTAAGCAGTAAATTTAGCCGGAATTTCGATTGGTAGCAAAATTATATCAAATCAAAAGATCAGTCATTATCACACTGCATTTTAAAATTTGTATGTAAAATTAATATTTGGTAAAAATGCAGTAATATATATGTAATTAATCCTTTACAATTATTGATTAATCAATCCAAATAATCATATATTAATTAAAATGTAAAAAATAACTATAAACTCTAATTTAATTAGTGAATCGTAGATAATAATATAAAACAAAACAAAAACTAGAGAGATTGAAATTGAAGAAAGAAAATAATTAAAAACTAGCAAAAATTAGTAGCAGGAGTCCAAAAATGAAATAGAGGACACGAAACTAGGTAGTCAATTTATATAAAATTGCATGTAATATGTCGGTATTATATATAGTGGTAATTACACATATAAAATTTTACCATTACTGTGCATAATTAGACATCTATCTCGAAAAATGTGACGCCCGGAAACACAAATTTCAAACATTATTAGGTGGCCTTGGCTTAATTTTCTTGATTGGGAATAAATTCTTCAAATAATTTCGTTTAAATGAATAAATTAATCGTAATCTCGGATTTGATTTAATTGGATATATTATTGCCGATTTGAGAAATTTCTATACATGCAGGTCAATAGTGGAAGAATGAAGAATGGCTTATCCAAATTTAATATATAATTAGACATAGTTTATAAATATGAAACAATGGTGTCAAATGACCACATTGAACATGCAAACACAATATTTGGCCACTAATTGAAAAAACACAAATTATGGCCATTAATTAGGCAATATGCCTAATATACCCCTAATTGGGCGGACTGGGTAGGGTCAGGAGCGCGAGTTGCGTGCCGGGTAAGATCAGGCACGCGGGTCGGGTTAGACACTTATGGCACTATTAGTGTCATAAGTGCCAACGAAATTTTTTTTTTACTCCCCCTGCCCTGTCTACCCCCCAGACCCCCGACCCCACCCACCCCCAAGCCAAAAGGAACTTTTTAAACACTTCCCCTAGGGTTTAGATATTTCATTTAGGGTTTAAATGTTCCATTTAGGGTTTAGATGATGCTGTTGTTTCTATATTTGTTCTGCATGTTTGGCACTTATGGCACTAATACTAATAGTGCCATAAGTGCTAAAAAGACCATTTTACTTTATTTTATTTTGAATTTTCGTTGGCACTTATGGCACTATTAGTGCCATAAAATAAAATAACAAAAGTAAAATTTGATTTATTTTTATCTAGGGGGAGTAAATATTTTTTTTGTTTTTGGCTTGGGGGTGGGTGGGGTCGGGGGTCTGGGGGGTAGACAGGGCAGGGGGAGTAAAAAAAAAATTCGTTGGCACTTATGGCACTAATAGTGCCATAAGTGCCTAACCCGACCCGCGTGCCTAATCCTACCCGGCACGCGACCCGCGCTCCTGACCCTACCCAGTCCGCCCAATTAAGGGCAAAAACGTCCCAAAGCTATAAAAATGGCCAAATTTTATGTTTTTTCGATGAGTGGCCATAATTTGTGTTTTATGATCCATTTTGGCTATTCCAAAATTTTACTCTTATAAATATTGTCCAAGATTATCTATTTACTGTATATTTTATATTAATTGTAGGCTTTTCCAAAAATAAAAATAATAATACGAAAAGGGGGACGATATATAAGACTGACAACCTTAAATTTTGTATAAAAACATTCGCCGTTTGAACGTGCCGGAATGAATTCATTTTGTGGTTATTGGGAAGCAACAAAATGTAAAAAAACATATGAATTCAATTTTGTACACTAAAATTAATTCAATTTTGTACATTAAAATTGCAAATAGTTAGATGGTGAGCCATTCACATCATCACTACTCACTAGATGACATGACAAGGCACGTGATTTCCAATTAAACAAGAATATAGGCCTAGTTAATACTGCATATTTATGTTCCCCTAATTTTTATTTTTTTTAAATACATATTTATGTTTATAAAAAAAAAAAAACTTATTTATGTTGAATCTTCGTAATATTGTTTACTTAAAAAAAAATTATTGCGCAAAATTCTGAGTCTATATAATCTTTTGGCGGGTTGATCCTAAAAAAATACTCATTTTAAAATAAGAAAAACAAATAATATACACACACATATATCTATTATATGTAAAATCATATTTACCCTTAATAAATATATAAAATAAAAAATAAATTGAAACCCCATATTCCCCATCCATAATCATCTTCCCTACTCCCCTTCATGCAGCCTCATTCACCCCTGACCCACCCAGGGGCGGAGCCAGGATTTTTTTTGGGGGGGGCTGAATTGTTACGGGGGTTCGGGGGCGGTAGGCCCCGATTTTTTTTTGAGGGCATTCAATACATTTTAGACATTTTTTACTAAAATACAAATATAATCATAATAATAACAACATTTTTATAGATAATATAGTTCAAAACATTTACTAAATTTTTTTTTTGGGGCATTCAATACATTTTAGACATTTTTTACTAAAATACAAATATAATAATAATAATAATAATAATAATAATAATAATAATAATAATAATAATAATAATAATAATAATAATAATAATAATAATAATAATAATAATAACAACAACATTTTCATAGATAATATAGTTCAAAACATTTACTAAAAAATTTTTTGGGGGCATTCAATACATTTAGACATTTTTTACTAAAATACAAATATAATAATAATAATAATAATAATAATAATAATAATAATAATAATAATAATAATAATAATAATAATAATAATAACAACATTTTCATTGATAATATAGTTCAACATTTACTAAAAAATTTTTTGGGGGCATTCAATACATTTAGACATTTTTTACTAAAATACAAATATAATAATAATAATAATAATAACAACATTTTCATAGATAATATAGTTCAAAACATTTACTAAAAAATTTTTTGGGGGCATTCAATACATTTAGACATTTTTTACTAAAATACAAATATAATAATAATAATAATAATAATAATAACAACATTTTCATAGATAATATAGTTCAACATTTACTAAAAAATTTTTGGGGGCATTCAATACATTTAGACATTTTTTTTACTAAAATACAAATATAATAATAATAATAACAACATTTTTAGACATATTAAAAAAAAAAAAAATTCAAAATTTGGGGGGGCTCTAGCCCCCCCTGGCTCCGCCCCTGGACCCACCCCACCCACCTATTATTTATATACTAGCATTACTTATATATATAGTAGTTGGCATAATTTATCTTTCTTATCTCAAGATGAGTATATTTCATTGTACCTATATTTTTTTTTTTTTGCTGTGAATTGAATAGTATACATTTACAGTACACAATATTAAAATATTATAAACATGAATGGTGTTAATAAGCAAAAATGCCCTTATAGGCCCAAAAAAAAACACTAAATGAAACTACATGAATATTATTTTTATAAATGCAAGTTAGTTTAGTGAACCGATTTAAAAATGAAAAAAATTAATATGCTTCATTAGTAATTTTAATATCTGTCTTAACTATATATACAATTTTCTTAATTAATTTAATTCACTATAACCAAATATATTAGAAACTGTTCTATTGAATATTGACATCATGCACGTATAGTAAATATATCTACAAAATAAATTATGAAATTGTGACATAAATGTACCTAACTAAAATTAAAAATAATGGAGTAATTTAATTTAATTAAATAAAGGCATATATGCACTAGTTTTTCATGAAAACGTGGCTTTGTCGTTGGTTACGAAGGTTGTACTTTCAATGCATTAAACCCCAAATAGATAATGTTTCTGGTTTGGAATATGTTGAATGTTGATGAGCCCAATTGTAGGAAAATGGATTTTAATTAGGACCGATTTTGTCGTTAGCAACCAAAAACTAGGCCAATAATTAATTAAGTTGATACATGATCCACAATGTTTACGAAAAATATTGGAAATGAAATATTTAGGTATAGCATAAATCTTTTTAAAAGGGATTGATCACGACCAACCATCATGTTAAAGAATATTTAGGTCGAAAATCTTTTTGCTAATTAAATATATAGGCTATATTATTTTCTGCATGATATATAGAAAACATTGGACCCAAGAATTAATTAATTTCATTATAATCACATATATATGAAATGGTTTCAAATGAGATCCATATATATAGGATTAGGTTCCATTGAAAAATTATTATATATATAGTGTGTTGAAGATGTGGATCAAAATGAAAGCTATGCGTTACTTAATTTGCTCAAAAACTCATAATAACAGTTGATGATATATGGCGCATTATTTTTCAAATCAATTAATCATTGAAATGTTTCTACAAACATATTCATAATCTCTGGAAGCAATCACGTACACACTATGCATGTTTACCCAACAACAGAAAGTTGAAAGCGACAATCATTGTTGCATCTATCAAATTTATTAATTACTTATATATGCTACAATTCAGTGTTATTTTCTTTCTCTTCCAAAAATTTAATTTACCCTTTTGTCAATATGCTGTGAGCATAGTTAATTTGAGTTGTATATAATATATGGTACAAATTTAGGCTTTTTTTTTTTGTCCCGTGCTACTTCACATGATTTTGTCGTAATTACGTACATAATTCATCAAGTTAAAATTGTTCAATCAATTATGTCACGTGAGCTATTAATGTACAATATAAAATAAAAGAAGTATGCCTAAATTCTTGATATAAAATAAAAGAAGTACGCTTTTTTATAGCAAGAGAAAATGTGTAAATTAGCACAATTTTTGTAAGTGAAGAGTTGGGTCCCAATCCACACATTGAATAGTACTCTCAATAAAGAGCAATGCACGTGCATTTCTGACTGTGCAATTCAACCATAATTAAACCCCTCATGAAAAAAAAAAATTTAAAAAATCATAAGTAAACACTTCAAATCTTATAATTTGTGTATAACATGTAAAATGATGTGTATTGATAGACAAAAAAAACCTAGAAATTAAACAAATTGTGATTGATGGGGTTTAATTGATGGCGCCACCCCAAAATGATTGAGGATGAGCGAAATTACTTTGATACCCTCACAAATTTCATAAAGAAATTTTAACTCTTAATCAATAAATTAGGGATTTGAATCAGCATAAGGGAAAAAAAATGAAAAATTATTATCAATTATATATATTTTTAAAAATCATAAAGAAATTAATTCCCACTCATTGTGTTTGTTGCTTAAAGCTTGCACTCAATCCTCTTCCCTTATCTTCTTATTCTTTCATCTCTTTCCTTTTTCTCTCTCTATAATAATTCAGAAAGGAATTTGTTACAGCTAATGGAAAGAGATTTAGAGAGAGAAAGCAAGTGAAAACATATAGTGATGCATTAGACATATATATCATCATGAATGATGGTGTGGATGGAAGCACAATGCAAAGACCTAATTTTCCACTGCAATTGCTGGAAAAGAGGGAAGAAGAAGCTTGTTCGAGCTCGAATCTCGCCGTCTGCGGCGGCGAGACGGCGTTGACGGCGCCGGAGGCGATCAGGAAGCCGCCCCCGAAGCGGCCTTCCACCAAGGACAGGCACACCAAGGTCGACGGCCGCGGCCGCAGGATCCGGATGCCGGCGACCTGCGCCGCCCGCGTCTTCCAGCTCACGCGAGAATTAGGGCACAAATCCGACGGCGAGACGATCGAGTGGCTGCTGCAGCAGGCGGAGCCGGCTGTGGTCGCCGCCACCGGCACCGGCACCATCCCCGCGAATTTCGCCTCCCTCAACATCTCCGTCCGGAGCTCCGGCTCGTCGCTCTCCGCGCCGTCGCATTTCAGGAGCCTCGGCTACTTCAGCCAGGGTTTTGCGGCGGCGGCGCCGCCGCAATTGAACTTCGGCGAGAGCAATCCGTTGTTAGGTTTTTCGAATTCGAGCGCCGCGATGCATCGTGCCAAGCAGGAGCTCCGCGAATCGGAGGCGGCGGCGGAGAGGCGGAGGGCGGAGGGAGATCTGGCCGGGAACTACATGCTGCAGTCGAGTTCGGGGTCGATTCCGGCGTCGCAGGGGCAGATTCCGGCGACCAGTTTTCTCACGGTGAATGCGAGCAGCAGTCATTCAACGAATGGTGAATCGTTGTGGCAGTTTCCGTCAATGGGAAATTCCGGCGTGCACAGAGGGCGTTTCGCGAATCTTCCGACGACGCCGATGGCTTTGTTTCCGGGGCAGATTACGGCCAATGGTGGCGCAGGTGGCGGTGGAGCGGCGGTGGACGGGCACCTAGGCATGCTGGCAGCTCTCAACGCGTTTCGGTCGTCGATTCCGGCCGGCGGCGGCGCCGCCGGAGCTCATGAGAGCGGCCATGAACAACTACATATCGCAGCTACTCATCGCTCTTGAAAACATGATCGATTAAAAGAATTCAAGTAGTGTATGATTTTGTGCCCTAATCTTGAATTTTATGAAGTTCTTGACATAAATTGGGGTTATATATATCATGCATATATCATATGAGTGTTTATTTAATTTTGATTGAGTGAATTATGAATATCTCGTATTTGTTATTTTATTAAACTAGTTTCATTATTTATGTGCTAGAATTAGGGTTTTGGTGAGAAATGCAGGAACAATGATATCTATTATATAATAGGATTAAGCCTTAGCCTATGTGGCATGTCTAAAATCTCACCATTTCAAAATTTTCCATATATAATCTTCATCATTTATTAATTAATTAACTATTACATTCTATATAAAGATTCATTAATCATAATAAATATAACTAATAATAAATGTATATATATAATAATATTAACATTACATATAATCTAAATTAATAAATTTTATTATTTATTTTTTCTAGATAAAAATTAGATTTATATGTCTGATAAGAAAAAAAATTATAATCTATATACGATAAATTATTTTAATTGAATGTTAGTGATTAGATGTATATTTGTTATTAATTTTATATTTCTCAATAGCGTACATATTATATGTATATGTTGCAATATATTATATTGTGTGTGTGTGTGTGTGTATATATATATATAATATTTATATTCTTAATAATTTTCAATAAAATTAATTTTAAATTAAGTTTGAATTGAGACATGCACATATATGTAAATTATAAACGGGTCTGGTAATTGATTTACATGTTTGCATAATAAGGCACAAATTCTATAAACTGATTAATTTAAAACAAAATCTTATTTTATGTTTATCAAAATAATTAAAATTTTATTTTTATTTTTTATAAAATAAATCCATACATTTTATTTATATAGGGAAGAAAAATATATTTTTCATTTCTGCAAACTTTATTTGTTTATGTTCGTCCATTACTATAATAATAATAATAATAATAATAATAATAATAATAATAATAATAATAATAATAATAATAATAATAAATTCTATAATACGATTAGACCTTAGCCTACGTGGCAGGCCTCAAATTCTTTCTTTTCAATTTCAATCTCCAATGTGGCATTTGAGAATCCAATCTATATATTCTCATTCTCACTTTTAAAACAAAAGTCATGCCTGCCTCTTCCTCACCCCATCGCCATCGTCCCTGAATCCGGTCGGCGTCGTCTCCCCCTTCACTGTCTCTCTCTTCTCTCAATCATTTTCTCTCTCTAAAGTCGATAATTCCTTAGTTAAATTCTATAATTGCATACCTAGATTTTTAGCTATAAATTCCTTAGTTAATAATGATTTACGCTTCATCGTGTTTTTTCAGCCAACACAAGGTACTTTTGTTCTTTTTTTGCTGTGTTTAGGGAGCAAAGCAAACCTTTTGCTGTGTAATTTTAGTTCTTCGTATTTGAATAAAATTTGTTTCTGACTTGTGAAAGATATGTTATAAGCCTTTCGACGGAATATGTAAATTACAGTTGATTGGGTCCATGTAATACCATTTTGAGTTACTGGAGTAAAGCTTAAAGAGCAGAGTTGCCATAGCAGAGCTTCCAGAGCAGAGCTGCGAGAGCCAGAGCAGAGGGTCAGAGCCACGTTGCTAGAGCAGAGATACCAGAGCAGAGCTAGCCAGAGCAGAGATGCCAGAGCCAATGCTAACCAGAGCAGAGTTGCCAGAGCAGAGCTGACGGAGCCAAGTTGCCAGAGCAGAGATGTCCGAGCAGAGATTCCAGAGCTAAGTCATTAAAGTCAGAGCCAGAGCTAAGTCGCCAGATCCAGAGTCAGAGCTAAGTCATAAGAGTCAGAGCCAGAGCCAAATCGCCAGATCCAGAGTCAGAGCTAAGCTATTGGAGCCAGAGCGCGGAGCCACACGCTAGAGACAATTCGCCAGAAGGCGGAGCTACTTAGCAGAGCGGAGCCAAAGAGTAGAGGTCTGCCCCAAGGAAGGAAATCCAGAGTTACTAGACAGAGCGGGATGATGAGGACAGAATCCAGCTCTGTAATTAGGGGGCAACGACCTGACAAGTTATAATCTAATAATAGCCTTAATTAGTTTAATGACGAACATGCGGAATAGATGACTAGACGAATTTACTACTTTACTCCGACTGTAATGCCTATAAATACCTACGATGATGAAATAATTAAAGCACACGCTCTCTCTTTTACTGCTTTAAGAACTCTTCTCTTTCCTTTCTCTCTAGAGTTTGAACTAATAAAATTACATATATAAATAAAATATCTAAATTGTTAGAGTTATGTTTGTTAGATAGTTGACAATTGGAGTCATGGTTGAATATAATTTCATATTTGATGATGCTCTCTCAAACTCTAGATGAGATGATGCTCAAAACTCCAGACGAGATGACGCTCTTTCAAGTTTTAGACGAGATGATTCTCTTTCAAGTTTCAGACAAGATGATGCTCAGAAGTTAGAGGTGATCTGTCAAGTTTGCGACGAGCTGATGCCCACAACTTGGTTGGTCTTAAAACTCCAAATGATACGATGTTCGATAAATCAGTTATGGTCTTTTAAATATCAGGCGAGATTATTTTCATAATTAGTTATGCTTTTAGAAGTTCGGAATTATATGATACCTATGTCAAATTTATATGTATTTCTACTTTTTTTTTTCTTACGTTTCAACTTTTTATAAAATTTCATATGAAAACTAATGGGTATTTTTATGATCTCAACAAAATTAATAATTTAATTGCTAAAAGTTGTTGACATTAATATAATTTAAAATGTATTACTAATTTAATTTAATTAATTAATTATATAAATAATTTACATAAAAAATTATTTTATATAATTATCATAAAAATAACATAAAATATATAAATTACAAGAAAATATGTACCCGTCGAATTTCGACGGGTAATACACTAGTATATATATATCAACCTGTAACTGGAAAAGCTATGATTGATATGTTTAGGTTTGATTAATTCTTGGGATTATCTAGCATTAGTTTGAATTTAATTATAATAATTACTTTATAATCATCTCTTAACAGTTCATCTCTGAAATTATGCTTTAAATTTGCTCAAGGAATGACTTTAGTTTGCTGTAAAACCCACATTCAAAATCACATATTAATGGATGTGATTTTTCGATCTCTTAATCTATATAATGATTACTTCATCCCCTCTTTATTTCTTTCCAATACATTCATCAACACTAATAGACTTTGAATCCTATAATTAGCGTTTAATTCTTGAAGATAGTATTTGTAGTTTCGTAATTAAAGTCGGCACAAGTGTACAAATCTAATTAGCAATTAACTAGAGATGACTTATGGTAAAACATTACTTGTACTGAATTTATAAAGTAATTATATATATTGATATTATAAAACAACTGCAACACTGCACTTAATTAATCTAGAATGTAAATTACACTCCTCATGAGGTTCGAATTCAAAACCACGAAATATTGTTATATTATACGGTAAGTGCAAGGGTAGTTCGTAGTTTTTAGGTCAAAAGGGGTTTTTATTTGATCCTAATTATCCTAAGCAATTATATAAATACTCCAAATTAGAAATTAGATCAAAAATTTGAAGATTTCTTTACAATTAATTTATTTTGTATCTCCTACAGGTAATTGGTTAAGTGACTAAACATCCATGCATATGACCCACAATTTGAAAATTAAATTAACATGTTGCATTATAGTGCAATGTATCATGCATATATCTTATTACATATAGTACTTCTATTTGACAATCATTATTATACTGCCTCCGTCCCACTTCAAATGACCCGTTTTCAAAATTATTTCAGATAACTCAATTCAAATTTAGAAATAAAATTAGACATTTAACTCTACTTTTTAAATTATTCCACTACCACTTTACACCTTTATGACTTTATCACACATTACTTAATCTCGTATTCAATTTTTTTAGATTATTTGACGTGGGACGGAGGGAGTACTGTTTTACCGTTAAAATAGGCATGTTTATGCAATGAGTAACAAACAAACAAACTTTCGATGAAAAAGGTACCAAATTTGCAGCATATATAGGATTGGGAGACCGACGTGGCTTTTTGATCAATATATATATAGTACCGACATATTTGCTTATATAATATATTGATTCATTATGAAATAATATAGGCTAATATTAACCACTCGACTATTGGTAAAAGATTGCATCAAAACAAGGAGAGGAAAAAAAGGTACTCCCTCCGTCCCAATAATCTTGTCCCATTTCCTTTTTGGGTAAATTTTAAGGCTAATTAACTCTAACTTAAACATGATTCTAATTAAACTTACCCCTCCAAATACATCACTCGCCTCTGCCTCTCTCTCTCTCTCTCTCTCTACCATCTCCCTCATTCTCCCTCTTCGCTCCATCATCTCCACCGGCGCCGCCGCTCACTTCCCCTCTGTTCCACCGGCGCCGCCTCCCTCTTCCCCCTTTGTTCCGCCGCCGCCGCCTCCGCCTCCGCCTCCCCCCTTCCCCCTCTGTAAATCCGCTCCCCCATGTATTAGGGCTCGCCGCCGCCGCCTCTGCCTCCCTCTCCTCCTCTGTTCCGCCGCCGTCGCCGCCTCCCTCCTTCCCCCTCGCCTCGTCCGCGCCATCCCCAACCCTAAACATCGAATCGCTGCAGTTGGAGAAGAAGCGGAGCTTCGTCACATTCTCGGCGAAATCGAACTGAGCTGTCGGAATCGACGCGTTTCTGATGCGCGGAACGCCCTCTCACCTCTTCGCCTCCGCCGCCCTCTCACCTCTTCGCCTTCGTCCTCCCGCCTTCGCCACACAGAGGCGCCGCCCAAGCTTCCCTTCTCCGTCTCCACCTCTCTCTCCACCTCCGAGCCCTAAATCCCCAAATCCAAACGCCACCCCTTCGATTCCGCCTTCGTCCTCCCGCCTTCGTCCTCCTGCCTTCGCCACACAGAGGTTAATGAAGAGGTTAATGAAGATGATGAAAAAATTTGTTGAAGAAATTGTTCTTGGGCTAAAGATTTGATTTTTATTCTTGTTCTTTTGCTTGATTCTGTTCACTGCTCCGGATGGAGAGAGGCGGCGATGAGGCCGGTGGCTGTGCCGACGCCGGGGAGGGAGGTGGCGCAGGTGTGGCTCTGCCGCCTACTGTTGCCCGGAGGAGGTGAAGAAGAAAGAAGATAAACACAAAGATAATTAGTTGATACTTACTTTTTCTAAAATAAGTGGGACCTTACAATTTATTACACTAACTCAACACTCCTTAATCTCCGTGCCCAAAAGAAAGGGGACAAGATTACCGGGACGGAGGGAGTACAATATTATTGCATATATTGGAGGAGCCCACATGTACATTTTTCATCTCTCATCATTTTCATCAGGTGGTCAATTTGCTGCTGACCAAAATTAAATTGCCCAAAATTATAATATACATTCATAGAATTAAAGGGTATCAAACTGGCTTTTTTTATTTAAATATTAGTACTATTGTTTTGTTTATTTTTTGTTTGCTGTAATATGGGCAGTACATTATTGTCATTTTTGTATCAGATGTTATTTCCAGGTTGCAGCAGTACGTACGCAAATAATGCATCTCAACCTTTTTTTTCTTCCAAATATTTAATATTCTTCATTTCCCATATTAAATAATTTCCTTTTTGCTCCCATACATGCACGTGTTTCCTGCTAGCTGCTTATAAATTTGCACTTAATTTATGCATTTTCTAGGTCCAACATTGGGATCTCATATGGGCGAAAATACAATTATTTTATATTTTACGTGCAAATATTGAATTTTTTTACATTAAATGAAGTTTTTACTATAATTCAACTCATAATGAAGTATATTATAGATGTTCATATAGAAAGTTCTGAACACGGATTGAAACACCAGTTTGTTACAATTTATTTCCTATGCTATAGAGAAAAGGCGAGGACAAGTTTCCTACGACCACACCTATTATTCGGATTTTCTTTATTATTATTATTATTATTATGTCGACTACTAGAAAAAGAGGATGTCGACTACCAACGTAGTTTGCTTAAAAAATAAAAGACATTTATAAATTAATTAATGACTCGTATCATATCTTTTTCATTATGTATCATACTTGAGAGATGGGATAGCTTAACAATTTTTTTTATATATCTTACCAAATTTAATTTCAATAAATTAATAGGCATCTCATTCAAAAACTTCATACTACATTAGTTCGAATAAGTATGAATCTGGCCTGAGTAAACTGATTCTCAATTAGTTTGGCACGATTTAACTGGCCCGAAGTGGATAATTGATATGTTGGCCCACTGTGTAATATTATAATTTTGATATTTGTTTTATGTTTATAATATAGTGTTTCACTAACTCTAGCCAATTGTATTTTTGGCTATCTCTTTTGTTTTTGGGTAGCATCTACCTAGAAATGTAATCGACACTATCAATTAAATTCTCATATGCCATAATCAGGGGCGGAGCCCGAGGGGGCAGAGGGGTCACTGATCCCTCTAGAATTTTTCAAAATTTTTAGGGGTGTTTTTTGTCATTTCACATATAGTAATTAAAAATATAAAAATATAGTTTCTTTTCTAATTTTTAACATGAAATAATATAACACTCAGTTTCTAGCCTTCGAAAATTTTGCTCATTCTTATTTCTTCCCTCTCTAAACTGTTTGTGGTGTTAATCTGCCTATTTTTAATTATTGTCTAATATTCGTTTCCTCTAGAACAAGCTTTACAATACTTATTCGCGTATTCACTTCATAGCTAATATTCAATTTGAACTTGAATAATAATAATGTAATACTCTTAAACACTAAAATAAAATAGGGTTAATGGTAGTCTTTACCCTATTTGAAAGACAAAAACAAAAATATACTCACTATAAAATAAATGTATAAAATGTACTCATTTCGGGGTTGAAAGGACTGAGATACCCTTAAGACAAAAAAAAATACCAAACAAATCCCCTTCCCCCCAAATCCCCAAATCGCACACTCTTCTATTTCTCTTTCTCTCTCCACCGCGCCTCCGGCGCCTCCACGCATCCGCCGCGGCCTCCCGCCTCTGCCTCCCAGCCTCTCCTCCGCCCAGCCGCACTGCCCCTCTTCTCTCTGTCCCTCTCTCTCTCTCTCTCCACCGCTTCTCCACTTCTCCCAAATCTATCTTCGCTGCGCCTTTGCGTCGATTTTCTCGGTAATTCCTGTGTTTCTCCAGTGGTGCAGGTCTTCGTGGATCCACCAGTGGTATTCGGGGCAGTCGGATCCACTCCGTTGCATCGCCTGCGAAAAGGTTGGGCAATGTTTGAGGCATTTTTTGGTCTGATTCCATCTCATGCAGTCCAGATCTGCCGCTGTGCCTCGCCTCGTTGCGGCTCTCTCTCTAGATCTGCTGCAACGACGCTCCTCCGCTGCGCCGCTCCTCCGCTTCGTTGGTTCAGTGCTCGACAATTCAATGCTTGTCACGACCGGTCCTAATTAAGGATAATTAAGCCGGGAAACCGTGACTAATGGAGGGATATTAGAAGCGGGGTAGAAAGGGGATAATTAAACAAAGAAGAATCACATTTCATCATTTAACAAAAGGAATATTTATAATATAACAGAAGTTTAGTCGTATAGACTCAAATAACTAATAAGTTCAGATATCTCTGACTTAGCCAAATAAACATAAAACTTCTGAGTACGCAGCGGAATATGATTCTGATTACATGTATGAAGACATGTAACCCTAGAGTTCATTAATACATAATAAGACAAAAGAATCCCGCTCGTCACTTCATCACCATCGGCAGCTGCTCAACCTGCACATTTAGAAATATATGCAGGGCTTTGAGTACAAAAGTACTCAGTGGGCACGTATGCCTAAGTATAAAAAAAATACATGCTTCAAAACTGTAAATTGTCATGCCATCATAAACAGTACAGCAAGGGAGTTTTTCGCTAAAAGGCCCAAGCTTACTAAATTCATTTGTGATTCTTAAAGTTCGACTGCAGTCTAAGTTCTCTTGTAATCTATCATATCTGGAACTTTGTGCCGGAGAGGTGGCCACCTCTCACGGTCACCTGACCGGCCAACCCGCTAGATGACTCACGGCCACTGGTGTACACTAGCCCTGGCAGGATAGCTATCAACTGCTCAAGACCCGAATTCGATTACATGATAAAAGCCACATCAGATAGATATCATACTGAAATTTAAACATTTTCTGGCAAGACAATATTTGAAATAACTTCAATTAATTTAGTCATGAAATAACTTGCTTGAACGTAACATTTAAACTCATTTGATATATATGAAAGTAATGCCCACCTGTTAGAAACTTTTTGTGGTACAGTAGCTCCTTGACTGATTATTAATCTCGTGCTTGACCTTTATTACGAGAATATAAATAAGATATTGCTCGAGTAAAATCCTCAAATAATGAGATTACAGAATTAACTATGCATGATTTTTATGCATGATTTATTACTCCGAGATGATATTAGATAATTACTACTATTAATCCTCACTATCGGATCAAATAAATACCAACTAGGTTTCATCTTGCGTGGTTGAGTAATTAACTAAAATAATCCGTTCGCTTCAGGTGTTCCAATCCGCCAAGTAAATAAACCCCATTCCTCGTAGTCAATAAAAAAATAAAATAAATAAATAAATACTTCAACTTATTCGCTTTATAACCTCATAATTAATCAGGCTTAATAAATAGGAACAAGTAATGTTATAAGATTAAATAATTAAAAGGCTCAACATAAGGCAGCCTAATAATTAATTAAACAAATATGGGCTTGATTTAAATAAATCGTGGCATTCCAATAATTAAATTGAAAAGTTTAGTTGGAGTAATTCATGGACTCAAGTAATTAAATAATTTTAGGGCCCAGTTGAATAAATAACCAAGGCCTAAAGAAAATAATTAGGAGGCCCAATCGGAATAAAATAACAAAGCCCAATGAATTAATTAAATTAGGCCCAATGAATTAAACTAAAGCCCAAGCAAAATAATTGAATTAGGCCCAATTATAATAAATACAACAAGGCCCAAAAATAAATAATTATGAAGCCCAAAGAAAATAAAATAAAGGCCCAAATTTTCGGCCCAACTCAAGCCCACTGTAATTTAAAATAAAATCGGCCCACTGAAACGAAGCCCAAATAAGGAGTCCAACATAATTAAATAAACTCCAGCCCAATGAAATGGCCCAATTATTAAAATAAATAAAGTCCAACTTAATTAAATGAAGCCCATACAAATCAAAACAACAATTAAATCAAAGCCCATATAAATAAAATCGGAGGCCCAATCAGTAATTAAAATCGGCCATTTAAATAAAATCAGAGGCCCAATATTAATAAATAAGCCAGCCCAACTCAAGCCCACTAAAAATAAATCAACAAGGCCCAAAGAATTTAATAAATAAGCCCAATTAAAATAAGGAGCCCAACTTTAATTAAAATAGGAAAAAGCCCAAAATTTCCCCCCCCCCCAACATCTCGGTTCTCTCTCTCTATTTCAATACACACTCACATACACCCTCACACACACTCTCGGTTCTCTCTTTTACCTTACAAATCACGCACACACACAAAAGAACGCACACCTCTCTCTCTCACTCAAAACAGTCGAGCTCTCTCTCTCTATTTCTCCCTCTCGCTCCGCCTCCAACCGGCCTCAGCCGAGGCGCCTGCCGCTGCAGCTCCTCGTCAACGTCAATCCCTCAACGTCCTTCTTATCCTCTCCAAAACAGATCTGTCACTCTCAATCTCGTCGTTGCTGCTGCGTTCCTCCAGTGAGCAGATAAAAGTTCGACGCCTCTGTCGATTCCCCGAGCCCCGACGCCGCTGCTGCTACTGGAATCCGGCGAGCCAGCCTGCTCACGGTTGCCTATTGCTGCGTCGTCGGCTGCCTTCGAGATTTCCGCCGCCTCTAACTACAGCTGCTGTTTCGCCGGGTCGCGGCCTGGAATTCTATCGCCGGACGTAGCCGCTTGGGAGCGCCGCCGCCAGCCGCTGCTGTTAACAGCAAGAGTCCAGCAGCCTCCTTTCCCGGAGCCGCCGTCGCCATGATTCGCAGAGCTCCGACAGTCCCGATTCAGACGTCAATGAAAGCTCCGTCGTCGCGTCGTCTTCCGATTCAGAGCAGGGCAGTCGGCCCTATTCCTTAAGCTAAGTTCTCTAGTCATTCTTCTTTTACTACACAAATAAAATGTTGTTGTGGTTCTCTTTGCTACTGATTAAGCAAATTCTCGTATTCTGTTTAATCTTCTAGTTGCTAAAGTGAATGATTCTCAAGCTTGTTGTTCTATAGTGCAGTAGGATGAAAAGCATAAGTCTTTTTATTGCTATACATATCATGCCCATTTGATATAGTGGTGAAACGTGATTATGCCTCTGATATGAATGCGAACTGAATGGTTATTTGAGATAGCAAAATACCTCGCTTGTATTCAATTGATTGGTTGTTGCTGGAGTGTAGTGAAGGGTGAAATAACTGAAATGGATTGAAGTTGCCATTGTTTAACGAATGAAGAAGACTTGAACTGAAAATAGCAAAGTTAAGGACAAAGCTTACCTTGCAATTGTTTGGTTTGATTGATGTATTGTTCGTTGTAGTTGATTAGTTCCACTGAGGAATTAACTGAAATAAATGATGGTTCATTGTATAATGCAGGTGAATTTAGTCGAGGGAGAATGAAAGTATTGAGCCAAACCTTACCTTGAGAGCTTTGGCAGAAACAAACTGGGTTGTTCTTAAATTTTGTTTTCTCGGTGAAACAAGATGAGAGTGAAAGTTTGCATTTGTTAGGGGATGATACTAATAGAAAATATATATTGCTGCATAATTGAGTGATGAGTGGTGGGAAAAATGATGAGTGATGGGGGAAAGTGGTTGGGAAAGAGTGAATGGTCGGGGTGAAAAATGAGTGGTGGGGAAAAGTGGTGGTCAAAGATTGATGGAAAGAAAAAGAAAAAAAATAGAGAAGAATTAATGATGTATTTTCTATGTCTCGGTGATTCCGTAACTGAAATAAAATACTGGCTTCGATTCTGCTTGATACTGTATTTACATAAATCTCAATTTCGACATGTGATATCTCGCTAAAATCGATAAGTTATAAAATGAATCAAAATTAAATCCGTAGATTTAATTCGTTCGTTGTTCTAATATATAAATTAAATCCGCAGATTTAATTAACTCACGAGTCTGAAATAATCCACAACTTGAGTAAGAATAAAATCTAATTCCATCTCGCTTAAATAAATAACGTGACTTTGCTAAGTCAGTTATAACTCTGAAATAATATCATTGACTGCTTTAACAATATAAATTCAGGATCATAAGCTGAATTCATATCAGAATAATATCCGTTTTCATTCACTGATGAACAAAAATACACACTCATTACTGGATTTAAAATATATAAAAGAGCGGGTCACTACATACTACCCCTCTTAACAAAAATTTCGTCCCGAAATTTGCATATTTCTTCTAAAACAGTTCGGGGTATTTATCCTTCATTTTGTCTTCAAGCTCCCACGTGGCTTCCTCTTGTCCGTGGTGTCTCCATAAGACTTTCACTGATGTGATTGCCTTATTCCTGAGTTGTTGTACTTTTCGATCTAGAATGGCCTCTGGTCTCTCTTCATAACTCAAGTCTGGGCAAAGGATCATCTCTTCTTGGTGGATTATGTGCTTTGGATCGAAAACGTATTTTCTGAGTTGTGATACGTGGAAAACATTGTGAACGTTTCCAAAACTTGGCGGTAATGCCAACCTATAGGCTACTGGGCCTATTCTTTCCAAAATCTCATAAGGTCCTACGAATCGGGGCCTAAGTTTTCCCTTGACACCAAACCTAGTTATCCCCTTGGTAGGAGATACCTTTAGGAAGACCTTGTCTCCTATTTCAAAACATAACTCAGTTCGACGTGCATCAGCGTAAGATTTCTGTCTATCTTGTGCCTCTTTTATTCGCCCTCTGATCTGGCGGACTATCTCAACCATCTCATTTACCATGTCTGGTCCTAAAACTTTTCTCTCACCCACTTCATCCCAATAAAGTGGTGATCTACATTTTCTTCCATACAATGCCTCATATGGTGCCATATCGATAGTCGCCTGGTAACTGTTATTATAGGCAAATTCAATCAACGGCAGTACTACTTCCCAACTTCCACCTCTATCTAACACCACTGTTCTCAACATATCTTCGAGGGTCTGAATTGTCCTTTCAGACTGCCCATCTGTCTGCGGGTGGAAGGCGGTGCTGAAATTTAACCTCGTGCCTAACTCCTTCTGTAAGCTCATCCAAAATCTAGAAGTAAATTTTGAGTCTCGGTCTGAAGTGATCGACACTGGTACACCGTGTAAGCGTACAATCTCTCGAACATACAACTGAGCTAGCTTGTCTGACCCATGTGTGATCGGTATTGGTATAAAATGAGCACATTTTGTGAGTCGATCCACTATTACCCAAATGGCAGTGTTTCCTCTCTTTGTTTTGGGCAAACTGGTCACAAAATCCATTGCGATGTGCTCCCACTTCCATTCTGGAATTTCCAACGGTTGTAGTTTTCCATATGGCCTTTGATGTAAGGCCTTCACCTGTTGGCATGCTAGGCATTTCTCCACAAATGACGCTATGTCTCTCTTCATTCCTTCCCACCAAAAGTGTTTCTTTAGGTCCTGATACATCTTAGTACTGCCTGGGTGGGCAGTATAAGGGGTATCGTGAGCCTCACTCATGATTTTATCCTTAAGCTCGTCATCGTGGGGGATGCATATTCTTCCTTCAAAGAGGATAACATTATCTGATGCTTCTTGATAATTCTTGACGCCTCCTTTTCTTACTGCTTCCCGTAGTTTTTCCATCTTCCCGTCTTTTCTTTGTGCTTCTACGATCATCTTCCTCAAGTTAGGTACTGTTGCCACAACGCTTGCTATCGTCCCTGGTGGTTTAACCACTTCTATGCTCATTTTGCTAAATTCCCTTATGAGCACCGTCTCTCGAGTGATGAGAGCTCCCAATTTAGATTGGGTCTTACGACTCAATGCATCAGCCACTACGTTGGCCTTGCCTGGGTGGTAGTTAATACCGCAGTCATAGTCTTTCACTAGTTCGAGCCATCTCCTCTGTCTCATGTTGAGGTCCTTTTGCTCGAAAAAGTATTTCAAGCTTTTATGATCTGTGAATATTTCACACCTAACTCCATATAGGTGGTGCCTCCAAATCTTCAGCGCATGCACCACTGCAGCTAACTCCAGATCATGAGTCGGGTAATTCAGTTCATGTGGCCTAAGCTGTCGTGACGCATATGCTATCACTCTTCCTTCTTGCATCAGCACGCAACCAAGTCCATTTTTGGACGCGTCTGTGTAGATCATGTATTCCTTATCAGCTGTTGGGACGGCTAACACTGGTGCCGTAGTTAACTTCTCCTTAAGTTCTTGGAAGCTCTTCTCGCACTCCTCTGTCCAAGAAAATTTTATTCCCTTCCTGAGTAGTTGCGTCATTGGCCTTGCAATTTTGGAAAATCCTTCCATAAACCTCCTATAGTAACCTGCCAATCCTAAGAAACTTCTTATCTCATTAGGGTTAGTAGGCGATTTCCATTCGCGCACTGCTTGCACTCGCACTTTTTCAGGGTCCACTTTAATCCCTTCTGATGATACAATATGTCCTAAAAACGTGACTTCGCTGAGCCAAAACTCACACTTGCTGAATTTGGCATAAAGGCGCTCTGTCCTCAACGTTTCTAGAACAATTCTCAGATGTTCCTCATGGTCTTTATCGTTCTTCGAGTAGATCAGGATGTCATCTATGAATACCAAGACAAATTTGTCTAAATACGGATGGAACACTCGATTCATGAGGTCCATGAACACGGCTGGCGCATTAGTTAGCCCGAATGACACAACTACAAATTCGTAGTGGCCATACCTAGTTCGAAATGCCGTCTTAGGTACGTCTTCTGGTCGAATCTTCAGCTGGTGATAACCAGACCGCAAATCAATCTTCGAGAACACGCTTGCTCCCTTGAGCTGGTCGAAGAGGTCATCTATCCTTGGTAAAGGATATTTGTTCTTCAGTGTCACTTTGTTCAGTTCCCTATAGTCTATGCACATTCTCAATGTGCCATCCTTTTTCTTCACAAAAAGTACAGGTGCACCCCAAGGTGATACACTTGGCCTAATGAATCCAAGTTCCAAAAGTTCTTGCAGTTGTATCTTGAGTTCTTCCAACTCTTTAGGAGCCATCCGGTATGGTGCCTTCGAAATGGGAGCTGCCCCGGGCTCCAAATCAATGGTAAACTCAATTGGTCTGTCCGGTGGTGGCCCTGGCAGAATCTCTGGAAATACATCTGAAAAGTCCCGTACAATTGCTA
Organism: Salvia miltiorrhiza; assembly: GCF_028751815.1. Lineage (NCBI taxonomy): Eukaryota > Viridiplantae > Streptophyta > Magnoliopsida > Lamiales > Lamiaceae > Salvia > Salvia miltiorrhiza. Next base: position 55,536,124 of record NC_080391.1, read on the forward strand.
CATCTTCTATACTCTTTTCAGTACCCAGTTCTCCGTGCAAGTATACGAGGTAAGCTGGGTATCCCTTCTTCATCATTTTCGTTGCTTGTAGGGCGGAGATGATCATCTTTCTTCTTCCCATACTAATTCCGTGGAAATGTGACGGCTCCCTTCCTGGGGGTCGAAACAATATCTGTCTTTCGTTACAAAGGATGGTGGCATAGTTCTCGGCTAGCCAGTCCATTCCTAGGATTATGTCCACATCTCCCATCGGTATAACATAGGAGTTGTTCACTACAATCTTGTGTGACCCTATGTTCAGTTCTAGGTTCAAGCACACATGATCTACTGTCGTCATTCCTCCTATAGGTGATGATATACTCAACTCCTGGTCAGCTCTTTCCATTTTAAGTTTTAATGTATCAACACATGTATTTGAAATGAAAGTATGCGATGCGCCCGTATCAAATAGAAGTACAACATGAGTATTGAGTAGCATGCCCATACCTGCCAGGTTTCCCTGGTTGTTCTCGGGCTGCTTCTGCCTCATAGCATAGGCTCTAGCATGACGAGGTTTTTCATGTTGTTTCTGTTGTCGCTGCTGTTGTTGGCGGGCCTGTTGCTGATACTGTTGTTGAGGTTGTGGTTGGTACTGTAGCTGTTGGTGCTGCTGTGGCTGCTGATACTGTGGTTGCTGCCTTGGGTATGGTTGGGGCAAAGCTTGAATTGCTCGCAGATGCGGAGCCTGGATAGGTGGGTTTGGCCTTGAACTCGTTCCATGTTACTTATTCGGGCACCGGTTTGCATAGTGCCCCTTCTGGTTACAGATATAGCAACTATCACTGCCGGCCTTACAGATTCCCACATGATTTTTGTTACATTTGGGGCAATGTGGGGCCCTCTGTTGGTTATTTCCCATCTGTTTCGGTGCACTCTGACCTCCATAGCCCTGTGACTGGAAGACCCGTCCCTGCCATGGCTTCTTCTCGCTTTGGTTCGGGTTACTGTTGTCCCATCTCCTCTTCCCTTTGAAATTCTGATTATAATTTTGATCATGTAGAGGTGCTGGAGCAGGTACAGTTGCAAGTCTTTCTCCTGGCATGGCTGCCTCAATGTCTAACGCTCGGCTGAGCGACTCAGTGTAAGACAATCCTCCATGGCTTGCCAAGGCCATCCTAATCTCGTGCCTCAGACCGGCACAAAACTTTTCAGCCATCTTCTCATCTGTGTCCACTTGTTCCGGCGCATATCTAGACATATCGCAGAACATCCTGTCATATTGAGTTACCGACATCTTCCCTTGCTTTAGATTGTAAAATTCAGCTTCCTTCTTCTTGCGGTAGCTCTTGGGTATATACTTGTCATATATACCAGCTTTGAATTGTTCCCAGGTCAGGTTTTCTAACTGCTCTGCTGTCATCGTTTTCATCCGTGCTTCCCACCAGAAATCAGCTGACCCAGTCAACTGAAAGGACATACAAGTCAGACGTTCTTGGTCGGTGCAACGCAGGAAGTTGAAAATGCGTTCAATAGCGCGAACCCAAGTTTCAGCTTCTGCCGGGTCTCCTGTCCCGTTGAAGGTAGGTGGGTTCTGTCGCAAGAATAATTCTTCAATCCGTCGTTCTGGCTGAACAGGTGGTTGAACTATTTCGGGTTCTGGTTCTGGCCCTGTTTCTGGGCCTCTTCTTTCATTTCGGGGAATCCTGCCCCCTCCTCTTGGTCGTCCTCGTTTTGGCGGCATTCTATTAGGTTAAACACAAGTTGTCAGCGCATTAAAAAAAACAATAAGGCCATACTATCATTTCTATAGTTACTCTTTAACTCATCGAGTTCTGCTCTTGTTAAAACTTAAACGAACATATAAATAAAACATAGCGGAACGACTTGCTGCGAAAAACCAATAAGATCACCATATATAACATAGGGAAAATTGCCTCAATGAGGACTTTACATCATCATAAAATCTAGATTCAAAGATCTATCTAAGTACCACACATGATGAACTGGCTACCTAGTGAGCCATTACAAAAACTACTCAGTCACGGAACGTCCCAAGGTTTCGCGTCTCCGTCCTAATACTAGTCAAAAGTCTATGCCGACACATGGCATACAAAAGCATCAGAACAATCTATGTTTCTGGAATATTTAAATATCATCCTATTAGATATATATATAAACCGGTCTAAGAAGATCGGGTACAAGATCCCTGGGTCGGGGCATGGCTGTCTTCCTCTGGATCCTCTTCCGGATCTTCCTCTGGGTCCTCATCTGTTTCTCCGCCAGATGGGTGCGACTCACCCCCTCCTTCACCTGCTGCCTGGCCAATGATGGCTGAGCGAATCATCTTCAAGGTGACTCGAAGAGTTGGGCGGTCGTCCATGGCCGGGGCTTTTCCCCTATTGAGGAAATCCATGGTATCGGCTAAGACTCTGTCAACGTCAGCCATAGCGGCTGCTATCTCTGCCTTGCTCAACTGCCTCGATGACAATGGTGGCTCACAGACTAATGGCACTGAACCCGTGCCAGGTGGAAAATCTCTGTAGGCTTGAGGCCTAGAGGGGCCTGCCTCAGCGTCGTGCCTCCTGGGTTGCCTTAAGATAGGGGCTGCTGGTGGAGTCGGCTCCGGAAGTGGGTCCAGTAGTTCGTCGGGCGAAGGTACTCCGACTCGAGCAAGGTCTCCCGGACGTATATACGGCCCTCGAGGAGCATTTCCCCAACGAGTGAATTGTGCCTGGATCTCAGCAGTAAATCCAGAGAAGTCATAATGCAAGTCATAGGACCTGCCAGAACGAGTGATGTAGTGAGCGGAAATCATCCTCGCCCATCCCTGCCATTCTGATGGCAGCAAATCCATTAGCCGCTCCATTCCGTCATAGTCCGATATCCCATGGTCTCTTGCAGCGACCCAGTGTCGATGGAAGCCGGCCAAGAATTGGCCTAAGTCATCACCGTGGCATCGGCGATAAGTAAAATATGAGTTCCTGATAGCATCCGGACTAGCATCTCGACGCAACGGCCGTCGTCTGGTAAAGCGCATCCTTGCCATCTATACATGAAGGTCGCATAATCAAACTCACGAATATCAAAATAGGTGGCAAAAACAGTAGGGTTCAAACATATCTACAACAGTAAGGTAATAATTCTACTTGAGGTCTCGAAATTCAAACCACGGTATTATAATCATAATAGCCTAACACTAGACTCGAATATAATTCGTGAAGTCTTAAATATGCTGCAACTAGTACTAACTAGGTTTTTGAAAAGAGATAACTCCGCTATGTTGCAGTTTCCAAACTATGTAGGGTATTCTTATTACTATGAAAAGTGTTCCCACTATACTCTGATTAAGGCAATAGTTGATTCGGTATCCGCCTCGCGTGAATAATCCGAACGAAGATCTATGCTCGTGTCACTATCTCGTGTGTGACACTTTTCTTTACTCCCCATTGTATTTTGTTTGTTGATTTCTCGTCTGGTTCACTAACTTTGTAACTTACTCATCGCCTCAATTTACAGAGAAAAGCAAAAATGTTCTTGCTAAATTCCTTCTATTGTTGTGTTCATAACAGTGATCATGCATCCTTAGCGCATCTAAGTTCATTGAGTAACATCTCCATAAAAAGGCATAAGTAAAATCAACATTTGCATCAAGGCGAAATATAAACTTCAACATTCAAAACTTTCTGTTGCATTCCTTTCTGTTGAGCATAGCGATGTGATGAAGTGCTGAGCTTTTGCCGACTGACTCTTTCATACTAGTGATCATACTAGAAAAATTTATTAACTCTAGGGTTCAGAGCAAATGAACTGCTCTGATACCACTCTGTCACGACCGGTCCTAATTAAGGATAATTAAGCCGGGAAACCGTGACTAATGGAGGGATATTAGAAGCGGGGTAGAAAGGGGATAATTAAACAAAGAAGAATCACATTTCATCATTTAACAAAAGGAATATTTATAATATAACAGAAGTTTAGTCGTATAGACTCAAATAACTAATAAGTTCAGATATCTCTGACTTAGCCAAATAAACATAAAACTTCTGAGTACGCAGCGGAATATGATTCTGATTACATGTATGAAGACATATAACCCTAGAGTTCATTAATACATAATAAGACAAAAGAATCCCGCTCGTCACTTCATCACCATCGGCAGCTGCTCAACCTGCACATTTAGAAATATATGCAGGGCTTTGAGTACAAAAGTACTCAGTGGGCACGTATGCCTAAGTATAAAAAAAATACATGCTTCAAAACTGTAAATTGTCATGCCATCATAAACAGTACAGCAAGGGAGTTTTTCGCTAAAAGGCCCAAGCTTACTAAATTCATTTGTGATTCTTAAAGTTCGACTGCAGTTTAAGTTCTCTTGTAATCTATCATATCTGGAACTTTGTGCCGGAGAGGTGGCCACCTCTCACGGTCACCTGACCGGCCAACCCGCTAGATGACTCACGGCCACTGGTGTACACTAGCCCTGGCAGGATAGCTATCAACTGCTCAAGACCCGAATTCGATTACATGATAAAAGCCACATCAGATAGATATCATACTGAAATTTAAACATTTCCTGGCAAGACAATATTTGAAATAACTTCAATTAATTTAGTCATGAAATAACTTGCTTGAACGTAACATTTAAACTCATTTGATATATATGAAAGTAATGCCCACCTGTTAGAAACTTTTTGTGGTACAGTAGCTCCTTGACTGATTATTAATCTCGTGCTTGACCTTTATTACGAGAATATAAATAAGATATTGCTCGAGTAAAATCCTCAAATAACGAGATTACAGAATTAACTATGCATGATTTTTATGCATGATTTATTACTCCGAGATGATATTAGATAATTACTACTATTAATCCTCACTATCGGATCAAATAAATACCAACTAGGTTTCATCTTGCGTGGTTAAGTAATTAACTAAAATAATCCGTTCGCTTCAGGTGTTCCAATCCGCCAAGTAAATAAACCCCATTCCTCGTAGTCAATAAAAAAATAAAATAAATAAATAAATACTTCAACTTATTCGCTTTATAACCTCATAATTAATCAGGCTTAATAAATAGGAACAAGTAATGTTATAAGATTAAATAATTAAAAGGCTCAACATAAGGCAGCCTAATAATTAATTAAACAAATATGGGCTTGATTTAAATAAATCGTGGCATTCCAATAATTAAATTGAAAAGTTTAGTTGGAGTAATTCATGGACTCAAGTAATTAAATAATTTTAGGGCCCAGTTGAATAAATAACCAAGGCCTAAAGAAAATAATTAGGAGGCCCAATCGGAATAAAATAACAAAGCCCAATGAATTAATTAAATTAGGCCCAATGAATTAATTAAATTAGGCCCAATGAATTAAACTAAAGCCCAAGCAAAATAATTGAATTAGGCCCAATTATAATAAATACAACAAGGCCCAAAAATAAATAATTATGAAGCCCAAAGAAAATAAAATAAAGGCCCAAATTTTCGGCCCAACTCAAGCCCACTGTAATTTAAAATAAAATCGGCCCACTGAAACGAAGCCCAAATAAGGAGTCCAACATAATTAAATAAACTCCAGCCCAATGAAATGGCCCAATGTAATGGCCCAATTATTAAAATAAATAAAGTCCAACTCAATTAAATGAAGCCCATACAAATCAAAACAACAATTAAATCAAAGCCCATATAAATAAAATCGGAGGCCCAATCAGTAATTAAAATCGGCCATTTAAATAAAATCAGAGGCCCAATATTAATAAATAAGCCAGCCCAACTCAAGCCCACTAAAAATAAATCAACAATGCCCAAAGAATTTAATAAATAAGCCCAATTAAAATAAGGAGCCCAACTTTAATTAAAATAGGAAAAAGCCCAAAATTTCCCCCCCCAACATCTCGGTTCTCTCTCTCTATTTCAATACACACTCACATACACCCTCACACACACTCTCGGTTCTCTCTTTTACCTTACAAATCACGCACACACACAAAAGAACGCACACCTCTCTCTCTCTCACTCAAAACAGTCGAGCTCTCTCTCTCTATTTCTCCCTCTCGCTCCGCCTCCAACCGGCCTCAGCCGAGGCGCCTGCCGCTGCAGCTCCTCGTCAACGTCAATCCCTCAACGTCCTTCTTATCCTCTCCAAAACAGATCTGTCACTCTCAATCTCGTCGTTGCTGCTGCGTTCCTCCAGTGAGCAGATAAAAGTTCGACGCCTCTGTCGATTCCCCGAGCCCCGACGCCGCTGCTGCTACTGGAATCCGGCGAGCCAGCCTGCTCACGGTTGCCTATTGCTGCGTCGTCGGCTGCCTTCGAGATTTCCGCCGCCTCTAACTACAGCTGCTGTTTCGCCGGGTCGCGGCCTGGAATTCTATCGCCGGACGTAGCCGCTTGGGAGCGCCGCCGCCAGCCGCTGCTGTTAACAGCAAGAGTCCAGCAGCCTCCTTTCCCGGAGCCGCCGTCGCCATGATTCGCAGAGCTCCGACAGTCCCGATTCAGACGTCAATGAAAGCTCCGTCGTCGCGTCGTCTTCCGATTCAGAGCAGGGCAGTCAGCCCTATTCCTTAAGCTAAGTTCTCTAGTCATTCTTCTTTTACTACACAAATAAAATGTTGTTGTGGTTCTCTTTGCTACTGATTAAGCAAATTCTCGTATTCTGTTTAATCTTCTAGTTGCTAAAGTGAATGATTCTCAAGCTTGTTGTTCTATAGTGCAGTAGGATGAAAAGCATAAGTCTTTTTATTGCTATACATATCATGCCCATTTGATATAGTGGTGAAACGTGATTATGCCTCTGATATGAATGCGAACTGAATGGTTATTTGAGATAGCAAAATACCTCGCTTGTATTCAATTGATTGGTTGTTGCTGGAGTGTAGTGAAGGGTGAAATAACTGAAATGGATTGAAGTTGCCATTGTTTAACGAATGAAGAAGACTTGAACTGAAAATAGCAAAGTTAAGGACAAAGCTTACCTTGCAATTGTTTGGTTTGATTGATGTATTGTTCGTTGTAGTTGATTAGTTCCACTGAGGAATTAACTGAAATAAATGATGGTTCATTGTATAATGCAGGTGAATTTAGTCGAGGGAGAATGAAAGTATTGAGCCAAACCTTACCTTGAGAGCTTTGGCAGAAACAAACTGGGTTGTTCTTAAATTTTGTTTTCTCGGTGAAACAAGATGAGAGTGAAAGTTTGCATTTGTTAGGGGATGATACTAATAGAAAATATATATTGCTGCATAATTGAGTGATGAGTGGTGGGAAAAATGATGAGTGATGGGGGAAAGTGGTTGGGAAAGAGTGAATGGTCGGGGTGAAAAATGAGTGGTGGGGAAAAGTGGTGGTCAAAGATTGATGGAAAGAAAAAGAAAAAAAATAGAGAAGAATTAATGATGTATTTTCTATGTCTTGGTGATTCCGTAACTGAAATAAAATACTGGCTTCGATTCTGCTTGATACTGTATTTACATAAATCTCGATTTCGACATGTGATATCTCGCTAAAATCGATAAGTTATAAAATGAATCAAAATTAAATCCGTAGATTTAATTCGTTCGTTGTTCTAATATATAAATTAAATCCGCAGATTTAATTAACTCACGAGTCTGAAATAATCCACAACTTGAGTAAGAATAAAATCTAATTCCATCTCGCTTAAATAAATAACGTGACTTTGCTAAGTCAGTTATAACTCTGAAATAATATCATTGACTGCTTTAACAATATAAATTCAGGATCATAAGCAGAATTCATATCAGAATAATATCCGTTTTCATTCACTGATGAACAAAAATACACACTCATTACTGGATTTAAAATATATAAAAGAGCGGGTCACTACAATGCTCGACGGTTCAGTGCTCGACGGTTCAGTGTCGAGCAATGCACGAATGACACATAACGGTAAAAATGTCCTAAGTGGGTAGATTTTATTATTTTGAAAAAATGAGTATATTTTATGTTTCAGCTTTCAAAAAGGGTTTATCTCATTTTGCCTCTAAAATATAATTAGAACTTAACAGAGCTGGTCTTATAATTGTTAACCTACTCATTCGTGATTTCAGCCAAATAATAATTTTTACATATGTATATTATGAGTTTTTTCTAGTATTATATTCTTTATTTTTATTTTTCAGTGTTTACACGGAATTAGGTTCTATTTTTCTGCCAATTATGAGTTCTCTCTCATAATATATTTATAAATGTTATTGTACTAATGAAGAGGTTCTAGAACATAAAAAATAGGAAAGAAATCTTATGTTTATTTTATTTTTTTGACTTGTTATGTAACTTAAATGACATTCTAATTGTGTTAATGGTTATTATTTTTTATTTTTATAACTATTAATTTTATTTGGGGTGAAAAAATTGGACCCCCCGTGCCGAAAGTTTGGCTCCGCCCCTGGCCATAATTATAAACAAATGACGAATTAAATCCCTCATATAATATAATTTACAGGCATCTCTTTGGTACAAAATAGTAATTCATGTCGTATTTAGAAAATTATGTCGTGTTGTACACTTCTAAGATTTTCTCCCATTTTATTTAAGAATAGTATGCCCGCTCGTGTGATGCACGACCAATATTGAAATTGAACGATATTTTAAATAAATAAACACATATATTAAATGTAATTTAAATATAAATAGATGTAAATATAAATCTCAATAAAAAATTCGAAGTTATGAACCGCATAATCTCAATTTTTTTTAAAAAAATTGTTACAACCAAAGAAAGGAAAAAACACACTCACACTCTAGCTCCTAGGGTGACTCAAACCCTCGACCTATTGATTGGAGGAGAAGTATCTTACCAACAAACTGCGCTTCATCGTCAAACGACATAATCTCAATAAACACATAAATTTGAAAACATTTGAATTTTCAATTTTGAACTACTAATTAATTATATATAATTGATAAAAATGAACAAATATAAATTTAATCTTTTTAGTTGCATTAAATTGTTATGATGGAAAAAATATAAATAGAAAATATTAAAAATAATTTATAACAAAAAAATAAAATAAAACAAAAATAGAAAAATGAGTGAAACAGAAAGAAAAAATGAAGAACCGTGACATTTAAAGAAAGAAGATAGGAGAGAGGAGAGGATAAATGAGATAGGAGAGAGAAAAAAAATTGTGACTTTAAACGATAATAACTTATTTATTTTTTATTTAATTTTTATAATTCTTAATTAAATTAAAGATCTTGTCATCATCTGTAATTTAACATCCATATTGAATATTTTTTTTATGAATCAAAGTTGATAATTTTTAAAAGAGAATAAAAAAATGAAAAATTTAGAGAGATAAATTTTGGTGGGAAAAAAAGTAGCCGTTATACTGCTCATTTATATAACTTATTATAGATATAGATATTAAAAAGAAAAAGAAAATTAAATAAGCACCAATGTTTAATTTGGGCTGCTTTGCAGAATGCCACAAATCTGAAGCCCAATAATGTTAATAACAGACCTCTTTACCCATTAGGGTTTTGGCCCCAAAAGAGATGAGTATAAATTGCACTCTCAAATTATTCGGAACCCTAACTCCCATTACCACCGCGACCAGCCACAGCAGAGAGCAGATCGGCGGACTGACGGCGGCGGAGGAGGCCAGTAACCATGGTGCACGTCTCGTTTTACCGCAATTGTAAGCTGCTCCATCTCTAATTTGTAGTGCTATCGACACACACACTAATTTTTTGCCGGTGATTTTTGTGCGCGCGACTCTTTGATTCCGTTGCCACTTAGTATGTACTATGATTTTCTGTTTCTCGTGTTCCTGATGAGTATCGATGTTGGATTTTGTCAAATGCAATTTAGCTATAGAGATATGTGTGTGTTTAGTTGCTAAACTGCAGGATCAAACTTAGTGTTTGGTGTTTTTACCAATAATCTGCTATCTCCTGGAATATTTGTTGAGCTCGATATATGTCTTTGTATTTGAACAAGCTAATTAATTGGGAATATTTGTCGATAAATCCAAAATCTGTATTTTGCAATTAGACGAGCATTAGTTAAATTCGATGTAATATGGAAAAGATTCAGACATATGATTGAGATTATGCAATACTGTATTAACGTCTCCATCTTACAGATGGGAAGACATTCAAGAAGCCTCGTCGTCCTTATGAGAAGGAGCGACTCGATGCTGAGCTAAAGCTTGTTGGAGAGTATGGTTTGAGGTGCAAAAGGGAGCTATGGAGGGTTCAGTATGCCTTGAGCCGCATTAGGAATAATGCTAGAAACCTTTTGACCCTTGATGAAAAGGATCCCCGTCGTATTTTCGAGGGTGAGGCCCTTCTGAGGAGGATGAACAGGTATGGTCTGCTGGATGAGAGCCAGAACAAGCTCGATTATGTCCTGTCCCTCACTGTGGAGAACTTCCTCGAGCGTCGCCTCCAAACTTTAGTGTTCAAGGCTGGCATGGCCAAGTCTATTCACCATGCTAGAGTGCTGATCAGGCAAAGACACATTAGGTATTAATGATAGATGATCCCTTGTTATCAATTATTAATGATAGATGATCCCTTGCTGTCATTTTTATATGATGATTATCCCTTGCTATCAATTATTAATGATAGATGATACTTGCTAATTTTATCTAATGATTGTAGATTAAATTATATACTTCTCCATTGTTGCTATCTTGAATTCTATATGATAATTGTATACAAAATTATATACTTCTCCTAGGGTCAGTAGACAGCTTGAATTTTTATGATGATTGTAGACTAAATTATGTACTTCCCCAGTGTTGCTATCTTGAATTTTATATGATGATTGTAGACTAAATTATGTACTTCTCCAGGGTTGGGAGACAGGTTGTGAATGTTCCATCTTTCCTTGTGAGAGTTGATTCCCAGAAGCACATTGACTTCTCTCTCACAAGCCCCTTCGGTGGTGGTCGCCCTGGTAGAGTGAAGCGAAAGAACCAGAAGGCAGCTGCGAAGAAGGCTTCTGGTGGTGACGGAGACGAGGATGATGAAGAGTGAGTCTTAGTTTATAATGTTACTTGTTGGGAGCAGGATTATGAGTCTTTCTCTACTACTTCTACTACTTTACAATATCAGTGGATTATGAGTGGTTTTGTTGAGATATTAATAGTTAGGATGAAGTTGTTTCTTTGAGAATGGATGTTAAATGATGTTAAATGGATGAATTTGTGTTTTTTTTTGACAATGCATGTTAAATTTTGACAAGTTGAATTTTTTTTTTAATTCTTTTTATATTTGTTTGTGTAAAAGCATGATTTTTTAATACACTCAGGCTTAATTATTCAAAATTTCGAAATGGCTTTGTGAAGTATTTTGTACTAATTCATGTTTTGGCTTTTTCTAATTTTGTTGTCTACTTAAAATGTTTTATTGTGTGTCATTACAAAATCAAATATGCTCAATTATCATCAAAAGTATCTGAAAATTACGTCTTAAAATCATGTCTTAAGCTAAATTGAAAGTTGATCTTGCCATTTAGCATTAAACACAATTCATTTAATTAATTTAGAATAAGTTGGACATTGCAATTTAACACTTTTACACTTAAGGGTGTGTTTACTTTGGTAGTAAAATTTTCATTTGAAAAGGCTGGATAAGAAAATGTGAGACAATATTATCTTTTTATCCTTTTTTTAATCATGTGTTTACTTTGTTAGAAATAGATGGATAAACAAATTGAAATGTTGGAAAATATTTTCACACCCTCCCAATATGATAATATTATCCAACATTTGTGAGAAAAGAAGTGAAAAGGGGATGTCCGAATAAATTTTTCAGCCTGATCGGAGAAAATTATCCATCATAGGAAACATGTGAAAATAATGAAAAATATATTTTTTCTAACATTTTTTATCAAAGTAAACACACCCTAAGTAGATAATGGCGCGCTATGTATATATATGCCTTGCATTTCCAAATCATGCATGTTTATCTTTTATTCATTTTCATTATTTATATGTACATTTTATTCATCATAAATATGAACTAGACATGTGCCAACCACATGATATATTGAATGGGGCGTACTATTCTATTTATTTATTTTTTTTTTTTTTTTGATCGGGCAAAGTCATGTTAGATGTTAGTAATTAGTTTCCCCATCCACTCCAAGAACCACCTTATCTCTCCATTCACCAAATCCACCTTATATCTCCAATCTCCAATTCGCTCCCAAGAGGGATCGAACCCGGATCACTTCACTTAAGTGAGAACCCGGTGGCCAGTGGGGCGTACTATTTTATTAACTACTCTATTTGTCCACAAAACATATTTCATTTTTATTATTTTGAGGCATCCACAAAAATTAATATCTTTTTATTTTTGAAAACTTTTTATCACATGGTGGTTCATTATCTCCAATCACAATAACAATTAATTATTATTATTATTATTATTATTATTATTAACACTATTTTTTATGTGACACTCTTTCTTCATTTACAATACAATAATAATTTTTATTAAAATTTGTGTAGTTGCCTTCTAAAATTATTTTTTGTGGATGAAGAGTGTACTCCCTCCGTCCCACTAAAAGTGGTCTGTATACCATTTTGGGTCGTTCCACTATAAGTTGCTTGTTTTCAAAAATGAAAAAATTTAACCTTTAAAAAAATGTAGATTCTACTACTTTTAACCAATTTACACATTCTCCTTAGTTTTCGTGCCGAAAAATACATATAGTTTGTCAATTTTATTGTTTATAATATGACCTTATAATTTGACCAGAAAATACATCAATTTTTAATTTAATCGCAATTATAACATGACATTATAGTCTGACAAAAAAATACACCAAGTTTCAATTTAACATGACCTTATTTAGATTATTGTTCATCATAGATGTATTAATATTTATTGTAATTTTATATTAAATTGTTACGTATAACATATTGTTAATTGACTGATTTATTTTTATAAAAATTAAGTTAGATGATTAATTATTTTATAATAATTATTTCATAATATATATATATATATATATATATATTTCTACATTTTCAACACACAAATGCATATATATAAATTTGATTTTAATATTCTATTAATATATTACATATATAATAACTATTTATTAATTTAAATTATGAAATTATAAAATATTAGGACCAATAAATAATTTAGGTACAAATATAATAGGAACTATGTTAAAAATGTAAATAATATTATATATTATTTACATATAGATGTATATTCATCATATATATATATGATGAATATATATATATATATATATATATATATATATATATATAGTACTCCCTCCGTCCGCCAAAATTATGTAAAATTGCTTGGACACGGGATTTAATAAAATTGGTGATGATTTTGATGTAGTGGAGAAATGGTTCCACCACTTTATGAGATGTGTGGTTGAGATTGAATTTTGAGTGAGTTTTTTGTAAATAAAGAGTGTTAGTAAGGATAAAATATTAAAGAGGATGGTGGGACCATTGCCATAAAAGGAAAGTGACATAATCTTGGCGGACGCCAAATATAGTAATTTTTACATAATCTTGGCGGACGGATGAAGTATATTGTGAGATGAAAAGTAAATTAAAAATATTTAATGTTAAAGTTTGTTATTATTATACAAATTAATTATAAGGTCATGTTATAATTACAATTAAATTGGAAATCGGTGTATTTTCTAGTCAAGTTACAAAGTCATGTTATAATTGCGATTAAATTGACAATTGATGTATTTTTTGGTCCAATTATAAGATAAAAATTAGAAAATTGGCTAACTATGAATATTTTCCGGCAATTACCCCATTATTTTGTATATATGTCTCATCGTGAAACAAGCCAAAATCTTGATCCAAGTTGTGATTCAAACTCTTAATATCCAATAATATATTTGTAATTATAAATACAAACAAAAATATATGTAATATTATAATTTTAATATTTGTTTTATGTTTATAATATCTGAGTCTTTCACTACTCTCGCCAATTTTCTCTCCCCAAAAAAAATAAAAATAAAAATAAAAATAACATAAAAATCCTCTAGCAGAATTGTATTTCTGGTAATCTCATCTGATTTTGTAGAAATCTATCAATTAAATTCACATATGCCATAATTATAAACGAATGATGAATTAAATCCCTCATATAATATAATCTATTGGCATCTCATATTTTAAGTTTTTTGGTACAAAATAGTAATTCATGTCGTATTTAGAAATTTTTGTCGTGCTGTACACTTTTTAATATAAGATTTTTCTCCCATTTTATTTAAGATATTAAAAAGAAAAAGAAAATTAAACAATCAACGGTGTTTTAATTTGGGCTGCTTTACAGAATGCCCCAAATCTGAAGCCCAATAATGTTAATAACAAACCTTCTTTACCCATTAGGGTTTTGGCCCCAAAAGAGATGAGTATAAATTGCACCTCAAATTATTCGGAACCCTAACTCCCATTACCACCGCGATCAGCCACAGCAGAGAGCACATCGGCGGACTGACGGCGGCGGAGGAGGCCAGTAACCATGGTGCACGTCTCATTTTACCGCAATTGTAAGCTGCTCCAGCTCTAATCTGTAGTGCTATCGATATACACTCTAATTTTTTGCCGGTGATTTTTGTGCGCGCGACTCTTTGATTCCGTTGCCACTTTGTATGTATTATGATTTGTTGTTTCTCGTGTTCCTGATGAGTATCGATGTTGGATTTGGCAAATGCAATTTAGATAGAGAGATATGTGTGTGTTTAGTTGCTAAACTTTAGGATCAAACTTAGTGTTTGGTGTTTTTACCAATAATCTGCCATCTCCTGGAATATTTGTTGAGCTCGATATATGTTTTAGTATTAGAACTAGCTTATTAATTTGAGAATATTTGTTGATAAATCCAAAATCTGTATTTTGCAATTTGACGAGCATTAGTCGAATTAATTGTTGATGTAATATGGAAAAGGTTCAGACATATGAATGTGACATGTCCATCTTACAGATGGGAAGACATTCAAGAAGCCTCGTCGTCCTTATGAGAAGGAGCGACTCGATGCTGAGCTAAAGCTTGTTGGAGAGTATGGTTTGAGGTGCAAAAGGGAGCTATGGAGGGTTCAGTATGCCTTGAGCCGGATTAGGAATAATGCTAGAAATCTTTTGACCCTTGATGAGAAGGATCCCCGTCGTATTTTCGAGGGTGAGGCCCTTCTGAGGAGGATGAACAGGTATGGTCTGCTGGATGAGAGCCAGAACAAGCTCGATTATGTCCTGTCCCTCACTGTGGAGAACTTCCTCGAGCGTCGCCTCCAAACTTTAGTGTTCAAGGCTGGCATGGCCAAGTCTATTCACCATGCTAGAGTGCTGATCAGGCAAAGGCACATTAGGTATTAATGATATATATATATATACACACACACATTGTGTTTGATTCTAGATGATCCCTTGCTATCTTCTCCAGTTTTGCTATCTTTATGATTGTAGATTAAATTATATACTTCTCCAGTGTTGCTATCTTGATGATTGTAGACTAAATTATTTGCTATCTTGAATTTTATATCTTGATTGTAGTCTAAATTATATACTTCTCTATTGTTGTTATCTTGATTTTAATATGATGATTGTATACTACTATATTATATACTTACTCGAGTGTTACTATATTGAATTTTATATGATATTGTAGACTAAATTGTATACTTCTCGAGTGTTGCTATATTGAATTTTATATGATATTTTAGACTAAATTATATACTTCTCCAGGGTTGGGAGACAGGTTGTGAATGTTCCATCTTTCCTTGTGAGAGTTGATTCCCAGAAGCACATTGACTTCTCTCTCACAAGCCCCTTCGGTGGTGGTCGCCCTGGTAGGGTGAAGCGAAAGAACCAAAAGGCAGCTGCGAAGAAGGCGTCTGGTGGTGATGGAGACGAGGATGATGAGGAGTGAGTGAGGTTCACTTTATAATGTTACTGTTGGGAGCAGTAGATTGAGTCTTTCTCTACTACTTTACATTATCAGTGGTTTTGTTGAGATATTATAAGTTAGGATAAGTTGTTTCTTTGACAATGGATGTTAAATGGATGAAGTGTTAAATTTTGCTAATTATATTGAAGTTGGAACTTTTCTTATTTTCTTTATATTCTCTCCATTTCTCCATAATGCATATATGATCCCGTCATTTTTCTCTTTTTTTTGAAGCAAGATTATCCTGTTATTGTGAAGTAGTTTGTGGGTAAATAATACTCTCTCCGTTCCAAACGAAATGTTTTGTTTCTTTTGGTCACGGTTATTAAGGAGTAAGTTTATTAGAGTATTAAGTGGTGTTGTATAAAGTTAAAATTTAGTGGGTCCTACAATAAAGTAACTTAATTAAGGTTTAAGAGATTAAGGTTTTAATTAAGATTAAATTAGTAATTTAATTAGACACTTATTATCCTTTATTTTTTCTCGAAAATGAAATAGGACATTTCGTTTGGGACAACCCAAAAAGAAAAACAGGACATTTCGTTTGGGACGAAGGGAGTATAAATTATAGGTGTAAAATTGTGAAAATTATGTTTGCATATATTCCTATTTGTTTTTTATTTATGAATTGATACCTATTTCACTTGTGCGAGCATATAATAGGACACTGCAATTTTACACTTTTTTTAACCAAGATTTCACTTGTTGAAGCAAGATTATCCTTCACACTTTTTGTAGAATATATTTAAATTTTGCACTTAATTCTGCCTTATTAAAAAGAGTAGATAATGGCGCGGTAAGTACGTATATATATGTCTTCATTATTTATATGAGAGATTTTATGTGCATTTTATTCATCATAAATCTGAACTAGTGATGTGCCAACCAATCCATTACTATATAGTCTATATTTGGAATTATAAATACAAAAAAAAAATATAAGTACATCATTAGAATATGAATTGAAATCCAATTTTGTGATACTAAAATATCATGTGATGTCTTCCAAATTTCTTTTGTTCATCTTTCTTTCATTTGTGGGAAGTGTTCTCTCTCTCTCTCTAATAGGAGTGTAGTGATTCCCTCCTACTGAATAAAGTGAGGTAGCATTCGTGTCGGCATATTTTATTTCACAATTTGGACCTAATTCAAACAAATAAAAGCTTTTACTACCACTATCGATATTTATTCTCTTACATATATACTATTAGTACTACAAATTAATATCATCGTGTGGCCCAGCCACTGCAGCTGATAAGATAATAATGATATATCCCCACACACCAAAAGAAAAATCACAATAAATGTGTCCAAGTGGTGGGCATATCTCAATTATGTTTTGGATCAGAAATCTTAAATTTAGATTCACATTTCACAGTATTTGGTAGCCATCTCCATCACCAAAATAATAATGACCTTGGCCGTTTATTTTGCATAATTAAATAAATATTTATTTTTAAAAGTAGAACTACTTCAATAATAAAAATAATTAAAAAATTTGGAATATTTTAAAATTTTAATTCAGCAAAATAAATAAAAAATTAATCTTATTATTTTTGTCTATCAACACCCCCTCAATCACCTATAATATAAGAGAATTACTTTATTCGTTATCACTGAAAAATATAATCCACTACTTTTCTTTTTGAGGGTATAAACTTCACAGTTACTTTTTATAATTCAATTTTATAAATACCTCTCTTTTACTAAAACCCCCCCACCTTATTGGCTCGTCCTTAAACTTTATAATTCAACTTTAATCATTCAATTTTTCAACTTTAACCATTTAATTTTATATGATGTGACCATTTATTCAATAAAAAAAGAATTTTTATCAAATATTTTATTAAATTCGTATCGAATCTATTACTACTTCTTATATTCTGCTTCACTTGACCAAGTTCTTTTCTTTACAATTATTTAGAAAAAGAAGATTATATTGTAAAAATGTGTAAAGACGTTTGAGCTAATATTTATTATACTAGTAAAAATTAATTATAAAAAAAAAAACAGATCAAGTCAAATGAAACAACAAAAAAAAAATGACAGACCAAATGAATATATTTGTCATGGATAGAGATATTATTCAATTAGTAATTTTACATATGAGAAATCTAATTATGTTGTACTCCATTTTTTCTTTGAGATTTTTTTAATAACATAAATAGTTTGTACTAAAATTGTTTTGTTAATATTTTTTTAATTTAGTTAAAGATTTGAAATTAGGAGTATTAATTTTGAAAAAAAAAAAAGAGCATTATGAAACATACTCCGTATTATTGAAGGCTTCTAGAGGGACCACCGCAATAGGGCCTGTTTGGATGTTTCCCAGTTCTACTATGTGTTGTATTTGCGGGCCCCATTTTATTTACTTTCAAAAACGCTCCTTCATTTGGAAACAAAAAACTGTTTGGTATGATACTAAAAAAGAATACAAAAAATCACAATTATTTATTTGCATTTTAGTCCCCCCCAAAAAAATGAATTATCAAACTATCATTTTTGTTAATACTAAATACATATATGAACATTATAAATAACTATAATATGTCTCACATTTGGATTTTGCAGTGCCTCAATTTTGCCAATTAAACTAAGTACTCCCTCCGTCCCATTAAGCAAGTCTCCTTGCTTTTGGGCACGGGAATTAAGGAGAGTTGAATTAGATGTAAAAGTAGTAGGGACCACAGAATTAGTGCTTTATTTAATGTTATTTTATTAACTAATTAAAGTGACTAATAAAATGTCTTTTAAATTAATTCAACAATTTAAATTAATTTTAAAATGCTTTATTTAATGTGATTGAATTGTTTATTAGATTAACTATGAATTGGGAACAGTAACTGTTGCTAAAACACGGCAAAATAGAGGGAAAAAAAAGGCGGCAGAAATGGTGGGCCAAACTTAATCATTTCATTCCATAAATTTGAAATTGCTACAACATCAGCTATATATACAGAGCATATTTGGGAATCACCCAAGCACAAATAATCATGAACATATTTGGGAATCACCCAAAATTAATCAGGGAAAACAGATTTGGGAATCACCCAAGCAGAAATAAGCATGAGCCCAAGGAAAGATCTCACCGGAAACAGAATTGGGAACATATGTGCGAGCATCCGTAGGTGGGCTTTGGATGCAGTGGGCCACCACTCGTTCGGTTCCTCCAAGATCGCCTCCAATTCCTCCGAGTTCGCCTCCAATTCCTCCGAGATCGCCAGACCTCTAGGGTTTTCCTCGCTCAGAAAGTCAGATCCCCAAGCTTCATGACAGAGAAGGTCGAAATCCCCGAGTTCGCCAGACCTCATTCTCGTTTTCATCCTTGCGGGCCGTCGGATGATCGGAGGTCGAAACGGAGGAGAAGGAGTATCAGGTACCTCATACTCTCGGACGCCCTCGCTCTCTGACGCGCCACCACCACGCTCCTCAGGCGACGCCGGCAACGTCTCCGACAGGGAGAAAGGGAAAAACACGGGCGGTGGATCACCCCACAACGACAGAGAATCTTCGGTGTCGGGAATGACTTCGTCGCTCAGATATTCCTTCCAACCATACGAAGGGTTCATCACGGCGGAGGAGAAGAACGGAGAAAGGCGGCGGACTCAAAGAATGGAGGAAGACGACGAGCCTTAGGGTTTTCCCACAGAAGCGGGCGGCGCTTGATTTCAGAGAGAGAGGACGAAGATAGAGATAGAGAGAGAGAGAGTGAGAGTGAGAGATAGATAGGCAATAGATAGGGAGAGAGAGAATTGTTAATTTAACTAATTGTATCTTAATTTTTGCCAAAAAGGGAAAGGAGACTTGAATATTGGGACGGCCCAAAAAGGAATAGGAGACTTGAATATTGGGACGGAGGGAGTATATTTTATCGATTGCTCAATTAAATTAATTTTTGATCTATTTGTGATCTCTTCAAGTAAAATTTTCTTATTCTCTTCAAAAAAAATATATATATATATTATTCTCTCAATAAATTTAAATTAACTAAACTTCTCCTTTAAGACGATTGTACCATGCAGCCCGTGTCAATCCACACCTGTCCCAATCCATCTGGCAATGTATTATTTTTTGTTATTAAAAGTATCATTAGTAATTTATCATTTATTTTTATTCAAAGCACCAGTAGTAAAATATCATTTACATTAAAGAAAAATGTAACACCCTAATCTAATTAAGGAGTTAAATATAAAATTTAAATAAATATTTAATGCGGAAGTCTTTTAAAATAATTTAAAACTCACTTTTAAAATAAATATTTTCGAAAATAATTTTAAGAAAAAGAAATCTTTAAATAAAATTGGTTTTTAAAAGCACTTTTAAAACGATTTATAAGATATCAAAATTTTCAATAATGTATTCAAATATAAAACTTGATTTTAAATTCATAAATTTAAACAACTTTATTTTCAAAGCACGACATGAAGATGTCAGAAAAATAATTAACTAATTAATAAAACTTTTACTAAGGAAAAACTCTAAGTATAAAATAATATCTTTTTTTTAGCAGCGGAAAATATAACAAAATAAAATCTTTATATGATTAAAAATTATGTATGTATCCATGTATATATTTTCGTAAAGATGTAAATTCTTAAATAAATATTTGAAATGAATTTAAATATAAATTAAACAAGTCATGACATTAAAATAATATAACAACATTTATTTAGACAAATCACACACAAATCTCAAATAGTATAGAATTTCAGAGTTTACATAACCAAAAAATATCACATGAAATAACATAATATGTTTTAAGAAACATTTATTTTAAATAGATTCGACGCGCCCATTCGACTCTCCACGCGCCTCCGATATCAATCACCTGAAACTGTTGAATATGGGATGAGCATACAGGGTACACTCAGTGTGGGAACATGCAATAATTGTCCATGTTAATAAAATGGTAACACATATTGTCATAACGTAACATAACTTCCATACGCACTGTGGCAACTCCAAGGACTTTAATGTCCCGGACCCTATATATGGATCCCTGGCGACAATATAATGGTTGCAACCCTGTAACGTGAAATCGCATTGTGGCATACCAAGGACGGTGAAGTCCTGGACCAATTATGCTGGCCCCTAGCGATAAATATTTTTACAACACATACGGTAAACACATAATATTAAAATGGACAAATATTAACCACGTGCATGTACTGAAATAAATCCCACACCTGAAACTTGAACTTTTGAGCTTTGAAAATTAACTGCAAGAATTTAAAGTTCACATCCTAGTCGCGCCGCACCTAGTCAGATAAATTCAAATAATTAACATAAGGGCCTATTTGAACTTTTAGGAAAATAATATAAACTATAGGATCATTTAAAAATAATTGATCTAATAAATTTAAGTAGTAAAATATATTTTCTTATGAAAAAATATGGGTTGATATTTATTTTAAAAACAAATATAACCTATTTAAAATAAAATCCTGCAGCCCATTAAGAAATTAAAGGTTGAGTCCAAACATTTTTAATAAAACTTAAACCCATTAATAATAAAACTAACTAAAGCCCAAACCCATCTAAAAATCCCTAATTTAAATTCACACACCACAACACCCTCACAAACACACACATCCAGCCGCTCTCTTCTCTCTCTCTCTCGCTCACTCTTCCCCTTCCCGACTCTCTCTCTCCTTCGGCCTCCTGTCGCCGCGCCACCGGACGGCAGCGCCGTCGCCGGATCCGGCAGCTCTGCCTCCTCTCCCTTTCCCCCTTCTTCCTATCTCCCTTCTTCCCTTATCTCTTGCCCTCGCCTCTCATCCCCCTCTGTCCTTCTCTTCGCCGCCTGCCAGTGCCACCGCCCCGTCCTCATCTCCTTTACCTCCTGTCCGACAGCAGCAGCGGGGCTGCCATCGCCGCCCTCTGCGTTGACAGCAGCACCGCCCCGCCACTTGCTCCGTCTGTCCGTCCGAAACAGTACGGCAGCGGCCGAGAGCACAGCACCGCCGCCCCTGCCTCTCTCCGCCGGCCGCCGCCTTCCGCCAGCAACAGCGTACGACGGCGCTATTCCACCGTCCCTCCCCCTGTTCTATGCCACAAACTCCATCTCCAGTTTCTTCTCCTATTTTTCCCTTTTCTATGTAATTAATAATATATTTGTTCTATTTGATTTCCTTATAGAATTACAGAAAATGGATGTATGCATGTTTTGATTCGAAAACAGAATTCTGTTGTAAGGTTTTGTTTGTTTTCTGTAAATTGAAAGAAAGCATAGATCTTTGCATATGAAAATAAAACTATACAAGTTTATGAGAATTACCGATGGAGATTCGGCAGTGGGAAGAAACAGGATGAATCTTAAAAGACTGAATTTGTTTTGTTGATTTGTGAATTTGAGGATGATACAATGAGGTTTAAATAGATTGAATTTACTTGTTCGTCAACTACTGTGTGAAAGAAATCAAAGTTTGCTGCGGTAGAAATCAAAGTTTGAAATCAAAGTTTGTTGTTGTGTTGATCAAATCTTACATGCTGCTGTGTTTATCAAATATTACGGAAAGAAATCAAATTTGGCTGGCTGAAAATGGAAAACAAATTGTGGTTTCTTGAGAAAGGAAACACGTATTGCAGTCACAAGCTGAAAATGGAAAACAAATTGTGGCTTCTTGAGAAAGGAAACACGTATTGCAGTCACAAGATTAGGAAACGGTACAAACAAAAGAATTATTCCATTAAGCTATTAAAATGTTATGGGCTCTTTTAAAAATCTAGCCCAAAAAGTAATTAAATAAATAAGTAATTATGGCCCAATATAGATGAGCTAAATAGGTTGCAAATAGTTTATTTAGGCCCAAATTCATATTAAAAGAATATTTGGGAAAATAAATTTCTATTTTTTTTATAGATATAATTTATAGTTCAAAGTCACATCTAACTAGCGGCGCGATTAGATAATTCATGACATAGACTAAAGTTTTAAATAACCTCACAATTTAAATATAAAATGCTTCAAAATAATTTAAATATGAAATAATTCAAAACAAAAATTTAAATGAATTATTTGGTTTCGGGCTGTTACAACCCTACCCACTTAAATAAAATTTCGTCCTCGAAATTTAACTTACTTGGTTCTAACTGGGGATATCGAGCTAGAATTTCTTCTTCACGTTCCCAAGTAGCTTCATCAGGTCCGTGCCTAGTCCATTGAATTTTGACTAAGGTATTTCTTTACCTCGCAAGACCTTTACTTTTCGATCTAATATAACACTTGGCTCTTCTTCGTATGTAAGGTCCTTGTTGATTTGGAGATTTTCATAATGGACGATGTGACTAGGATCGTGCAGATACTTTCGCAACATGGAGACGTGAAACACATTGTGCACTGCTGACAATTCTGGTGTTAAAGCTAGACGATAGGCAACATCACCTATGCGTTCTAGGATTTCAAACGGTCCAATAAATCGAGGTCTCAATTTTCCTTTCTTCCCGAATCGTAGAACTCCTTTCATTGGTGCTACTTTGATAAATACTTTTTCGCCAACGTCGAAATATAACTCCTTTCTTCTGCGATCTGCATAAGATTTTTGTCGATCCTGCGCCATTTTAATCCTCTCCTTTATCTTTTCAATGACCTCAACCGTCTTCTCAATGATTTCCGGACCTAACACTTTTCGTTCACCAACTTCGTCCCAATATAATGGCGATCTACACTTTCTCCCATATAATGCCTCATACGGAGCCATTCTAAGAGTTGTTTGAAAACTGTTGTTGTATGCAAATTCGATTAATGGTAGATGAGTTTCCCAAGTGCCTCCAATATCCATGATACTAGTCCGCAACATGTCTTCCAAAATTTGTATAGTCCTTTCGGATTGTCCGTCTGATTGAGGATGATATGCTGTTGAAAAGTTAAGTTTAGTTCCCATAGCTGCGTGTAAGCTTTTCCAAAATCTAGATGTAAATCTTGGATCTCGATCAGAGACAATAGATACTGGCACTCCATGTAGTCTAACCACCTCTTGAACATACAGTCTCGCCAATTGGTCCATTGAGTATGTCATTTTTACTGGAATGAAGTGTGCGGACTTAGTGAGTCGATCTACAACTACCCAAACTGCATCGTGTCCATGTGTTGTTCTTGGAAGTCTCACCACGAAGTCCATCGTAATGTGTTCCCATTTCCATTCGGGTATCTCCAATGGATTTAGTAATCCCGACGGTCGTTGATGTTCAGCTTTCACTTGTTGACATGTCATACATCTTCCAACATACTCAGCTATTGACCTCTTCATCCCTCTCCACCAAAATATATTTCGAAGATCTTTGTACATCTTGGTGCTTCCTGGGTGTGCTGTGTAAGTCGTGCTGTGTGCCTCATCCAAAATTTCTCTTAGTAATTCTTTATCCTTAGGGACGCAAATTCTCCCTGCATATGTAAGTGTTCCATCACTTGCCAATGAGAAGCTTGTATTATTGTCTTTTAACCGCTTACTTTTCATTTTCTGGAGGAAGCTGTTGGTCTCCTGCGCTTTTCTAATACGATCACGCAATGTAGGTTTAACAACTAGTGCTGCAAGCGTAGCCTCTGGGGTATTTGGGCTAACCACCTCGAGATTCATCATTTCAAATTCTTTTATCAAGGTTTCTTGTTGAGTTATCATTGAGGCTAGTTGTCCTTCTCCTTTTCTGCTAAGTGCATCGGCCACCACATTAGCCTTTCCAGGGTGATACTGTATGGTACAATCATAATCCTTCACGAGTTCTAGCCACCTTCTTTGCCTCATATTCAACTCCTTTTGCGTGAAGAAATATTTCAAACTCTTATGATCTGTGAAGATCTCACATTTTCCCCCATACAAGTAATGTCTCCAAATCTTTAGCGCGTGCACTACGGCTGCTAGCTCCAAATCATGCGTAGGGTAGTTATGTTCGTGCGTCTTCAACTGCCTTGACGCGTAAGCGATAACCTTTCCTTTCTGCATTAAAACACATCCCAGACCTTGCTTCGAGGCGTCGGTATAGATGACGAAATTTCCTGATTCATCGGGTATGGTTAACACTGGTGCTGTTGTTAACCTTCTTTTCAATTCCTGAAAACTCTGCTCGCATTGATCAGTCCACTTGAACACGACTCTTTTTCTGGTTAATTGTGTCATTGAGCCTGCTATCTTTGAAAATCCCTCGATGAATCTTCTATAATAACCAGCGAGCCCTAAGAAACTTCTCACTTCACTGGCGTTGGTAGGTGCCTTCCAGTTATTTACAGCTTCCACCTTCGCTGGGTCCACCTTAATTCCATTAGCACTCACCACATGACCGAGAAAGACAACTCGATCTAGCCAAAATTCACACTTCTTAAATTTGGCGTAGAGTTTCTCATTTCGTAAGGTTTCCAAAGTGATTCTGAGATGTTCTTTGTGTTGCGCTTTGTCCTTAGAATATATCAGAATGTCATCAATGAATACTATGACAAACTTATCCAAATAAGGATGGAAAACGAGGTTCATCAAATCCATAAATACCGCAGGGGCGTTTGTTAAACCAAAAGGCATGACTGCGAATTCGTAATGGCCATATCTCGTTCGAAAAGCCGTCTTTGGTATATCACCTTCCTTTATTTTGAGTTGGTGATAACCCGACCTCAAATCGATTTTTGAAAACACTCCTGCTCCTTTCAACTGATCGAATAAATCCTCTATCCTTGGCAGAGGATACTTGTTCTTGATGGTGAGTTGATTGAGTTCTCGATAGTCGATACACATCCGCATCGTTCCGTCTTTCTTCTTGACAAACAAGACTGGTGCTCCCCAGGGTGATACACTTGGTCGAATAAACCCTAGGTCCAAAAGTTCTTGCAATTGTGTCTTCAATTCCTCCAATTCCTTTGGTGCCATTCTATACGGTGCTTTCGAAACAGGCGCTACTCCAGGTAACAAATCGATCGTAAACTCTACTTGCCTATCAGGTGGTATTCCAGGTAGATTTTCGGGGAAAACATCGGGGAATTCGCATACTACTGGAACATTTTCAAGGGTGAGTTCATCATTTTCCTTGCCTACTATGCTCACCAAATAAGCGTTGCAGCCTCCTTTATTCAATATCTTCATCGCCTTCATAGCAGATATCACCATGGGCATTTTCCTTAACTTTGATCCTTGAATAGCAACTTCTTTCTCCCCTGGTATTTTGAACACGACTTCTCTTTCGCGGCACTTAATTGTTGCATGGTTTCGACTTAACCAATCCATCCCCAGAATCACATCGAAATCGTGCATTTCGATAAGGTATAAGTCAGCTTCAAGCTTTCTATTCCTAAAATTCAAGGAAATTTTTCTAGCAATCCTATTAGTCTTAATGGATTCTCCAGAGGGAATACTTATGTTCAAGTCTAAGTTCTCTACCTCCCAAATGATCTTATTCTTTTGACAAAACTTAAGGGAAATAAATGAGTGTGAAGCTCCAGAATCAAATAGAACAACAGCAGGTGTTCCTGATATAATTAGCGTACCCGTCATTGTGTTGTCATCCTCAACTTCTTCTTGTTGTTTTAAGGAAAAGAAACGAGCATTTCCTTTTCTTTCTGGCTCTTTGCCACTTCCTTTGTTTAGCCCAACGTTCATTCTCCCTTCTAGCACATTCCGCTTGTTCTTAGGACAAGTACTCGATGTATGTCCCGGTTCATGGCAAAAGAAGCAAACTCCTTTTCCCCACAGACATTCTCCATTGTGGAACTTTCCACACTTCTGACATTGTGGTTTGGTTACTTGTGTGTTTGCACTGGTGTTACCGCCAAATTTCGACCTCTTATCTTGGAAGTTTCCTCCACTTTGGTTAGGATTTTCCCATCTCCTCTTTATTGGTTGATTTGTCGATTTTGATGTAGGATGGTTTGTTCCAAGAGCCGTGCCCACTTCTTCCGCTCGCTTAACCAGGTCGCTGAAATCGTCAATCACATGTGCAGCCATAATTCCTTTGATGTCAATTCTTAACCCTTTTCTGAACCTAGCGATCATCTTATCTTCTGTATCAACTAGGTGTGGAGCAAAACGGGCCAACTCATTGAATTTCCTTTCATACTCCTCTATAGTCATATTCCCTTGTTTCAACTCAAAGAACTCGGTCTCCTTCTTTTCTCTGAATGAGAGGGGAAAGTATTTATTCATTATCACATCCTTGAAATTTTTCCAATTTAGAACATTGCGATCTTCCTCTCCCAACAAGCGATAGAAATGTTTCCACCATTGTCGAGCGTCCTCTTTGAGTTGAAAAACAGCGCATGAAACTTTCTGCTCATCACTACAGTTGATGTGAGTGAAGATACGTTCAAGCTCTTCCAACCACTCTTCGGCTGCTAGTGGTCCATCACGTCCATTGAATCGTGGTGGATTATAGTTCCGAAATCGCTCTACAGCTTGATCTATCGTGTTAGAGGTTCGGTTTAGGTCGGTTTGGGTAGCCTGAGTTTGGGCCTGCTGTTGGACAAAACCCTGTAAAGCGCTCAAGAATTGACTCATGAAGTCTCCTCCATTTGTTGGATGAGTTCGTCCTGCTTCTGCTTCGTGATTAGTATTTGAACTCTCGGCGTTGTGGGACTGTGCGCGTGTATTCCTCATTGTTCTATATTCAAAGGCACTATCAGTTTCTATTCTACACTCGCTTGAGAGAATGATACTAAAAGAAAATTCTAGGTTATTCGTAATTCGAGGACTATGTTCAAAAATAAATTTTTCCTGAATCATACTTTAACATCATGAACTGAAATAATTTCTGAAATAAATTCATTGCTGCAATTAATCTTCAACATAATAACTTGTATACTGAACTTTCTCATAATAACTTGCATAATGAACTTGAACTTTCTGATAATAACTTCAATTATTGCAGCAAATTTCAACATACTTTCAACGTAAACAATTTATACTCATCCCCATAAAAAAATACTTTGAAATACATTTACCTTGAAGTCGGAGCACGTAGAGGTCGAATGGATTTCTCACACATGACTTTTAAAAATTTTAAATAAAATATTTTTGCAGAGTCTACAGGAAAGTAGACCTGCTCTGATACCATGCTGTAACACCCTAATCTAATTAAGGAGTTAAATATAAAATTTAAATAAATATTTAATGCGGAAGTCTTTTAAAATAATTTAAAACTCACTTTTAAAATAAATATTTTCGAAAATAATTTTAAGAAAAAGAAATCTTTAAATAAAATTGGTTTTTAAAAGCACTTTTAAAACGATTTATAAGATATCAAAATTTTCAATAATGTATTCAAATATAAAACTTGATTTTAAATTCATAAATTTAAACAACTTTATTTTCAAAGCACGACATGAAGATGTCAGAAAAATAATTAACTAATTAATAAAACTTTTACTAAGGAAAAACTCTAAGTATAAAATAATATCTTTTTTTTTTAGCAGCGGAAAATATAACAAAATAAAATCTTTATATGATTAAAAATTATGTATGTATCCATGTATATATTTTCGTAAAGATGTAAATTCTTAAATAAATATTTGAAATGAATTTAAATATAAATTAAACAAGTCATGACATTAAAATAATATAACAACATTTATTTAGACAAATCACACACAAATCTCAAATAGTATAGAATTTCAGAGTTTACATAACCAAAAAATATCACATGAAATAACATAATATGTTTTAAGAAACATTTATTTTAAATAGATTCGACGCGCCCATTCGACTCTCCACGCGCCTCCGATATCAATCACCTGAAACTGTTGAATATGGGATGAGCATACAGGGTACACTCAGTGTGGGAACATGCAATAATTGTCCATGTTAATAAAATGGTAACACATATTGTCATAACGTAACATAACTTCCATACGCACTGTGGCAACTCCAAGGACTTTAATGTCCCGGACCCTATATATGGATCCCTGGCGACAATATAATGGTTGCAACCCTTTAACGTGAAATCGCATTGTGGCATACCAAGGACGGTGAAGTCCTGGACCAATTATGCTGGCCCCTAGCGATAAATATTTTTACAACACATACGGTAAACACATAATATTAAAATGGACAAATATTAACCACGTGCATGTACTGAAATAAATCCCACACCTGAAACTTGAACTTTTGAGCTTTGAAAATTAACTGCAAGAATTTAAAGTTCACATCCTAGTCGCGCCGCACCTAGTCAGATAAATTCAAATAATTAACATAAGGGCCTATTTGAACTTTTAGGAAAATAATATAAACTATAGGATCATTTAAAAATAATTGATCTAATAAATTTAAGTAGTAAAATATATTTTCTTATGAAAAAATATGGGTTGATATTTATTTTAAAAACAAATATAACCTATTTAAAATAAAATCCTGCAGCCCATTAAGAAATTAAAGGTTGAGTCCAAACATTTTTAATAAAACTTAACCCATTAATAATAAAACTAACTAAAGCCCAAACCCATCTAAAAATCCCTAATTTAAATTCACACACCACAACACCCTCACAAACACACACATCCAGCCGCTCTCTTCTCTCTCTCTCTCTCGCTCACTCTTCCCCTTCCCGACTCTCTCTCTCCTTCGGCCTCCTGTCGCCGCGCCACTGGACGGCAGCGCCGTCGCCGGATCCGGCAGCTCTGCCTCCTCTCCCTTTCCCCCTTCTTCCTATCTCCCTTCTTCCCTTATCTCTTGCCCTCGCCTCTCATCCCCCTCTGTCCTTCTCTTCGCCGCCTGCCAGTGCCACCGCCCCGTCCTCATCTCCTTTACCTCCTGTCCGACAGCAGCAGCGGGGCTGCCATCGCCGCCCTCTGCGTTGACAGCAGCACCGCCCCGCCACTTGCTCCGTCTGTCCGTCCGAAACAGTACGGCAGCGGCCGAGAGCACAGCACCGCCGCCCCTGCCTCTCTCCGCCGGCCGCCGCCTTCCGCCAGCAACAGCGTACGACGGCGCTATTCCACCGTCCCTCCCCCTGTTCTATGCCACAAACTCCATCTCCAGTTTCTTCTCCTATTTTTCCCTTTTCTATGTAATTAATAATATATTTGTTCTATTTGATTTCCTTATAGAATTACAGAAAATGGATGTATGCATGTTTTGATTCGAAAACAGAATTCTGTTGTAAGGTTTTGTTTGTTTTCTGTAAATTGAAAGAAAGCATAGATCTTTGCATATGAAAATAAAACTATACAAGTTTATGAGAATTACCGATGGAGATTCGGCAGTGGGAAGAAACAGGATGAATCTTAAAAGACTGAATTTGTTTTGTTGATTTGTGAATTTGAGGATGATACAATGAGGTTTAAATAGATTGAATTTACTTGTTCGTCAACTACTGTGTGAAAGAAATCAAAGTTTGCTGCGGTAGAAATCAAAGTTTGAAATCAAAGTTTGTTGCTGTGTTGATCAAATCTTACGTGCTGCTGTGTTTATCAAATATTACGGAAAGAAATCAAATTTGGCTGGCTGAAAATGGAAAACAAATTGTGGTTTCTTGAGAAAGGAAACACGTATTGCAGTCACAAGCTGAAAATGGAAAACAAATTGTGGCTTCTTGAGAAAGGAAACACGTATTGCAGTCACAAGATTAGGAAACAGTACAAACAAAAGAATTATTCCATTAAGCTATTAAAATGTTATGGGCTCTTTTAAAAATCTAGCCCAAAAAGTAATTAAATAAATAAGTAATTATGGCCCAATATAGATGAGCTAAATAGGCTGCAAATAGTTTATTTAGGCCCAAATTCATATTAAAAGAATATTTGGGAAAATAAATTTCTATTTTTTTTTATAGATATAATTTATAGTTCAAAGTCACATCTAACTAGCGGCGCGATTAGATAATTCATGACATAGACTAAAGTTTTAAATAACCTCACAATTTAAATATAAAATGCTTCAAAATAATTTAAATATGAAATAATTCAAAACAAAAATTTAAATGAATTATTTGGTTTCGGGCTGTTACAAAAAATGTCAATTGTTATTAATAAAAAAGACTAATTTATATATATCATATTCATGTATATAGTTTTTATTTATTATTGATAAAAATGTCATTTATTTATTGAAATATCATTTATGTATATAATAATTCAATGGAACAATGTGAGGGCGGCAATTGACCTAGTGCGAATTAACCTAATCCGCATGAGTAAAATAATTGTTTAATCTTATGGGTTTGCAATCACGTGTGTTTCTTAGATTTTATATTAGACTATTATGAGTAAAATAATTATTATAATACATCTGATTTACCTATCCAATTACATATACCGCACACACAAAAAAATAGAAAACGTGCAACACAAAGTATCAATGAAAGTAACAACACTGAACACAAGAGTTGTTCACCCAGTTCGGTTAAACAACCTACGTCTGGGGGGCCACGCCCAGGGTAAATTATCAATTAGTGAAGATAAGACAGGATTTATGCGACAGACTCTCTAACCTTCTAGCCTCAATATCTTCACAAACTCTCATAACGATGAATAATTGAGAGAAGAACAACGTCAACTCTCTAAGTGTGAATGAACCTCACTCACCACCAACACCCACGAAAATAAGCTTTACCAACAGCCTGATAAAGGGAAAACAAGAAAAACCAACTCTCCCAACTTTGCTTACAAACGCATAAAGCAGCACACACAGTTCGTTCACTCACGTAAAGAACGAACTCATCACTCACAAGAAACACTCTTTATGAACTGCAAAGAAAGATCTCTTCGTCTTATATAGATGTGGCGATGGAAACCCTAGAAGAGATTATGTGAGCCATTGACTCTTCTTGATAACTCATTTCCTTCAATTTACCAAGGAGACGTGTGTAGAGGACTCAAGAACTATGTATATCAAAAGCTCACAATATACATTATTGTGAAGAGATAGAGTCAAATCCGAATTAAACTGTACTATAGTCGAAGTACCAACACCAATAGATTCTTTGAATGATATTTGTCTACATATATAATGCCAACACCAATAGATTCTTTGAATGATATTTGTCTACATATATAATGACAAGCATTAAAAGAGTATAACAAATACTCAACAGGTAGTAAAAAAAGATTAAAATATGAGATGAAATATTACTTTGGAACATATCCTAAAGCGATAAGCCACAACTAGACGTGCATAAATTAGTCAAGAACATTAACAAAAAAAAAAGAAGCAGCAAAAAAGCCGAAGCCCTCAAATCACGTCTCCATTATTTGCTAAACAATATTATTACCTAAGTAAACTAAGAATTTAGTTCGATTCGTATCATGATAGATATGATTGTATTTTAATAATCTATACAATAGGAGCAGACATAATGAATTTCAAAGCACTAACACAAAACCCATCATTGCACTACAGGTCAACTTCCCCTTTTTCACTCATTCTTTAAGGGAAGTAGTGTTTTATAAAAATAATTTCAATTCTTTATTCACAATTTACTTTAATTTAAGTTATTGATGTATACTAATAACTTTTAAAGTAGCTAAGCAACTCTCATTTATAAGAGATTTCGGGTGCTCTTGGGTACATTTAGGTGTATCGTACATTTGGATTTATCTGTATCCAGATTCTGACATGCATCTTGATCCAAACCTATATCCTAATTCAAATCGTATAAATGACGCTGTTTGTAATTGACACTATTCTGTTATACAAATGACACTATAATATTGCAAATGATACTGTGTATAATTGACACTATTCAGAAATATAAATGACACTTCCTGTAATTGACATTGTAAGATTTTAAATGACACTATAATATTTTAAATAACACTATAAGATTGAAAATGACACTATAATATTTTAAAATGTTACAGTGTCATTTATATAATTGAATAGTGTCAATTATAAACAGTGTCACTTGTATAACTGAATAGTGTCATTTGCACGATTCAGATCAGAATGCAGGTTTGAATTAACATGCGGGTCAAGATCTGGGTACGGGTCAACCTGGGTGTACGGTACATCCAGGTGTACAAGAGATTTTGAGATTAATCTCGCCCGCGTACAAGTAGTTTTCTTACTTTTAAATAGGTAACGGTCTCATCTGCGTACGGATAGTTTTTCCATCCTTGTGTAGTTTAGAGGTTTCGCCTGCGTGCGAATTATTTATT
Organism: Salvia miltiorrhiza; assembly: GCF_028751815.1. Taxonomy (NCBI): domain Eukaryota; kingdom Viridiplantae; phylum Streptophyta; class Magnoliopsida; order Lamiales; family Lamiaceae; genus Salvia; species Salvia miltiorrhiza. The sequence goes on from NC_080391.1 coordinate 55,569,081, forward strand.
TGAATATATAATAGATAACTCTTATAATTGTTTTTAAAAAAGGGTTTTAAAGTATACCACATCATAACTTATTATTTATATTGATATTTTTTTTAGAGAGATTTATATTGACTATTAATGATAGTTCTTTTTAGCACTTTAAAGTGGCACACAGTTACACATTTTATTTGTTAGTTCAAACTCCGAAATTCAATAATCATTATATTGTATTATATATAAGAAATTATGACTATAATCATCAAATTTATAAAGTAGATAAGTCAAACAAAGTAAAAAAAATAAATGTCGTATCAGATGCAGGGATTTTTTTTATGCCAGATAACATGGAAAAATTAGATTCGAAAATTAAAAGTTTTGTGGTAAAAAAAAAGTTGGGAAAAGGTGATTCCCATTTCCTACGCTGTAATATTTCCATATATTACCAAACAAGGAATTTTGCTTCAAAATAAAAGACGTAACTACTTAGAAAAGAAACCGAATTTTGTGTATATATACAAAAAAGAAACCAAAAGATAAAAAAATAAAAAGGAAGGATAACGAAATATTTTCTTTTTGGAAAAAAAAAAGATTTAAGAAAGAAAGATATTTTTCATATTGGAAAATGGAATTGCTGTAAGGATTGTGACTTATAAAACAATGAATGAAAAGAAGAAAGAAAAAGAATTATTCTCCCTCATCTATAAGAGGACCAACGAATTTTGTGCATTCGCTTTCACATAAACTTATGTTTTTCTATTTGGTAAATGATACCCAAAATTTTCAATTACTTTTTAGTATTTCCACCATCATTACAAAAAAAAAAATTATTTGAGGCTTGGTAGTTATTACACGTGTCATAAAAATTAGTGTCATTTGATGATGTAGTTAATCACTAATAGTTATATTTTCAAACGCCACTAATTTTTATGACATGAATATTAGTTACCAAATCTCATATATCACTAATAAAAACTTTTTTTTTGAAGTGTGCATATTTGAAGGAAATTGAAAGAATTAATATATTAACAAAGGGGATGTCAATGGCAGACGTTACAATTTAGGGGGAAATTAATGATATTGTTTTTATTCCATAAGATCTTTTTCTACAATATATATCATTCAATCAGGTGAAAAAATTATCAGTCCAATAATTTAGCTGAATGCTATGTGCAACGAATTAAGCAATACTATTACTTGCTCGATTCACTGATATGTACATGTGAAAAAACACCAATAATTATACGCTCATGCAGATTTATTTCTCTAAACTATTCTCTTTTCTTCTCTCTCTTCTCTCTAACATAATTTAAGTTGTCTTTCACAATATTATAAACACAATTAATCAGATAGCAACTGAGCTCCTCCTCCAAATCCCACATCACTATTGTTGCAAAGAAAGAATCCTATAATGACGTTTACTTTATATAATTAATAAGATGTATGATTGAATATTTTTATTTTTAAATGTAGAATTTATCCAATGTCACTTCTTTCAATGGTTTTAAGTAATAAAAATAACCAAGGGTTTTAGAATATTCTAAAGTTTCAATTCATTTAAATAAACAATGAACTAATATTACTATTTTTATATATTAAAATTAATCTTAAAAGATAAACGCCACTAATTCTATAGGCTCTAAATAGTACTTTTAGACTTATAGTAACTCCATGAACAACCGCCATATTCTTTCGCCCTACTTATAATGACATAATATAAACGAGCAAAAAGATTAAGAATATGATGTTAAGAGTGTAAAGTGAGTATGGATCACTTATTTTATGTGTGTAGATTGGATAGAAACTATATACTATTATTTTTAGAAAGTGTTATTATAAATTAGACAAATTAAAAAGAAAAGTGTGTCATTATAATCAGGATGATTGAAGTATAATATTATTTCCTCGATCTTGCTTATAACATCTCAAAGAAATTAAACACGTAAATTAATGAAATGTAGATAAAGTAAATAAGGAGAGATACAGACAATATAGTGAAGAAGTAAATGAAAGAGAGATAGATAGGGTAGTGGAAAAAAGTAAATTAAGATAAAGTAAATAAAAAGAGAGATAGTGAGAGCAGTGAAAAAAATAAATGAAGATAAATTAAATGAGAAGATACACATAAAGAGTAAATAAAGTAGGAGTATTTTTTTTTTTAAATTGGAACTATTATAAATAGACATTCCGAAAAGGAAATTGAGGCATTATAAATACAATGAAAAGAGTAATAATTAGATAAATAAATAAATATGAGGGACAAAAAGCCGGTTCGTGTTAATCGATTCCACTCGCCATTTCATCTTTTACCAAAGCAGCAATAAAATGGAATAATTTTTCCTTTTTTTTCCAAATTCTACATCTTTAAAAATATTCTAATCTAAAAATTAAAGAAAAGAGGGGGGAACATATCCAATTCTACCAAAGAGGGGGGACCAAGATGAAAACCACCAAAAACGCCTCCAATATCTTCCTCCTTAATAATCTTTACACCCCTATATTTCCCACTAATTTCAAATCCCCCCCCCCCCAAAAAAAAGAGAAAATCTACATAAAGAGCTCCGACTGCAGAATCGCATAGTAGTTGGCCGCCACGTCATCAAATTCCCAGAGCCCATTATCGAAGAAATTAAACGAAATATTCTCATCAGATTTAATTAATCCGATATTAATAGTATCATTATTCAAATTCTCCTCAGACGAGTAATTCGGAATCCCGAGCTCGTCGTCGGAAGCTTCGAGAAGGTGCCTCATCACCGACTTCGCGCCGCCGTCGTCTTCCTCGGCAGCCTCCGGCTGCGGCGGCGGGGAATCGAATTCTGCGGCGGCGGCGGCGGCGGCGGCGGCGGAGGAGGAGAGCTCTTGCTCTAGGGTGGTGAATATGGCGGAGAGGTCCTGATTTTGTTCTAGGGTTTCTTCGTCGTCGTCGAGGAGAGAGAGAATGGTGGTGTAGGGTTTGTGGCGCTTCGAATTCGATGAATCTTCGAGGCCGGGGGTCTCTTGTCGGAGGCGTTTGGTTGGGGTTTCCGCCATCGGAGAGAGATGAGAGAGAGAGAGAGAGATGAGGAGAGAGAAGGGGGTTTGAAAGGTTTATATAGACAAATGGAGTCGCGGTCAAATGAGTGAAGTGTGTAAATGTGTAGATATGAATAATTAATTAGCTCTTCTCTCAGCTTTTTGGTGTGTGTGTGTGTGTGAGAGAGAGAGAGAGAGAGAGAGAGAGAGAGAGAAATTAATGCAAATGGAAAAAATTGGAGTGGTTTTGTAGTGGCTATCTTTTTTTAGTCGGCAGGTCCAAGCAGGCCTCGTGAGTCTCACTATATAATTGTTTATTTGGCAAAATCAACATAAATTTACACAGATTAAAAAATAAATTTATTTTTTGAAAAACATACTCCCTCCGTCAACCAAAAATATGTCACAATTTCCTTTTTCATCCGCCCACAAAAAATATGCCACTTCCATTTTTAGTAGTAGGGTCCACACCATTCCACTCACATTTAAAGTGGGACCCTTACTCCACTACTAACTTCACTCACATTTTATTAAAACTCGTGCCGAAAGTAAAGTGGCATATTTTTGGTGGACGGAAGGAGTAATTTATATTCAATTTTTATTTATTTATTCTCTATATATCATTTTTTACAAATATTAAATAAAATCGTTTTAGTAAAAGAATGTCCTAATGCAATTCTAATTATGCAACTGGACTAAAGTTTTAGATGATTGGTTTTGTGGAAGGGAGGGAGTTTATAGTATAACCTGTATATCACTAAGTGATACTCTCTCCGTCCCACTGTAAGTGAGACCTTTTTTTTTGTACGAAAATTAAGAAATATTTATTTTGTGTGGAGGTGAAAAAGTGTTTAAAAGAAAAAAAAATTACCCAAAAAGAAAAGAATTTCACTTACAGTGGGAAGTCTAAAATAGAAAGGGTCTCAAATACAGTAGGACGGAAGGAGTAGTATATTGTTATTATTGTGTGTGTGTTAATATGGTGATAACGTGGTTAATATTTAATGTCAAAAAATTTAAATTTGAGATTTGATCAGTTTATTGTCATGTGGGCTGCTAAAATATTTGTTTCTTCTACCGAAAAAATTGTCTATATCATCGTCTTTATTTGCGATGAGCTGGCTAAAGTCCATACTTGTAAATCATTTGTAAATTATATATATTTACAACAATGGTACAAACAATTGCTCCATATGTTTCAGTCGACTTGACTTATTTCTTTTCGACACAATTATTTATAAAAGTATAATTGTGTATGAGTTCATATTTATTGTAAAATGATTACTGAAAGAGAAAATAGATTAAATTAAGTGGGACAACTCGAAGAAAAACACTTGTCAAATTAAATAGAACGAATAAAATATAATATTAAAAAATATTGAGATAGTCCTCGCTGATCATCTAATGATGAACTGAGTATTCTCGAGTCGAAAAATTTTAAATTTGTATCCCTCCAACGCCTCCATAGATATGACCATATCATATCTAATTTTTCAAATATTATTTACCAGTCTTGCCTTATTTGAAGGTTACTACACTGAAATGAGTATGAGTATGTCACATCGAATTTTCCAAGGAGCCGTTTGATTTGGGTGATAAGGCATGATTGATAAAACAATTCACCTTAATTAACTGTTTCGTTTGCATGATTGAGTCCGTGATTGATAACGTGTCCCGTATCTAGTCGCCCAAATGAGTGATTCTTTATCACCCCAAAGTTTGGTGGATTATTTAATCACCCATCCAATCCTATCAATTTTATCTATCACATTCACCAAACCAAATATCTCCTAAATATCCATCGCATATAATTCTTGAATTACTAAAGAAAAAATATAGTAAATTTTATCTGCCATGAACACAATGATCAATCGGCTTCATGAATAGAATGGATGAGTAGTACTGTTGGGTTATAAATGAATGGCTATGATGAGTTGATAAGAGAGACTAGTTTCCATCAACAGTTAGTACCACACACCATTTTTTTTCAAATTATTATTATTATTATCATTGTTATTTTTAGAATTATTATTATCATTGTTGCTTTCTTCTATTTGAGGCAAAATGGAAAATTGAAAACAAGGGATAAAATAATCCTGTGGGTCTATTTATCGTATTTTTCCTTCACGTCTATCTAGTTTTGTCTCATTCAACATGTGACCCCTCATACCTTTTGTTTTCTTCTATCTATAAATTACGTCCTTACATATGTTAATACACTCCCTCGGTATTCTCCAAATATAACTATTACAAATCAATGAATCATAGTAAAATGTGAAAAAAAAAAAGAAGAAGAAGTAATAATTAAGTAATTTTAATATAATTTTTAAGATTGAGATGCAAAATGAAAATTTATCGAAAATTCTACTCCCTCTGTCATCTATATATGTGTTTGTTTCCTTTTTCGAATGTCCCATTTATATAGACTTATGTCTTTAAAACGTAATACTCTTTTTGTTTTACTCATTTACTATTATATTCATATTTAATTCTTTAATTTACTCAAACTTTAATCCATCTTTAATACACGAACTTTGAAAAAAAATTGTAATTTTAACCTTAATTTTCAATTAAGCTAAAAAATACTTGAATTTACTCCCTCCGTCCCATAATAAGTGGCCACATTCTTTTCGGCACGGAGATTAAGAAATTGAGTGTTATATGTTTTAATAGAGTGTGGCCTATAATTGTTGACCAAATTAGTGAGTAATTGTTGACTTAATTAAAGTAATTTTGGCATTTGTAGAAAGTGGCCTATAATTGTTGACCAAATTAGTGAGTAATTGTTGACTTAATTAAAGTAAACTTTTGCCATTTTTAGAAAGCATCCACTTATAGTGGGACAGACGAAAAAGGAAATGTGGCCACTTATTATGGGACGGAGGGAGTATATTTTAGTTGCAATTTTCGCCCGAGTTTGACTTTCAGCGAAATCATAGCTTAGTTGGTAGTCGAAAGTTCAACTAATGTTGGTCTAACTTCTGATGATTATGAGTATTTAAAAGCTCGGAGGTCTAAGAATGCAAAAAATAATATATTTGACTTAATGCCAACTAATAAGCCTAATTTATCAAAAGTCAAATTTAGGTAAAAATTGCAATAAAAATATAAATTCGTGTATTTTTTGGTCATAAATTTACTTATATATTTTCATTTTCAATTATTTTTCTTAATATTTGTGTAAATTTCAATAAGCTTAGGACAGAGTGAGTATAATCTATTTGCAAGTAACTTAAATATTAAGTTTAGACACTTCTGAAAATATGATTAAACATTGGGATAGTACATGAAGGTTGAATTCAAATTTTATTATTTTTGCTTTTTAGTTATTAGGTATAGCTGCTAGAATGATCTTAGTCAAATCAATTTTATAATCTCAAGTACTAGGCATTTTCACTATAGTATAGTTTTATTGATTAATGACATTGACAACATTATTACATGACAATTTTTGTGTTCACGATTGTAAACATGCCATGTGTCTTACTCAATATCGGCAGAAGATTTATTTGTTTATTTAAATCTCAGATATAATTAATCCCTCACTTTTGTTTAATTTCTTAAAACATATTTTACGACAATTGCAGTTCAACGATTCTGAAAATAATCGCTTCCTTTGAAATCTTATCATATTTGAATTTAATTTTATTCTACAAAGCAAGAGCCTCCATTTCTGATATTTTATTTTAATAGTAATATTTATTTCGTCGTCTTGTAATTATTTTGTTATAATGTCAAATAAATTGAAAAGGTGATTTTTGAGGGATGGTATAAGGGCGGGTTCAACACAATTATAAATTTACAATTTGTGTAAAATAATTCAAAACAAATAAATACTCCTAAAATAAAAAGTTATCTTCTCTGCATGTGCATGTGTCTACCATTAAAAAATGTGGCAATATCTCCTCCTCTTCTTCTACTTCTCGAATATTTGCTATCCTCTCAATATTTATAAATAAAAAAATTCTAGAAGATAAAGACTGCTACTTATATTATAAATTTTACTTGTCTTCGTTAATTAGATTAAAATGTAGTAGAAGTATTTTGAATTGAATGTACGTGGTGGTTTTGACATCGTTAATTATTATTCCATTCGTCCCCTTAAAATGATCCACTTTTTTCCGATACAAAAATTAAGAAAAATGTGTAAATTGGATAAAATCGATACAGTCTATAAATTTTCAAAAATTAAATATTATTTTTTATAAAAAAATAAGTTATTTTAATGATAATACGATTCAAAATAAAAAATTAATTATTTTTAGTGGCACAAAACTAGGTATGTTGCAACTTGCAATCAAGAGTATGCGACTCCAATTATATTATAATAAAATTTTAAAATTAATTAATAAAGATTAGTAGATAATAAAACCGACAGAGCAGACAACACTCATAATATGGACAGAACAGCACTATGGTTTTTATTTTATTAATTTGCTAATCCCAGATTACGTGGATACCAAAATTCCTAATTAATTGGCTATTTTTTTGTTTCTTGGTATTTAACCCATGCACTTTGGAGATGTAATTTTGACCACCTCGATAAAATTTCCAATGTCAAACCCGCAAAATAAGATTTAATTAAATACTGCTTAATTAACATTTAATGTTCTCTAGTAAAATTTTAAACTATGTACACAAATTATTTTTTTATTGGAAATAATATACACTTTCATTTGGCCAAGGGATGCATCTTAATTAAATTCTTAATTTCTGTCAATGTGATCTCTAAAACCGGATCCGAAATCTACAATAATAATTATAATTAAATGATGGGTAAATCTATTTGGATCAATCAAATTGAACCGAATCAATGAAGGTAAAATAGCCACTTTTTTAAAAATTAAAATGTGTTTACTTTAAATATCCCGAATAAAAGTTTAGGATTTTAAAATAATAAATTTAAAATAAATCAATTATCTCCTTTTCAATGTGGTGTGTGTGTGTATATATAATTAAGTTAAAAATTTGAATAATACTACTATATTATAATTTTATTTAAATGATATAATTAACATATTTATAAAATGGAATTAAAAATTATAGTACTATATTTTAATTAAAATAAATTACCAATTTTTTAAATCCACATATTCACTTATTGATGATTTTTAAACAAATTTAATAATGATTCAAAATTATTGAAATATAAACAAACATTTATGGAATTCACACCATAAATCGATCAAAATTCTTTTTTTTTTAAGCAGGAAAAAGCAAGATAGTATAAAAAACAGGTACAAGTAGGGCTATAAACGAGCCGAGCCGAGCCAAATACTAGCAGGCTCGAGCTCGGCTCGTTTAAATATTCGGGTGTTCGAGCTCGGCTCGAGCTCGATTCGAGCTTTTATCTTGATGATCGAGCTCGGCTCGGCATCCACTTACTAAGCTCGGGCTCGGTTCGAGTTCGGCTCGGGTGATGCTCGATAATATCGAATTCGAGCTTGAGCTCGAGCTCGGCTCGTTAGATGTTCGTATATATGGTGTTCAAGCTCGAATTTGTTATAAATTTAAGAAAATCTTCTTAATTAATATGTTACACGAGTTCGAGTTCGACTCATTTAAGGCTCGTGTACTAACTCGATTGAAGGCTCGACTGAAGGTTCGTGAACAAGCTCGCGAACATGTTCGCGAACAATCGAATTCGAACATGTTCGCAAGCTCAACGAGCCGAGCACTGTCAGGTTCGAGTTCGGCTCGATAAAAATTTCGAGCTCGAAATTGGGCTCGAGCTCGGCTCGTTTATTATCGAATCGAGCTCCGAACGAGCTTTTTTCGAGGCGAATCTCGAATAGCTTGCGAGTAGCTCTGTTCATTTACAGCCCTAGGTACAAGAGGTACCAAAAATCATGTACAAAGAAAGCAAGAAAGCTCAGTTGAGCACCACTCAGAAAAAGATGATTCCCAAGCAAAAATCTCAAAAATCTTGTTCCAACTCCACATTCTAGTCTTAATATCCATGATCCACGTCTTTTCTTCGAATCTGCTTTCATTCCTTCGCCTCCACAAAATCCATATTGTGCAAATCCAAAGAGCTTTCAAAAACTGTCGGCTCTTCTTTCCTCTTCCCAAAGAAGTAAACAAGGTAAAGTGTTCGATAATACCTTGCGAGCGGTTCGAGCTAAAACCGATCCAGCTATGAATAATGTCCCACACCACTTCGATCAAAATTCTTATTAAAATACAAACATTAAATAGAAGTTGTACTCCCAAAATATATATACACACACAATTATTATATTAAAATTATGGAATGAAATATATATAGGGTAAGATTAAGACTGTTTTTTAGGTTGAAAATCGAATATTTATTAAATTTAATCCGAATTAAATTGATTCAAATAGCATTACCCTTAGATAAACTAGTGATAATATTAAGACACAAAACTCGTGTCATGTGACTCAGTACTGCATGTTCGTGAATAATATTACACAATATATTTAATCCATTATAGTTTTTACTATTTTATTTCTGAATCCGATCATTAATCACATTCATTAACACATATTCAATGAACTCAATTCAGAGCCCAGAGTCCAAAGTTCTTAACCAATCGGTTTAATTATTTAAGATAGTTAGTATTTTAAATCTGAATTATTATTTAATAAGAAATTACTGCTTCTCTGAGGTTTCTCTGGTATATGCATGCTGCCTTCCTATTTTTCAATATATATGTATAATATATTTATGTGAGTGTAATTATTATGTACTGAAAAGGCAAATAATTATTGGGAATTTGGGAAGGCCCACATGCGAAGGGTTCTCTCTATATTCTTTTTTGTTTATTAAAATTAGTAATTTCTATTCCAAATATCTATTTCCAATCAAATTTAAAGAAGTCGTTGAGATGTCAAAATCCAAACGTTGTATTAGCTCAATTATTTTTCAGATAGTACAAAAAAATTAAGGGATAATAACGCTTAAATATACAAACATATTTGAATTTTTACACGTTTTAATTTAGTTTTGTACATAAATTTAAAACTTTGTCTTTAACATACTATTTTTTTTAATTTTATTTTACACATGACGAACATTTTTAGCGAGTGAATACTGTGGAAGTCGAAATTATCAATGTAGCTGAAATGAAAGTCTTCTTAAACGACGTAGCTTGACATTATACATTACAGAAACACAAAAGATATTATTGAATCAACAAGAAGTGGGATATAGAAGTCGTGTTCATACTTTTTTTAGCACCTTCCATGGCTCACTTAATATAATTTTGTGTTTTCATAGTGTATATTATCTAGTTAACATTCAATTATATCGTTTAAGAAGACTTATATTTAAGTCACGTAAACAGTTTTAATTTTCACCTCAATAATTATTCGACGGAAATATTTATCGTATGAAAATTAAAAAAAAAATCAAAAGAAAAATCCTTGTATAAAAATTCATTTATTTAGACACTGTTACCCAAAAGTTAAAAAGAATCAACACCTTCAAGAATCAAGATATATGTACTCATGCGAGCCCATATTTCTGCTTTTTCTTTGAAAAAAAAATAAAAAATCTTGTTGTGTTCTTGTCCCATCCTCTTCTTTTTCAAAAATATTATTTTATTAGTATGTGCACATGTAAAATTTGACAATATTATTATTATAAAATATTTGATAAAGAGAATCTAGGTGTGAATATAATTAAGAGAATGTGAAAAAGACGTGAATGCCCTTATAGGCAAAGTGAGGGTGGTTTCCGTTGATGATGGGGTAGGAAAATAAGAGAGGGAACAATGACTCATACTTGAATATTTGTTGCCCCAATTGTGTGCCACAAATGTTACATTTCTTTCTTCTTTTTTTAAAAAATATAAAAATAAATTGCATATCAACACACATTAGATGACTCCAACCCCATAACCTAATGATAGTAGGGAAGTTTACATTTCTTTAAAATAGGAAAAAGTATATTGGTCAGAGCATTTACAACAGGATTCACGAAGTGAACGCGCACCTGACTCGAACGAACCTGATACCGCCGCCAGGCTGGAGGATGTGCACCGCGTTTCTTATCTAGCGTGCAAACACCGCTAGAGGCATGGGGCGAGCCAGGGTGTAAGGTGAGGCTCGCGCACTGCAGAGCTCGGTGGCTTGAACGGATGAGCCCATCTATGAGTCGGAGATGCCGGCTCGCGACTGTGGATGCTTTCAGACCATTTTATTTTGTTTAGGCGTTAATAGTCCTTTTATTATACACTAACAAGATGATACGTACTACGCACGTAAAATTAATAACTTTTATCGTAATTTTAAAGAATTTCATATTTCATATCATCGTAAAGTTATTCTATCCATCGTGAAATTACCCGCACTCGAAAAAAAATTAAAAAATAAATAGACATCCATCGTAAATTTTTATGATCGAAATAGCTGAGAATAACTATTCTTTATTTAAAAAACTATTCTGAACTCTTTCTGTCATGAAAATTTATTGTAAACGCATCATCTCGATGAATGAATAGAGAGAGATGATGATGAGAGAGAAATTGTATGGCATGAGGCATGTGCAGAGGGGGGGAACACATGAAATAATGGATGATGGTGGTACCATAAACATACATTATAAGAAATTTAAAAAGGGGCATGCACGTGGTCACTTGACCTAATTTACCTACAATGATTCAGCTTTTGTGGTTAAAGAATATTTAAAATACAAAAATTGTGTTAAAGGTGACAAGTTGCTGTAGTACTATGAATAAGTACAATAATATATATTCTGAACTGGCACCACTATGATTAATCTCTTCAAAAAAAGTCGATTTCAAATCATACCCAAATAAAGCATCAAAGCTCTGTACTAAGTTACCATTATTATTTTGTGGGTTCTGCTCCTCAACCACTATATATCCACTGCATATATATATATATGCTCCAAAAATATTTATCATGTCGGTTATACTATCATTTTTTTTGTTCACAAATACTCACGTGCAATCGATTGCACCGTACAACTGGTTTTCAAAATAACACTACTTCATTCGAAAACTGACACTTGAACATTTTCGAATGACACTACTTCAACATACAAATGACACTTGAAATCTCCATAAGTGTCGTTCGGAAACCAGTTGCACGGTGCAACCAGTTGCACGTGAGAGTGCCTTTTTTTTGTTTTGTATATTTATTTTAATTTTAATACTTTATAAATTGTTATTGATGTTATTAATTTTACAAATTACTCCCTCCGTCCGTGAAGTTTGAGCAATTTCTTTTCAACACGAGTTTTAAAAAATTACTCCCTTCGTCCCGGCTTTTGGTATCCAGTTGAGAGCGGCACGGGTTTTAATAAAGTGATTGGTGTGTTGTGAGTGGAATAAGGGTCCCACATTTTATGTGAGAGTTAAAATAATTAAAGTGGACTAATGGCTCCACATACTTTTACTAAAAATAGAAATGAATATCAAAATGTGGGACGGCTAAAAAAGGAAAGTTGGATACTAAAAGTTGGGACGGATGGAGTAGTATTTTGTGTTAAGTGTGGTAGGTGAAGAAGTAAAAAGGTGAAAAAAGGAAAAAATGTTTACTATATAAGGCAAATGCTCAAGCTTTGTGAGACAATCCGAAAAAGAACACTGTTCAAGATTCACGGGATGGAGGTAAGTACATAAAGATTAATTTGTTCATTTTTCCATTAACTTCAAATGAATGAAAATTGAGAACAAATTTATATGCACTTGTATTTATTAAGAGTTAAATTACAATATAACTTTAACCACGTGATGACTTTCCGGCATAATTTACAAATATTATAAATATAAATAGGGGGTGAGTATTTTTCATAGACATATTATGGGGTGGGTACTTTTATATATATACACATATAAATATATACTTATCTTCTTTGTTCATTTAATAGATCAAATCAAAATTTTCAACCGATTGAAATTGATATGTATTGACTGAAGCTGATTTGGTATAAATTGAATAATCGGATGTGATGATAAATGAAGATAATGTATATATTTAAAAGAATGATAATGTTGACAAATCAGTCGTTGACCATACATATTAGTTTTAGTTGGCCGAAAATTTTAATTAGTGTTATTAAATGATCGATGGTAAAGGAATTTAGCACATATAATACCCACTAATAAAATAGTGTTTGTATAAGATAAAGTATGTGTATTGGTTATACAATATCTCTAAAAGTCCAAGTTTGTAGTGATACACACATAGGCGTAACGTAAATGTAAATGAAAAATAAAAATAAAAATAAAATAAAGCCATTAAATGCTATACTTAGTGTCTTCCACAATGTATAGTTTATTATTACAATAGCTATTACTATAGCTAACATGTTCATTCGAAGATGATTAAACTGTTTTAAATAAAATTATTTTAGCTAACCTCATTGCTTAGATTATAATCTTGTTTTTATCAATCTTACGAAATAAGATTCTTTTATACTTTTAATTATTCTATTTTGGGATAAAAGAAGAGGGGTCAGCATTGACAACCCATCCACTAAATCCATGATTATGGGGTCATAATTAGCTTAAGGAAAGCTATTTTTATGCTTTGAATACGTGTAAAACCATTAATCAATTGATCATATGCTGATGAAAAAATAATTCAAATATTGGATACCCATTAATTCAGGTTGATTTTTAAGTGTGAGATTTGTGGGTTTCAATATGAGGGGCGTAAATTGAAAGGAAGATGCCCTCCATAAATTATTTAAATCAAAAGAATTTTTTAATTAGCACTCACCTTTTTAGTTATAGTTGGTTGCATTACAGTAAAAATGTAAAATTACGAAATATACACTTAATTTGTAAAGTAATTATATTTTAAACGTATTAAGTAACTGAGTTTTCATAGTTCTATAAATGCATTGTAATTGTACTCTCTTATAGGATAATCCAGGACTATAAAAATGCATGTACTTTATAAGTTAAAAAACAAATAAATTATGGAGTATGTTAAATGTAAGCAGTTCATAATAATTACTATAGTATCATTATATTATTATTTTATTTTATTTTGATTGGGTTGCGAGATGCAGTGTTGTCTTTTTTTTTTTTTTTTTGATAAATTTACAATATTAAATAAAAAAAATAAAAGGTCACGCCACAAAGAACTCGAACCCAAGACCTTTGGTGTTAGGCACAAGACCTTACCGCTTGGCCAACACACACACGCACACTACACAGGTGTAGTGTTATATATATATATATATATATATATATATATATATATATATATGAGACGGTTATTCAATAAACCACCCTTATTTTAAGAATTACGAACCAACAAAAATGCATGAATTTTATGCATAACACGCATGAATAAACTGTATAAAGGTACGAATTGCGAAAAATAATTTTTTGCTACATTTGGGATTCGAACTCAGGACCATGAATTTATCCAACAAGGTGATGAATCAACCGTAGATCTTGATGATCTAAGGGCTGAAAATGGTTCCTAATTTATATTTTAAGAAGCGTTCTTATTTTAGCCTTCCCCTATATATATATATAAACACCACAGGGGACTCTAATCCAAGACCTTTGGCCTTAGACATTAACCTCTTACCGCTTGGCCAACACACGTACACTGTTGTAGTGTTTCTTGATGTGTCAATTCACTTGTTCAATTATTACTCCCTTCATTCTACTTCACTTGGTGTATTTATTTGAAACACGGTTATTTAGAATGGTAAAATTTAATATAGGTCAATTTTTAATATGGTACTATACCCAGATAAAATATAGTGTAAAGTGTGCGTGTGTTGGTCAAACGGTAAGGAGTTAATGCTTAAGGCCAAATGTGACATTTTTATTATTTGTGATGTCCACAAAAAATATAGCACTTTTCTTTTTAGGACATGACCTCATATTTTTTTTCTTATTTTTTACCCTTAAAAATATCCTTTATTTACAAAAAAAAAAAAAACACCTCTATCCACACTTAATTTAACATTAATAAATTATTTTATATAATAGTGGAACCTCTTTCTCCGCTACATAAAATTGACCAAATATTACCTTAAACCTTATGTCAAATCAAATTGCTACAGTTTTTATGGACGGAGAAATATGATATTGCATTATGATTATCAATGGTATAAAATGTATACTTTATTTTTATTAATTAAAAAACTCAATGTTGTGAGGATAGAAGCCCAAAAAAGAGGAGAAAATAGGAAGGTGGGTTTTTTGAACTTTGCAAGATGGGCCTACTGCATTTTTAGTTGGGCCACAAATGTTAGATTTTGCAACATTGGGCCAGGAAGTTGGCTCAGCCCATTATTTCGGGACCTCAAAAGACTTATTGCCTATGTAGTGAAATTACGATTCTAGTAGGGTTCTATTCGTAAACTTCGTTTTACTCATTATAGCACCCATTAAATATAATAATTATAAATTTATTATTCTATGCTATAGTCTATAGACTATAGCCCTCAAATTAAACACCATATAGCTCATAGTTCTCAAATTAAATATCGTATAACTCATAGCTCCTATAATTTTTATTATGTCGTACTTCGTTTTCAGTTGAAGTTCTGTCACACAACTTCACAAATCCGAGCATCGTACTTCTTTCTCCAAAACTAGGATTAAAGTGAATTGTGCAAGTACATTACAAACTAGGTGAAGAAAATTAAAGTAAATTGCTCAAATACATTAACAACTAGTCCCCTCGCGTGAAAAAAACTAATTTCGTTAGCTAAAATTAGATTAATGGCTTCCACATTACTTAAGTATTATAGAACAATTCCAAATAATTAGAATAAGCAAAAAAAAAAATCAAGTGAATTAAATATAGAAATTCTTACAAGTAATCGGATTGTGTTCGTGTCAATAATCGGATTTGTGAAGTTTTGTGGCAGAACTTTAACTAAGAACAAAATACGACGCAATAAAAATTACAAAAACTGTGGACTATACTGTATTTAATTTGGGGGTTATGGGCTATAGGTAAAATAATAAATTAATAATTCTTTAATATTATTATTATTTTAAATGAGAAGTTATACTAAGTAAAACTAAAGCTATAAATAAAATTATCCTTCTAATATCATAACCACTAGCATAACTTATTAACCTAAATAGCAGAATAATAATAGTTACTCGAGTTAACGATGCATTTAAAAAAAAAAAAATAGGGAGCTTTCTGAATCAGATGAATGCAACTTTTTTTAAAATCATAAAAAATCTTAAACTATTCACATTTATATATAATTTAAAATTTTAAAAATATAATATATTGGAGGGTGAATTTAGTTAGAATAAAAAGACTAGAAATAAACGTTAAGGGAGACCTTTGATTTGAATAATAAGATATGAATGATAAATAATTTAATTTAATTAAATATTTAATGTGCATGATACAACCTATGATGAATGACTTGACTCTCACTCTAATAATCCAATTAGATGATTATTTATCATTCAAAAATTGAATTCATTATTTAATCATCCTTCAATTCATAATGCAAATTTTCAAAAATACCTTAAAATTATTATTGGTTTTAGTCATAATCCTTCAATTTATCCTACACCAACATAATCAATCAATCTAGACACATAACTAAATAATTCAATCATACTTTATCCGATCAATCTTATCGATCGATCTCATTCACCAAACGGATCAATCTTATCGATCGATTTCATTCACCAAACGGAACACCCCCATGGTGTCTAAGATAATACACTCTTGAAGTATTTACTTTTGAGAACTAACCTAAATAATAATAATAATAATAATAATAATAATAATAATAATAATAATAATAATAATAATAATAATAATAATAATAATAATAATAAGCTAATTTTTTATTTACGAAGATGAATTAAAATTTTGAAAATTCCAAAGTCCCGTGATAATTTCTAAAATTTAACCTAATTTTACTTGATTCATATTCTACTACGCATTAACTCTGAACGATTGGGTATTTTTCCTTTTAATGGAGCATGAATCGATAAAATTGGTTAAGAAAGAAATTATCAAAGACCTTAAAACATCTCAAATTTCCAATTCATCTTAGTAAACCAAAGAATTACTCCCTCCGTTTTTTTTAAGTGTCCCATGAAAAAAAAGTACAGATATCAAGGAAGTTGGAGTATTACTTTTGTGCCCATATTTATTATTTTCAAAGTGTAATAAATTTATTCTCAAATTTTGAAATAGGACACTTAAAAAGGGGTAAAATAGGAACTTTGTTATTTTTTATTCTCAAATTTTGAAATAGGACACTTAAAAAGGAACAATAAATTTATATTAATAGGACACTTAAAAAAAACAGAGGGAGTATGCTTATTATTTGTTTTATCTATCTGAACTAATTCTCAAAAATAAAATCCCCTAACAAAATCGAATAAATCCTAATAATAAAAATAAAATTTTTCAATCATACATTTCATCATCAATTATGGAAAGTAAACCAACCTAATTTATTGATATTTCAAATTAGAGATTGTCAATCCGACATGTAATGAATACGACAAATTTTTAAGGAAGTTCATGAATTAGTTATTTTAGGGCAAATAAGAAAACACCATATATTCAATATATTTACATTTTGCACTAATAAGCTTTGATAAATAAACATAGAAAAACATGCAAAAACTACAGCTCCACGAAATTCAAACAGATAAATCCAAATGAAAACTCCACTTTTTCATGAATTCTTACCCCAAAATATGCTGCTACAGCCTACCTTAACTTGAAGGTGAGAAAATTTAAATCAATTTCGTCATAGTCTCACCTTAGAATTTATAGCTACAGACAGATTTAGGTGAATATTTCACCACCTGCAACACATGCAAATTAATTATATTCTGCATTCTCAACACAATTATGTCTTATTTTTGCCAATATTCACAAATATACTTCCAAAAATAATCAATGCTGCAACAAGACAACGATCCCAACCTCGACCCGACGGCCAAGGATCGTTCACGCAACGATTCCTATCCAAGAAAACACGATGCAACGAACAACGACGAATGCAAGAATGCATTCACACCTCAACAAACATCATAGCTTATGCATCCATCAAGCAAGACAAGATAAAGTCGAAAGGCAAAGCTCAGAATATACTTTAAATCTAAACTCGAGCCGTTCTAAAGAATGCACGGATAAGGGGTGTCGTAAGCATCTAAAACTAGCTACTTCCAAAATTGTGATCTAATAGACGAATCAATGTAACGGCATGAATGGCTTATAGCACTAGCACTTGAATTATAACAAAGGACAAACATTTGATCGCGTGGATGTCTTGCATATAGAATAGGTACAAGCAAATTCATGAGAAGTTATTCTATGCAGAAACGATAAAGTTCAATGCAAACAAGTGAACATCCAAACACGAGAAGATAAAGAGAATCGCGGAAAATAATTTTTTTCAAGGAAGTCGAAGACGGTAAGAAGATCTAAAGAGAAATCAAGCAGATGTTTTTACCTTTTCTCTTTGGTATGTGAAACCAAGTATGAAAAATCATGTTATTTGATGGGAGAAGATCATACAAAGTAAGAAAAAAATTGAACAAAATGGAAAGAAAGAAAGAAAAAAGAGAAACTGTAGTTTTAGGACTATTTCAAAGAAAACATTCAATTGAATCTTGAGTAAAATCTGATAATCCTTCCTATCCTCCTCCCATTCAAAAGAAGTAAATATAAAAACTTTCGATAAATTACCCCATTAGCCATGAAGCAGCGCGTCGAGCTCGACCATTTCTCCGGCAACCGGTTGTATGCATTCAGCAGCCCATCACAGCACAATTATACACAAAACTGCCAGACCTCTTCCTATCCAGCAGATGCCACTGCGGCGGACCTTCGCTAGGAACCCAAGAATTGACCTCGATGAAACCTTCGCCAGCGTTTCGAGGACCCCCGATAACCATGAGCCGATCTCCACATGCCCTAAATGCTAAACCCCAGCCATACATAGAATCAGCGCGTTCGGGCAATCTCCCGACTGTCACCCACACCCTGTTATCCTTGTCGTATTTCCGAACCTCCATATCCGCATAGTCCGCAGCGTATAACTGATTATTTACAACAGCAATCAACGGTGGCGCCTCGGACGTAGCAGGCGGTTCGTTGTCCCTTGCCGCGCCCGTACGCACCGGGGACATGTTAGGTATCTCAGTCCAGGTATGAGTGTCCAAGTCGTACTCCTCTCCACACGTGAGAAGCACGTTTTCCGCTCCTCCGATCCCTCCGACGACGTAAAATTTCCCGTCGAGGAACACCCCGGAACACATCTTCCTCGGCTTGTTCATGCTCGGGAGCGTTGTCCATGTTCCCGACTCAGAGTTGTAGAGCTCCGCGGAGCTGAGGACGTTGCCGTTCGAGTCGCAGCCTCCGGCCAATATGGCGATTTCCCCGAGGCTGGCAGACCCGAACAAACACCGGGGCGCGTTCATTCTCATCCCCGTAGTCCACGTGTTCGTTAGCAAGCTGTAACGGTAGATCACGTGGGACATGAGATCCCTCCCGAAAACAAGAAGCTCGGTGCCAACCGCGAGAGATTCCTTATCTGCAAACACGAAACAATCGTTAGGGTCCATTCTTGGCAAGCGCATCCACTTGCGACGGTTAGGGTCGAAAGCCTCCCATTCCAACAGCTGGCAGGACAAGTAAACCCAATGCTCCACCACCTTGTTCTGCCTCCTCAACCTATACAGCTCCCCGGTTCTAACGAGCGATCGGAAGCTCCGATTCAAAGATGCAATCGCCCCATAATCAGCTCTCGAGCACTTGATCAGGCAACTAATGGAGAGGTCACGACCAATGGCACCAATTAATGAGCTCATGTTAGAGTTATCACCTGCGTGCCGCCTACTCCTAGACTGCTCGGATTGGGCCAAGGCCGCATTTACTATCCCACCAATCGGCGTAGCAGAATCCATTTGATCAAAGGATCGCTTAGGCAGTTTCCTAACACCAAGTTCAATCTCCTCACCCCTATTTATCTCCTCTAGTGGCCGCTTCGTCTGCTGAATCTCGGCCTGCTCCAACCTCAAACTCGCGTAAGGCCAGCTGCCTTTTCGGTCACAACTACGTGAATAGTCCCTCGACACCAAACAAGCCCGCTCTTCCAGCATATCTTTGGATGCAAACCCCCCAAAAGGAGCAACAATTTCCTCACTTAAAATGGATGCAAATCCTCTTTCTTGCTTTCCTTATTAGCCTAAAACACTCCACTGTCAAAAAATCAAAAAGCATAAATCCCTAAATCAGAAACTGAATCAAGAATTCATAAAATACATCAGAATCCGTCTACATACATAAATGGAGAAACATTTACCAAGATTTCTGTTCCATTCATCCCTTCAAATTCTCAAATTTAATTTTTTCAACAAAAAGTATTGTTCAAGAAACGGAATATGTAAGGTGAGAATAAAACTTTTCTTCAATACCATATTCAATAACAATCCTAACCAGCTAATCCGGGTCAAGATAGATAACTAGATTCCACAAACACACACACACAAAGAAAAAGAAAAAAAAAACTGATCTTTTCACAAAAGCTACAACAGAACTAATCTAAATGCACAATGAAACAGCAAAATTACTCAAGCATGAAAAAAGCCCAGATTGCAGAACACCATAAAGATTCAACCTTTGATCAATTAAACATGCAAAAACCAAGGATTAGATCTCAAAAATCAGATCAACTAATACCCACTTCTCTAAATTTGCAGAAAGCAAAACAAAAAGCTCTCAATCTTGCATTTGGTTTCCCTCCATCACTTACCACCCATCAAAATTAGATCTATCAAACAGTCCAAGAAAAAAGGGAGGAAAAATTCACCACAGCCTAACATCACAACTCACAAAATAAAGCTGCAATATTAGATGAAAAGAGTCAACAAAATGGTAATAAAAGTTGAAAACAAGAGAATTCAAAGAGAAAGAGCTTACATGAGTATTGGATAAGCACAGAGAAAAACTACCCAATTTCTTTCTTTATATATGCATGTCTGCAATTCTTTCTTTGTGTTTGTGTGTGTGTGCGTGTTTCTTCTTTTCTTTTTCTTTTCTTTTTCTTTTTCTTTTCCTATCTGTATTTAAGCTTGTGTGTGAAAGAGAACTGCAGAGTTGTGTTCTTGTTTGAGAAATCCTTTGGATTCTCTCTGCAAAATCAAAGCAAAGGCTTTGGGCTTTGGCTTTGGAGCATAATCTTTGAGGACCCCCTCTCTCTCTCCTCTCTCTCTCTCTCTCCCTTCTTTCTCCCCTTTATATATGTAATTTTCCTCGGTTTAACGCAGGCGATTTATTCAGACAGACGGTAAAAAAATCTAATTTTCATCTGAAACGGCTAAAAAGAGGATCTTGCTATCTTAGGTTGTAAGGACTTAACCTACAATTTCTAATCTGGTTATAGCAAACAAAAATGTGTACTACATAGTATTTCATCATAGAATTATCAAAATATTTTAGTCAAATTTGTAATTACTTCTTCAAAACCGGTCCATACAGTGAATAGAATTATGAGGATGGCGAGGAAAAAAGGGCAGACTGCATTCGATAAATTTACGTATTTTTTTTACACGTGAATCAATTTGTATATTAAATAGAATCACAGCGAAAGAGACTGTATGAGATGGATTTACATATTTTTTATATGTTAATCAGTCAATGTATTAAATAAAATTACAATAACGAGAGAGAGGCGCATTGTATTCGATGAATTTACGTATTTTTAATATGTAGTGAATAATGATGAGTGTAATATAATTATAATTGTAAGTTCTTCTTCAAAATCAGTTTGTGTATGAAATAAAATGATGACAAGATACAAACAGATTGTGTTCGATGAATTTACGTATTTTTTGTATGTGATTAATGGTTATAAGTGTGATGTAACTATAATTGTAACTTCTGCTTCAAAATTGGAATGTGTATTAAAAAAAAGTACGACGACGAGAGACATACATACTGCATTTGATGAATTTACGTATTTTATATATGAAAAATGATGATAGATGTAGTGTAACTACCACAACTGTAATTTTTTCTACATTAAATATCAACGTATGACGATGAGAGGGAGAGACTGCATTTGACGAATTTACGTATTTTTTATATGCGATGAATGATTATAAGTGTGATGTAACTATAATTGTAACTTCTACTTCAAAATTGGTATGTATATTAAAAAGAAGTACGACGACGGGAGACATGCATACATGCATTTGATGAATTTACGTATTTTATATGTGAAAAAAGATGATAGATGTAATGTAACTACTACAACTGTAAATTTTCTTCAACATTGATCTGTATATTAAATATAAAAGTATGCCAATGAGAGGGAGAGACTGCATTTGATGAGCTTACGTATTTTTTTATACGCAATGAGTGATAATAAGTGTAACGTAAGTATAATTGTAACATCTTTTTCAAAATCGATCTGTATAATAAATAGAATTACGACGATGAGAGAGAGAAACATACTGCATTCGACAAATTTCGTATTTTTTTATATGTAGTGAGTGATGATGGGTGTAATGCAACTACAATAGTAAGTTCTTCTTCAAAATCAATATGTATATGGGAATACAACGATGATAAGAAACAAATAGAATGTGTTCGATGAATTTACGTATATTTTATATGTGATGAATGATGATAGGTGCAATGTAACTATAATTGTAATTTCTTTTACAAAATCGGTCTGTATATTAAATAGAAGTACGATGGCTAGAGAGAGGGAGACAAACTATATTTGATGAATTTGCATATTTTTTTATATGTGATGAATGATGATAAATGTAATGTAACTATAATTTTAACTTTTTATTCAAAATCAGCTTGTATATTATACAGAACTACGAGGATGAGAGAGATAGAGAGAGAGAGAGAGAGACTACATTTGATGAATTTATGGTACTTTTTATACGCGACGAATGCTGATATATGTAATAAGTTTAATTGTAACATCTTCTCATATACTGATTTATATATTAAATAAAATTATGACGACGAGAGAGAGAGAAACAGGTTGTGTTAAACAAATTTATATATTTTTTATATATGATGAATGATAATAAATGTAATACTCCCTCCGTCCACGAAATGATTACCCATTTGTGGACGGCACGAGTTTTAAGAAATGTATGGAGTGTAGTGTGAATAGTTTAATGGTCTCACTTTTTGAGTGTATTAATTAAAGAGATGTGTGGGGTACACTTGCCAAAAAGGGAAATGAGTACTCATTTCGTGGACGGACGAAAAAGGAAATATGGGTACTCATTTCGTGGACGGAGGGAGTATAATTGTAACCGTAACTTTTTATTTTAAATTGATATGGTAAATCAAATAGAATTACGAGTACGAGAGAGATCGACTACATTCGACGAATTAACAATACTCCATTCGTCTACGTAATAAGTATGCATTTGGAAGTGGCAAGGATTTTACGAAATTGATTAACTGCGTGTAAGTGGAACAATGAGTCTATTTTTATTGTGAGTAAATTGTGTGGGATACACTTATTAAAAGAAAATGAATACTTATTTGATGGACGGACAAAAAAAAAATATAAATACTAGTATTTCGCAGATGGAGGGAGTATTTTGTTATATAACAAAATGATGATAGATTGATAGGTGTAATCTAACTAGTAGTGTGTACATTTACATCATTTGGACTGCTAGCAACACATGCAGAATTTTGCTTGTATTCTATTGCAATCAAATTTTTTAGATTCTTTTCTTTATAAAAAAATTGAATATTATTGTGAGTAGATTGTTTTCCGCCCTTTTTCTTCCCTTTTTCTTTCTATTTATTTAATTTTGTTTTTAATGAGGAGAAGTTGGTGTGGGGCCATTACAGCTGAGGCTCGCTTCATCTCTTTCTGGCAACCGGAAACCGGCTATAGTCGGTGGCGACACGTGCGTCGTCGACACGGTTTAGACGCAAGAGATTAGGGACCCCCCTTTTCTCCACGTCGAGTCTTTCTTGAATTATTATTACTTTATTATTAAATAATTCAGTCGTATTTTAAGTGATCAGCTGTGAAGTTTGTGACGAAAAAATTATGATTTAATTTGATTATTTTCTTAAAATCTTTCTAGAATTATTGCAAGTTTCTTTACGTCTCTAGCCTTTCTCGAATAATAATAATAATTATTATTATTATTATTATTATTAAACAATTCTGTCATATCTTAAGTGGTTCAACGAAGAGCAAGTGAATTTGTGATTGAAAGTTTATGATATTAATTTATTTAATATTTTTAAATCGGGCTCGTTTGCATCTTTTTAAGCGAAGCAAACTATATTAAATTTCATATTCTTTGGAAAAAAGAATTTAATGGATTAGGATTAAAAAAAAATTAAAATATATAAATGAGATCTCTCATACATGGTGAGATTTTAGATTGATTTGTAAGTGTTAATTTAATGTATTCTATGGTTGATATTTATTTGGAGGAAGAAATTTTTTATCAGGATTCGAATTCTGGAGGAAGTGAAATTGCTTGGGCACGAGATTTAATAAAATTGGTGATGATTTTGATGTAGTGGAGAAAGAGACCCACCACTTTATGAGATGTGTGGTTGAGATTGAATTTTGGGTGAGTTTTTTTGTAAATAAAGAGTGTTAGTAAGAATAAAATATTAAAGAGGATGGTGGGACCATTGCCTTAAAAGGAAAGTGACATAATCTTGACAGACGCCCGATATAGTAATTGTGACATAGACTTGGCGGACGGAGGGAGTACTAATTTTCTGAAAATCGTTATTCAACATTATATATTATTTTATTCATCACGGTATACTGACTTATATATTTATTAGTTTCACATTTTACGAAAAATAGCAATCTCTCAGTTGTAACCTAACCCTACATCTGGAAGATGTTCAAATGAGAACCTTTATTTAAAATGATAACGAAGAATTATTCATAATCTTTCGATCATAAAAATCTATAGCGACTGTATCTTCGTGATTAAATTTTTATAAGTCGAGTGCAGTATTCTCACGTTCTCACAGTACTTATAATAACCGACTCCTACAATGTCATGCACAACTATACTTCCATTTATTTGCCATGTCATGTGGGCTTTGTGATTCGTTGGCGTGCTCAAAATTTATGGTTTCTCTTAAAATGTGAAAATTCGGTTTTGACATGTATATAGTAATAAAATTGTATATGGGTGATAGAATCTTGGACATTGTAAATAATGATTGCGAGATTTAGGTTTATCATATACGCACGTGGCTTAATTTTTGTGGCACATTAACAATGTGATCTGTCAAATGCTACCATTTGTATGAAATTGATCGAACAACCTATGTGCGGTAACGTGCCCATCACATGACTCAAAACAACATTTGTGTCTCTTAAAATAAATAATAATAGAAAAGATTTGGTGGAGTGTGACCAAATGAAGAAATAGGGCTTTCATCACATGAAACCTGCAATACTAAGAAAAACAATGTGAAAGAAATTCGGAGAGTTTGTAATAATCAGGCAAAAATGGTAACTCCCATTATAGTATATACAGTACAACTTGATTTTATTGTCCATTGTTGTTAAATCTAATATAATACTCCCTCCGTCCCAACGAAGATGCTACATATTCCTTTTTGGGTCGTCCTAACGAACGAAGATGCTACATTTCTAAATATGAAAAAAATAATAATAAGGGATTAATTGCAGAATTACAAGTAATTAATCACTCACTTATTACATTATCTCTCATACTTTATCATTTTATTATTTTATCTCTCTTACTTTATCACTTTATTACATTTTCTCTCATACTTTATCACTTTTATACTACACACTTAAAACACTAATCTACAACTCCTTAAATCTCGTGCCGAAAAGAAATGTCATCTTGGCTGGGACGACGGGAGTATATATTTAAAAAAAAAAAAAAACCCTTTATTTTTTTCCTCCATTTTTCTCTCTATTCTCCCACCAATTTTCTCTTTTCTCTTATTTTTTCTTCTAAATATCGACAAATTGAATTTATGAAAAATATATTCAATATGCATCTTAAATTTAAGTTCGTGACGTATGATAAAAATTATCAAAAATAAATTTAAAATGAATAACTTACGAAAAATTTAAAATGTAAAATATTTATTTATTTATTAAAATATAGTTGCATTTGTTTATATTTTGATTATGTTTAATAGTATTTATTTATTTAAACATATCATTTGATTCCGATATTCGTCGTGCATCACATGGATATTCGTCATGCATTCGTCCTTATTGTGATTAATAAATTTTAATAGAAAATAAATAAATTATAATTAAAATCCTAGTTAACTATTTGAATGTAATTATGGACGTTGCGCCGTACAAGAATTTTGCTCTTGTACCATAATGTATATATTATCTAAAAAATGTGACACTTAATATTTTCTTCTTGATCTTTTTTTGTGTGTGGGTGATTGCTTATTTTCTTGCAATCACTCGACTAGTCTTAATTCGACCAACCATTTGAATATTTCAAAATCAAAACAAATGTTTGAATAGATCAGATCAAACATCCTAAACATAGTAGTAGTAATTTTTTTTTTTTTTTAAAGCAGCACATAATTTTGACCACTCACTATCCAAGGACACAAATCCTATACGCATCTTAATTGGCTAGGTCAATGCTATAAGTGGTTATTCTCAAATGACAAAAATGTGCATTCAAACTATTAAAAAATATAGGACATAAGTCAGAGCCAAACAAATTCAAGATTTTATTTGGCACGGGTGTGATAATTAATTTATATACTATTATTTACAATTTTCTGGCTATTTGTATTTGAATGTATAGAATAGAAAGGAAGTGAGTATATATGAATTTCAAAATAGGTTTTTGAGATGTTTAATTATGTGCCAGCAAGGCAGCAACATGTACCAATACTATATTTTTCTTTAATTGGTAGATGTGGATGGATTCTCAATCAATCATTTCAATGTTATAATCATACAAGATGTAGCCTTTACAAAAATAGTTAGGTGGTCAACATGATACCTTTAAATCAATTTATGTTTTAACTAAAAAAATTGAATGTTGTATTTAGTAAATCAAACTATCTTACTTTTCACCCTCAGAATTATAATCATATCTGCCTAACTATTGGTGAAGAAATATTTGAATGGACCAGGGATAAGATATTGGTCTATTCAACCTAGATGCATTTAATTTGGTTGTTCTCAGTGTGTATATAGGAGGAGGGCTAGGCTAAAAAACAGGTATTATCATATAAAATACAAATCAATTAAAATATATGAATTTTATGTATAACACATATGAATTCGTTGTGTAAATATATGAATTATGAAAAATAAAATTTTCGCTACCTATAATGTTCGAACTCAAGACCATGAATTTATTCAACAGGCTGATGAATCAACCGTAAATCTTAATGATCTAAGAGCTGAATTTCAATAAAAACTCGTTTAATGTAAATCTTTTTAAAATATTGCACTTAAAGTAACTATAATTTCGTGGTAATAAATTGCTTTATAACTGTACTCTCTTTGGGATTCGAACTCAAAACCACTAAAGTGCAGATACTTTATAAATCAGGTGCAATTATTTTATAGGTTAAGTGCAAGATGTTTGTGGTTTGTACATTAAGAGAGATTTTTTATTTGATCCAATTCTTATAATGTTGCTATTTTTTGTGAGAAGTGAGAATAATAAGATTGCTATTTTTTTGTGAGAAGTGAGAATAATGAATAAGCCAATATATAATATTGAATAATGCAGTATATAGTGTTGAATAACAATATTCAAAAAATTGGTAAAATTTTCTTTCCCTCCATAACTAGAATCCAGGTAATTTTTTCCTCATCCAGGTAAATATAAGCTATATGATACATTAAATCAACACCTACAAATCAATATAAAAAAATTTCACTGTATATGAGGGTTGGCCCGAATTCGATAGAGCTAACCCGAAAATAATGTGTTCGCCTGATTATATGAATTTTTCCTCGTTACTTGATTTTCAATTTCATTATTTTACTTCTGAAAATTACTATCCCAAAAGTTTGTGAAATATATTTTTATTCAATATTAGAAAGTTATATCTCAACATTTTACTTATCTGTGTTTTTTAATCAGATACGTAACATAAAACATTTAGATGTAAAATTTATAAAATTATAATCATTTAACAAAAGTTTGTGCACCTTTATATCTCTAAGAGTTTCATATCAATTATTATATAAGACGATATTGAAATGTCGCTTATTTATGCTTGTATTACATTTAAAATATTCTCAATATAAATATATTAGTTAATTTTTTTAATAAATTTTTTAGCCCGACTAATTCGATGGGCTAGCTTGAAATCCAAACGTTTAAAGTTAGGATTGGAATAACCCAAAAAAAAAAATCAACCCAGTTAACCCGATAAACTCGATAGAGTTGACTTGAATACGATGAGTTGGCCCGATTGACATTACTAATTATGACCATTCCTACATCTAATCAGGGTTTGAATCTCGAAGGTGATGAAACTTTACCACATTAATTTAATACGACTGTTCATTCTGCATAATTGATTTGTTCGTAGATTTTTACTGACTTGTTCATTGATTTTATTTACTATATTTGTTTAATTTTTGGATAGATATCAAATTTGGACTCTAAATATAATAATAATATGATCTATAAATTATCTCACTCTTTAGTATATATAAGCATTAACACATCTCATTATATCTAATTTATATATACATATACACACATGTCTATATGTGGTGAAAATCATTTTCACCCGGTGAATTTAATGGTCATAAATGTTATAGGTACATTGTCCTTTTACTTCTTTCTCCCTCTTTTTTTTCCCCATAAAATTGATTACATATTGTGGTAATTAATACAACTACTTGAAATACTCGAAAAGGACACAACTACAAACAAAAAGAATAATATTGGAAGATAAAATATTCTTAAAAAAAAAAAAATACACTGCACTGCAGTATTGTATTCTTCGAACATTATTGAACACATTTGATTTCTTATAGTTGCACAATAAAATGAAATTGCCCTTCTTAATTATTTGTTGGTCATTAATGTTGGCCTTCTTGATGCGTTACGTTCTTTTAATAAAAAGAAAAGAAAAGAAAGGACAACAATTTAATAAATGATAATATTGTAATACTTCTTTACATTTTGCCTATGACAAATTTAGTACTCTTTCCATCCACGATAAATACTTCTAACACGAATTTTAATAAAATATGAATAAAGATAATAATAAAATAAGAGTTTTATTTTAAATATAAGTGAAGTGATGTGAAGCTTATTAATTATTAATTAAAAATAAATATGACATATTTTTTGTGGACGAATGAAAAAGAAAATTATAATATAATTTATGTGGACGGAGAGAGTACTATTTATACTATTCGCTATTATTAACCCTTATTTTTTGCGAACCAAATCAAATCATAAATAATTAATTCGATGAATTTTTTCGATCCGAAATTGATGTTTGCACACCCTTATAAATAAACAGTGTGACAAACTGCATGTGGAATCATAAAAAATTTGCAACTTTGTGCATATCATGTTAATCTGACTGTGAAAGCGGCTATTTTCCAACTTTAATCCATATTATACATATAAGCAAACAATAATAGAGAGAAACGATTTTGTATGGTTGTGAATGTAGTTCCAAGCCATCTTTTCTATTTGTTTCCTTTTATGATAATGGTCCTACCAATTTGTATTATCAATTCATTATTATAAATTACTGATATCATGTCTTGTAAATATTTATAATATAATATATGCCCAAGTAATAATATCTTTGGTCACCTACTGTCACATCAAAAATGAGATAAATTATGAATTTGTTAGTCTAATGATAGAATATTCAGGAATTATTTCATACGCGGTATGAATAAGATGTGATATATTTGATTGAGATATTTTTTATTATATATTATATTAATATCATATTTGACATAATATATTGAAATATCTGTAAAAATTTAATATGTTGCTTGATATAATGTATTAAAATTATCTAAAGTTAATAATAGCTATAATTAAGATTTGTACTATTTATAGCACGTCCGCATGTGGTATACTGAACCCCTCAAAATAGTATAATACTTTTGGACTTTAAATTTATAAAAGGTCGTGTGTTTCGTATTACTTATTATCAAATAAGATACTCCCTTTGTCCCATTGTTAATGGCACATATTTCATTTTGGGGTGTTTCAAGTTAAAATGCTCATTTCTATTTTTTGTTATAATTTACACTATAAATCACATGGGCCCATATTTATTTACACACTTTTACACTACAAATTACATGGGCCCACATACATTTACACACTTTTATACGATAAATCACTCGTAACAAACGAGCCCTTGATGTATGAGATTAAAATATCGAATATGTCATCATATATATGATTTTTAAAATTGAATGCCTCTCAACTAGGAAAAAAAAAAGTTAGGTTGATGTTTGCTCGTATGATCCCATTAGAGGCAGTATTGGGATACGATCGGCCACATCTAGGGATGGTAATTAATAATACACGTAGATTCGGGTACTTACGGATACTCGCCCCTAACGAATCAAGTATGGGGGTGAGACTTTGTGGACGGATTTAGAGGCGGGTACGAGAATATACTCGTGTCGGGTTCGGATCTGGTTCGGAGATATAGACCCACTCCGAACCCACTCCCGAAATTTCACCCCATACCCGATGTTAATATGAGTTTTGATTATGAAGATATATTTGAGTTTTAATAATTAAATTTATGGTTTGTTTAAAATGTTGAATGATACCATTATCTAGTTTGAGTTTTTATATACTATTACATTCGCCCGTGCGATGCACGGCGGATATAGGGGTGAAAAGCAATACCCGTCAAGAACCCGCTCCGTTGCCATCCTACACAGCAAGAGGCCAGGGCCATGCCTTATTTATTTATGTATATTTTTTAATTATTTTTTAGTTAAATATAATTAAACTATTATTAAATTTTAATTACAATCTAATAATTATAACTGAGTATTAATAACTTCTACAGAATAATATATTGATATTAGTTAGGAATGTCAATTCAGCTCGAAATTCATGGGCTAATCCGATTAATCCGTTAATCTGAGAGGGTTAGGGTTAAAAAATTTCAATCCAATAAGAATTACAACCCGAATAACCTGACATCCGATAGGGTCGGCCCGAAACTAACCTAAAATCTTATAGGTTTTACCCAAAAATAACGTGTTCGTTTGATTATATGAAAAAAAAATCGTTATTTGATTTTCAATTTCATTACTTTGCTCATGAAAATTAGTATAATAAGATTTTTTTTTTCAAAAGTTTGTGAAATGTATTTTGATCCAATATTAGAAATTCAATATTATTAGAAAACTTCTTATTTCACTTCTTTGTATTTTTTATTCAATACTTAGCATAAAATATTTTACATCAATACAATAAGATATTTTTTTTTTCCAAAAGTTTCGTGAATGTATTTTGATTCAATGTTAGAAATTCAATATTAGAAAGTTATACTTCTCATTTCACTTCTCTATATTTTTAATTCAATACTTAACATAAAATATTTTACATCAGTATAATAAGATATTTTTTTTTTCCAAAAGTTTGTGAAATGTATTTTGATTCAATATTAGAAAGTTGTACTTCTTATTTCATTTCTCTGTATTTTTTTAGAGTACTTCTTCTTCTTCTCTGTATTTTTAATTTAATGTACTTAACATAAAATATTTAGATGTAAAATTAAAAAAAATGATATTTATTTAATAAAAATGTTACATTGTTATGTTGATATTAAAATGTTACTATGTATGATGCAAACGTTCTGATTTATTATAATGGCAATGTATGTACGTATATATACTCGTGTTTTTAAATCCACAAATCAAAATATAAACATCAGTATGTTCATTAATTAAATACAATGTAAAGAACATATCTCAATTCAACTTATTTTTATATTATTATCGCATCGAGTCTACTTAAAAATGGATGAAAAAAAGAACTAGTCGTAGCCGCTATGTTAATTTGTAAATAGCAGTAAATGATAAGTTTGCGTGTTGGAGTTGACGGCGTCGTGTTGCGACCAAAATGCTTTCTCGTGCGACGCACGTGATTGCCGCTTTTCTATATTCGATCCAATCTAATCTCACACGTGCCGACGCGCTGGAATTTAGAGCCGAAAAACACACCTTCCTCGTTCCCCGCGCCACGTGTCGGCGCACGTGCTCGCCTCTCTTCGCCTACACCCTGCTCCTAAAAGCACCCGATCTTTTTCCTTTAATTTCCACCTTATTATTATTATTATTGTTATTATTATGGTGCTAAAAGGAACATCCTCAGGTCTATTGTCACCAAACAAAAAAAGTTTAAATATTAACAAGAATTTTCATTAGACGCATTTTTGGTCAAATATGTTAGTACATTATATTTTTAAATAGGGATAATTGCGTGAAAATACACAAATTTTGCTAAAAATCCATATTTGACGCGAAGTTCGGATTTTACATTTTAATACACCAACTTTCGTTGTTGTCCAAATTTGACACGACTTAATTCTTAAAAATTCAAAAAACGACTCCTTTTTGTAAATAATTATACAAAGACCCACTTATTTATTATTTGGGACATTTAAACCAAAACAAGATATTTCCTTATGATGTTTTCTTATAATCTTTGATCCGCACCTAAAATGGTTTAAAAGAAAACATCATAAGGAAATATCTTGTTATGGTTTAAATGTCCCAAATTATAACATAAGTGGGTCTTTGTATAATTATTTACAAAAAGGGGTTGTTTTTTGATTTTTAAGAATTAAGTCGTGTCATATTTGGACAACAACGAAAGTTGGTGTATTAAAATGTAAAATCCTAACTTCGCGTCAAATATGGATTTTTGGCAAAGTTTGTGTATTTATGTGCAATTTTCCCTTTTAAATACAATATATTTAACATATGTAATTTGCAAACTATTGCATAAAAATTATATATTTATCTACTGTGCATATAAAATAACGGCTGAAATTTCTTTTCTCACTAAAATAAGAAATTCCATCAAACATGTTCATATTCGAATACATGCAATTTCTTATCAGATTTGTAATAAAATATTAATTTGTATTGGATTTTGATATGTTAATTTCAAGCATACAATATCGACAAAAAATAATAATGATCTTATTTTATTTTACATTTAATGAACATTAAATCAAGGGTATAGTAGCCTCTCTTAATCCTTAATTAACTTTTGCATAACCAAACACGAGTAAAATAATTAATTAGAACAACAGGTGTTAAGATGTCCGCTTGAGCCGGCTTTAAGTCCCATTTGAGTATAAATTATAATTTTAATATTCGATTATATAATTAATTATACTTTAACTTTAGCTAATACTACACTATCATGTGATAATATCACCACGGGAGTGACATTTGTTAAGCACGTCTCTTTTTTAAAAGCATCATTACATTGACATTATATCAGTGATTAAATTTATCTAATTGAACGTATTTCGAAGGCCAAAGATTAATCTAATTCAAGTGCTTATACAATTATGTAACTTTTGAAATTTTAGATTGAATTCTGACTGTGCGAATAGACATTATTATTATTATTATAACTATCATGTTTTTCATTTCGTTATAATTAGAATATATATATATAGGGATACATCGTGAAGTATGATCATATTCTTTTAATTAATTCAGAATTTATTAGGTAAAAGTGTTTGGTTTCTTTTAAACATACATAAGATGCTTTTATCCAATCCAATGTAAACAAAGATTTTCATATCAATAAATAAATTTAAAAAATATATATATTTTAATGTTGAATCCAAAGTTTAGTTTATTTTTAAAATTTGTACAAACTATCATATTTTATGGCCAAAATAAATTGAAGAATTAGTTTAGTTTTTTTTTTTTTTTTTGATAAGGAAAGTAAATATTATAGAACGAAAAGGCACCAGTAGTACCAAGAAGATTACAAAATCATCGGGGATTCATCATTCGACATCCACCTATGAATCCCAACTCCATCATTAACAAAACCAAAAATTCTACCCCAACTCCACACTCTAGCTTTGATTTCTCCAAACAGGTTTGCACTCTCCCATCTTTTGTTCTCAAATCTACTCTCATTACGCATTTTCCAGATAAGCCAAGTAGTACAACACCAAAGAGCCATCAAGAGCTTCTTATTTCTTTTCCGGCCACTCAAACTAGTAAAGAACTGAAAGTGCGAGGACACTTCATATGGCTGCGCCATGCTAACTCCGAGCCATTGAAAGATTGCTTCTCATACCTTTGAGGTCTTTGGACAGTGGATCAACAAGTGGTTCGTGGATTCCTGCCGATGAAAACAGGCGTTACATCCCACCTCGACTTCACACAGCATCACATTTCTTCTCAAGAGATTGTCACACGTCGGAATTCTGTTCTTCAAAATTCTCCATGCGGTAAGCTTGACTTTGTTTGGAATAGGGATCTTCCACACCTTCGTACTCATATCAGTTTCCTCCACCGCCTCCGTAGTCTCGTTTGCTTGATCTTTAATAGCTTCATAAGCGGACTTGGTTGTAAAGCCTCTCCCGATGTCGCCACTCCATGTCCATCCGTCCTTGTTACCTGCACACAGATTAGTACCAGAAACAAGGCTAAGCAACTCCGAAACTCCTTCCCTCTCTCTCTCAAATAGCTCTCTTCTCCACCTTAAATCCCAACACCATCCAGTATCAGTCCATTTCCCAACTTCACAGATTGCAGCTTCTTTATTAGCACTCAACTGAAAAAATCTAGGAAAAGTAAACTTCAACGGCTTTTGTCCAACCCACCACTGACTCCAGAATTTAAAGGTCTTCCCATCCCCCACCTTTGGCTTCAAATTTTGAACAAACCAAAAATTGCTCGCCCCTCCCGCCGCAGAAACGATCTTCGGCCACCACCCATCTCTAAATCTACCTTTCCCCGCGTTTTCCAGACCTGTCTCTCCCCACTCAACCTCACCATAAATGGACCTAACAATTTTAGCCCAAAGCATGTCCCTTCCAGTAAGGTACCGCCACAACCATTTAACGACAAGTGCCTGATTAAACCACTCAATATTTTTAAGTCCCAAGCCTCCTTCATCTTTTGAAGCACAAAGTACCTTCCATTTCACCCAAGCAATCGCACTTTTACTAGAACCCCCTCCCCACAGAAAATTACCAAGTAAAGCATTTAAAGAACTCACAATTGATTTTGGTAAACAGGTAAAAGAGAGCTGGTAAATCGGTATAGATTGAAGCACAGCCTTCACCAAAGTCACTCGGCCCGCGAGAGAGAACTTCCCATTTTTCCACGAATCGATTTTCTTTCTCACCTTCTCAACCAAGTATTTCCAATCAGCAACCTTTTTGCCCTTGCTACCCACTTTAATACCGAGGTAATTGAAAGGTAAGGAGCCTACATCACAACCCAAAACAGCCGCCATCCTCTCGATCTTATCCTCCTCGACCCCAACTCCGAAGAGACAACATTTTTTGAAATTCACGGCAAGCCCT
Source organism: Salvia miltiorrhiza (assembly GCF_028751815.1). Lineage (NCBI taxonomy): Eukaryota > Viridiplantae > Streptophyta > Magnoliopsida > Lamiales > Lamiaceae > Salvia > Salvia miltiorrhiza. Next base: position 55,604,571 of record NC_080391.1, read on the forward strand.
GACAGTAGCTGGAACACTCTGAGAATCCTTTTAACTGCCACTGCATTTCTTTCATCATCCTCCATCAAGAAGACCGTGTCATCGGCGTATTGGAGGTGCGAAATTGAAATGTAATCATTTCCTACCTTTACCGGCTTAATCAGCTCCTTCTCAACAGCTCTCGTGATCAAAGAGTGGATCCCCTCCGCTGCAATAAGAAAGAGAAATGGGGAAAGCGGATCCCCCTGCCGTAATCCTCTTTCTAAACACACCTCACCAGATGGAGATCCATTCACCAAAATATTCGTCGTCGCCGAGGAGATACAACCTCGAATCCATTTCCTCCATAATGGTGCAAAATCCATTCTTTGAAGCATTAAATCCAAGAAATCCCACTCGACAGAGTCATATGCTTTCGCGAAATCCACCTTGAAGATAATCCTCCCTTTTCTCTTCTTAGTAGCCTCCGCGATTGCTTCATTTAGAACCACGACCCCATCAAGGATGTAACGGCCGCCAATGAAGGCGCTCTGATTATCCGAAATAACTGAATCCATGACCTGCTTCATCCTATTCGCCAAAACCTTCGCAATGACTTTGTAGAGGCTACAAATAAGTGAAATAGGCCTAAACTCCTCAAGTGAGCAAGCTCCTTCTTTTTTAGGAATGAGAACGATGAATGAAGAGTTACATCCCCTAGGGATTTTGCCATTGGAGTGAAATTCAGTCATCACCTTTAAAAAATCTTTCTTGATAATCTCCCATGATGCTTTCCAGAACTTGAGGTTAAAGCCATCCGGTCCCGGGCTCTTGTCACCGTCACAACTCCAAATGGCCTCTTTAATTTCTGATTCTGAAAAAGTTTTGATCAGCTCCGCATTAATCGCTGCAGAAACTTTCCGAGCAGTGAAATCTCCCGGTATCATAGGTAGGACGCGCGGCGTCTTCTTGAAGTGATTCTCGAAGAACGTTTTGACGTTCTCCTTAATGGTCTTTGGATCCACGATCCAGCAGCCCCCAACATCAAGCCCTGCAATTTCATTCTTCTTTCTTCTCCCAACAATTGCTTTGTGATAAAAACTAGTATTCAGATCGCCCTCCTTGACCCATTTGACTTTCGCCTTTTGTTGGAGAAGACTACATTTTTCTTTGGATTTAAGGAAAATCTTTGCTCGTAATTCATTTCTCCTGATTGTCTCACTCTCCTCAAGACCAAAGGTGTCATAAAAAATGTCCAGCTCCTGAAGTTCATCCTTAAGATCTGTCAATCCGTGCTCAATGTTGCCATAAATCCTCAGATTCCACTCTTTCAACGCACTCTTCACCACTTTCAATTTCTCTTTGAACACAAAGCAGCTCCATCCTTCAATCTTAGCTTCATCCCAAGATTTCCTTACCAACGCGCAAAAATCTGGGTGAGAGAGCCAAGAATTGAGGAACCTAAAAGGTTTGGGTCCCCAGTTCTTGGTTTTTGTAGTTAGGAAGATCGGACAATGATCCGACACTGATCTCTGAAGCCCCCTTCCGACTGTGTCCGCCCATTCCTGCATCCATTTCTCGTTGACCATAAATCTGTCTAGTTTGCTCTTACATCCTCCACCAGGTTGATACCACGTAAACTTTCTCCCCTGTGTTCTGATTTCCAGCAGATTACTTTGCCGAATAAAAGCGTCAAAAGACCTTGCATCTGCTTGATTAAAGACAGCACCTTTCCCCACCCTTTCTCCCGGATCACGCACTGCGTTGAAGTCGCCAAGAAAACACAGGCAAGAGTCTTTGTTTTGAAGAGCAATGAGCTGTAATGTATCCCACAAAGATTCCTTTTCGGTGGTTCCCATGGGCGCATACACATTAACAAAACAACAATGCAGGCCTCCTTGTAGCCAAATCCCATTAACAATAACAGCCCCCGTCACGTTCCATTTACTAGTTGCCACAAACTTATCCTTGTTCCAGACCGATAGTATTCCACCCGATCTGCCTTCTGACTCCCTCACAGCCCAATCAAAATTACTCATCCCCCACCACTTATCACACATTGAGGAACAGAAAATTTCCATTTTGGTTTCCTGAACAAAACAAAAATCTAAAGCATTTTTCCTAACCAATTCTCCGATATCACTCTGTTTAATGGAACTCCCCAAGCCTCTAATGTTGTAAGATAAAATATTCATTAAAAACCTGTTTCAATATCACCCACGACCGTCGGATGTCCTGCCTTTGCTTTTTGCTCCTTCAATTGCTCGATCATGACCGCGTCTTGGTGATTGCTCGACAAACCCAACTTCTTGGCAAAGAGCCATGTTCTTGTATCTTCATCTCTCTCCGAATTCTCCCAATCCACCTCAGTAGATCGCGAGCCGCTTCCATTCTTGCCCATCTCACCCTCTGATTCAATATCAGCAATGAAATTGCCCCAAACTTGATGCTGATTTTCGATGGCTTTTGATTTCTGAGTTTTCTTCCTCGGACCTCCTCCTCGTCTGTTCGCCGTTCCTTTCTTAGAAACAACCCCCGCAGTGAGAGAATCTGGTACCCTCGAGGGATCGCACTCCTCCCCCTCAAGTTCATTTTGAAATTCCTTCTCTTTCTCGTTTCTACTCCCTTCATTGATCTCTCTACCTCCAGTCTGTGGCTCATTTGAAGGCGATTTATCAGTCCCTTCGGAGGAAACCCGCTGGACTTGGCTTCCTTTATCTGTGTCAGAGTAATGTGAGAACGGGCCATTAGTTTCCACAACCTTCCTCTCGAGTTCCGAGACGCCATTTTTTTGAGTAACCGAATCGTTTCCTTCACCGTCCTCTGTTTCCGACTCGACGATGAAAGCCTTCGCCGGAGACTGTGAGATATCTTGTAAAGAACATTCTGAGTCAGCATCTTCGTCCAAAGACCACACTTCCTCCTCCGGGGAAACGAAATTATAGGGCATTTCTTCCACCCGGATTTGGAACGAAGCACCGTCGATTTTACATTTCAGTATGTTTCCGATGGAGTTGAACCCAGTAGACATCTGTATAAAAGCCACGTCCAGCCTCTCTTTCGTTCTTGTTTTTTCTTCAATTTTCAGAAGCAACCCGAACCTCGCGCTTGCCGTACTGAAGAAACGAGAATTCCAAACATGTAGCGGGACTCCGGTCCATTTAGTCCAGACAACTCTTTGATAGTTGATATCAACAAATTTCCAAGGCCTCCACCACTGCAACCAGAAGTCTCTCCATTCGTTGAGCTTATTGAGATTTTCATCGGTCGTCTGCTCGTTGCTGCTTTGGATTAGGACCATGTTGCCACCGAGGGAGTTCAGCTTAAAACAACCTGCGCATTCACTATTTATTTCCTCTCGAACTTCCTCCCAGAGAAACTCAGATTTAATGTAACCTGTAAAAGCCCCATTAAGCCAAACCAAGTCTTCTTCCGTCGTCTTGAACTGTAATGTTTCATCATCAAGTTCTTTATCATCTTTAGCACCTGTAAGAGCTTCCTTAAAAGAGACACCTGCGTGCCTATTATACACCTTCATGGTGCATGGCTGTATCTGTTCCAACTTCTTTTCTTTGACGCTATTCTGCTCATTCCTTTTCTTCTCATCAACCCTTTCGAATTTAGGTTTATAATCCCTTTGGAATTTAGGCTTATAAACTCTAACCTTATAACTGCCAATCCAAAGTTTGTTCAGGTCCACCAGTAAAGTCTCGGACCTCTCCACCTTTTCAAATCGAACAAAACCGAACGGTCTTCCCCAAAGATCTCTCTTCCTTGGGCAGTATACATCCACCGTCTTCGCAACCGTCTCGAACTTACGTCTGAGAAAATCAAGGCTGCAATCCTCTGGGATGTTGTTAAAGAAAAAGGTTGTAGTGTCATCACGTTCATTCGAACTCCAATCTCTCCTCCCATTCAAACTGCTCCGATTCCAGCTTCTTGCCTGTTTTCTCTCTACATGTTTTGGACCAATCCCTCTTCTTCTCACCACTCTCCACTCTCTCTCGCTCTGTCTAGGCTCCATTGTAGAAAAATCACCTGTTTTATGAAGTAATCAACTACAACGAACAATACATCAATCTAACCAAACATCTGTAAGATAAGCTCTGTCCTTAAACTTTGCTAATTTCAGTTCAAGTCTTGTCCATTCGTTTCAACATGGCACTTTCAATTCATTACAGTTATCCTACAATACATTCAACCCCAACAACAACCCATCTGCTTGAAAACCTTCAAGGTAATTTGCTGTCTCAAGTACTAAATTCAGTTCGCATCCATATCAACTGCACATCACCCGAGATAAGGAAGTAGAACTTAGCTTTTGAATAGGAATGGCTGACTTGCGGATCTGGACGCTGATCTTTCAAAAAGAGTCAAAAGATGCGCGTTCTCGCCGGACTTGAGGGCTGCGTTGGGCCTGAAGGCGTGGTCTCGCCGGAGTGAATAGTCTCGCTGGTCTGGAGTTGAAGGTAGCTACTGCAGGTTTCGCCGGAGAAAGGTGTCGCTGATCTGGATTCGAAGGGAGACTACTTCTGGGCGCCGTATCTGTGGGCGTATCTGGCTGATAACTGTGCGCGGTAGGGGAGGGCTCGGCTAAGATGACGTGGCCGGCAAAGACCTCAGGGCGGCGGATCTGGACGCTGATCTTTCGTAAAGAGTCGGAAGGCCTAGCTGAAGCGCGATCTCGCCGGACTGGAGTGCTGCGGTAGGCCTTCTTTAGTCCGACATCAGCGGCAGAGCTTCTTCAGTGGCAAGGGGTGAGACCGACAGTGGCGGTGGCAGCCTGGCAGCGGCAGGGAGAATACGACGGCAGTCGGAGAGGGAACTCCGGCAAACTCCAGAGATGGCGCAGCAGGTGAGTGATTAGATTTGGGAGGGGTGGAAAATCACGGATTTTTTGACAAAATTGAATCAATTTGCAGATGGAGGCTGAGCTGAAAATCAAATGGAGACGGAGGACAGGGAAGTGAGGTCCTGAAGAATTAGTTTAGTTAATCACGATTATTTATTTTTTAAATTAATTACATTTTTATTTAATCAAATAAATTTGATCAAATTAAATTAACAACACAATTCAACTTGAATTAATCTCAATCACTTGTCAATTAAATGTGGGGTTTTTTGGGAGGGTAAGAGCGTCATTTTTCTAGGTGTTATTTTGGTATATAAAAAAAATCAATGTGGGGTGAGATGATTTAGATAAATAAGAATGAATAAATATGAAAATGCTTGGAGACTTAAGATAAATAAAAATGCAAACATATGGTGATATGCCACATAGGATTATTCCATTTCCTTATTATATATGCGATGATTTTAATACTCGTTTTCGTCCTAAACCCATATAATAATATCCACTAATTTCTCAAATTTGTTTAAATTTATAAAATGTGTAATCAAATAAAACTTAAAGCAATAATTGATCAATAATCTCAATAAAATTTAAAACAATATGCACCTATTTATTTCAAATACATCTAAATATCATTTATTTATTTGTTTGAAGTTAACTACTCCCTCCGTCCACGAAAGAACTTCCTATATTTCCTTTTTGTGATGTCCACAAAAGAACTTCCTACTTATTTTTGGACTATACCCACCACTTATAATAACTCTTACTTTCACTTTTTCACAACTCCCAATATTAATTATAATACTTTTTCACCACTCCCAATACACTCAATAACTTTTTCTCCACTCTTAATACACTCAATAATATTTTTCTTAAAACGCGTGCCACTCCCTCCTAGGAAGTTCTTTCGTGGACGGATGGAGTATCATTTATTGAGATTTTCAAATGGTAAAGTTTAATAATTATTTTATTTAAATATTGAATTGTAAAATTTAATATAAATCCAATAATCTATTTATTTCAAATACTTATAGTATCTATAAGTATCCTTTTATTTATTTTGTACGATCAAATTTAATTGAAAACCCTAATTATATCAAATACATCTATAATTTTATTTTACATTTACAAATGTTGAAATTTAATAACCATTCTATATAGATTTTGAATTGTGAAGTTTATATATGTTTTCAATGTGGGAAACTATTGTTATTATAGAAAAAAAAAGGAGAAACTATTAATTTGGGATGCATATTAACAGTATCTTTTTTATTTAAATTTTTCTATGATAAAGTTTAATAAAATATCAATGTTGGGAATGATGATTTGGCTAATGTATAAATGGCGGTTGAACCTTTTATTGAGATTATGAATTCATGGAGTATTGTATAAATTCAATTCAATGTAGGAAAGGATTTAAGATAATTAAAAATAATGGATGAAGTGAGATGCCACACTATAATATATATTTTCTTCTGTATTAATAGATTGAGTCGAAATCCCCTAAAAAAAAAAAAGATCGAGTCAAAATGAATTTAACTCAATATTATTTTATTTTGATAAAAATATTTTTAAAAAATCAATTTTCAATTTAATTAATTTATAGCCAATCATAAGGTGATCAAATAGGGTCATTCGAAACCAGGGGGCTTAGCCCACTGGCCACCGGGTCCTCACTTAAGTGAAGTGACCCGGGTTCGATCCCTCTTGGGAGCGAATTGGAGATTGGAGATATAAGGTGGATTTGGTGAATGGAGAGATAAGGTGGTTCTTGGAGTGGATGAGGAACTAATTACTAACATCTAACATGACTTTGCCCGTCAACCAACAGAGAATTGTTTGGACAAGATGGACGGGCGTCCCCCTTCACGCTTGGTGTAGCAGATTCTTCGGTTTGGCTTGCGCCAGCTTCGGCCTTGTTCTTAAAATTGATGAGAAATCCATCAACAGGGAGAGGCTGGACGAAGCTTACGTCCAGATCTCAACGGGGCTGAAATCGGTGGACAGAATTTTCCAGTGCTGCGTCGACGGAGCTTCCTTCCATATTCGCGTTGAAGAAATGCAGAACTTTGCTCCTGACGCTACTCCTTTAGTTGAGTCCAGCGACGAGGAGACCTCCAACTCTGATTGGTCATGTGAAGACGAAGTCCCGGCGCCGGAGAATGCCATCATCGGTTGCTTTCCTCTGTCCGAAAATCAAGAAGGCGACGCCTCGATTACCAAAGCCGGCGGCCTTTCACCTCCCCCATGCAACCTCGAATGTGAAACCGTTACCAACGCACGCGTCAATGATGAGGGCGCAACAACCGAGGTTGATGATGTGGGGATTGAGGCGCCCAACGGTCTGCCAGACCCCTCTTACTCCCCTCTGGGCTCGGGCTCTGGACTCGCCCTTTTTTCTGAACAAGGGCTGGAAGCCCAACAACAGAATTCTGCCTTGGCCCATTTTGACACGTCCCCCCAAGCCCAATGTCCCGAGACCCATTTTCCCCCAATCTCGTCACAAAAAGAACCCTTTGAGGGCTCTGACTCCCAGCTTCGAGAAACCATGAATCAGCGTGAATCTCAGCCGGAACTTCTTCCCGCGAGTCCCCCTGCTGAAACGGAGCACAGGAACCTTACTGATCGAGCTCTTACAGGCGGTGATGACGCCGGAAAGTTTCGAAAGAAGGAGGGCCGGGGCAGAAATCAAGCTCAGCGGAACAAATCGAAGAATCCTAAGAGAACCCAGAAATTTCTCGATTGGAAGAAACAAAGGCAGAATTGGGGAAATTTCATCGCGGAAATCGAACCGGCGGAGGCAGAGGACCAGCATGTCGAACCCAAACGCAAATCGCCAAGGGGCTCTCTTGACTTCAGGGGTACATCTTCGGCTTCAGAGGAAGGCCTGAAAACGTGGGAACTAGGCAAAGAGCTTGGCTTGTCAAGTGCTCTCCCAGATGAAGAAATGGCAGCATTACTTTCTCAAGAGAAGACCAAGGCTGATTGCACAGAAGAGCTCGGAGAAAAAGGTAATTGTCATCCATGAATTTACTTTCCTACAATATTCGTGGCTTGGGGAGTGGGGCAAAGAAAAGAGAGATAGGCGACTTTATCACAAAACTGGACATTGATTTTTGTTTTGTGCAAGAAACCAAAATGGAATCCTTTTCGGAGAAGGTTTGCCTCGGTTGGTGGGGCGCGAATAGTTGTCGTTCTGTGGTCAGAGCGGCGGAGGGAAGATCAGGAGGCATTCTTACGGCGTGGAACTCGGAAAAGTTCGTCGCCTCAAGTTACTGGGACATGACGGGGGCGGTGGTAGTGAATGGATGGTGGATCCCGGGAAACATCTCGTGTTGTCTCGTTAATGTGTACGCTCCGAACGACACAAGAGAAAAGCTTAACCTGTTCAACTCTTTGAGTATCCTTGCTGATCAGTTCTCTGACGTCTGCCTCTGTATTGCGGGTGATTTCAACGCAATACGAGAGCCAGGAGAAAGAGTGGGAAATGGCGATTGTCTTCGGAACTGCGAAATGAGAACCTTCGACTCCTTCATCAGGAACGGCGAACTTACTGAAATCCAAACTCAAGGACGAAAGTTCACCTGGTATCAGCCGGATGGGAGGTGTAAAAGCAAGCTTGACAGATTTCTCGTTAACCAGCGTTGGCTTAACGCGTGGCCGTCGTCTTCAGCGCGTGGCCTCCAGAGAACTCTGTCGGATCACTGTCCGATCCTCTTATCGTCCAAATTGCTTAACTGGGGACCGAAGCCTTTTCGCTTCATAAATGCTTGGCTGTCCCATCCAGATTTCCTGAGGATTGTGAAGGACACGTGGAATCAAAACCAGACTAGGGGCTGGAGCTGCTTTGTCTTCAAAGAAAGGCTTAAAAGTTTGAAGGCCGAATTGAAGAAATGGAACAAGGAGGTGTTTGGAAATATCGACTCCAAGATTGAGGAACTCAAGGAGGAGATTCACAGATGGGATTTGGTGGATGATACGTTCGGCCTCGAGGAGGTGGAAATTCTCAAAAGAAACGAAGCCAGAGCCAACCTCATCATTCATTCCAAGAACAAAGTGAGCCTCCTTCAACAGAAAGCAACCAATAGATGGATCACTGACGGCGACCTCAACACAAACTTCTTCCACAGAGCCATCACGGGACGAAGAAAGAAGAATCAACTAACTGGACTACAGTTTGGCAACCGCTGGACCGACGATCCTGGGGAGGTGAAGGCTCTCGTCAAGAATCACTTTGAATCAGTTTACAAGAAATGTGACAGAATCCTCCCGATTCTTCCCCAAGATTTTGTGAGCCGTAAGCTCTCTGAGGAAAGCAAGTTGTCCCTGGTCTCCACCTTCACGGAGGAAGAAATCAAGGATGCAATCTGGGAGTGCGACGGCAACAAAAGCCCTGGGCCAGACGGCTTCAACTTCTGTTTTTGGAAGGCCTCTTGGGAGATCATTAAGGACGAGTTCCTTAAAGTTATGTCGGATTTCCACAAATACGGGAAGTTGCCTAGAGGAAGCAATTCTTCTTATATTGTTCTCATCCCGAAACAGGTTAATGCAAGCTCTCTTGATCAATTCAGACCCATTTCCCTCATCGGCAGTTTGTACAAAGTCATCGCGAAGGTCCTTGCTAGAAGAATGAGGCGGGTGATGGACTCAATTATCTCGGACAACCAGAGCGCCTTCATCGGTAACCGGTTCATACTTGATGGGGTGGTGATCTTGAATGAAGCAATCTCAGAAGCTAAGAGGAGAGGGAAGGGCAGACTTGTTTTCAAAATCGATTTCGCCAAAGCCTTTGATTCAGTCGAGTGGGACTACCTTGACACAATGCTTGACCGTTTCAACTTCGACCCAATCTGGAGAAAATGGATTCGCGGGTGTCTTGATTCGGCATCGGCTGACGTGCTCGTTAACGGATCTCCGTCCGGCGAATTTCGCTTGGAAAGGGGTCTCAGGCAAGGAGATCCACTCTCGCCGTTTCTCTTCCTTATTGCCGCCGAGGGCCTCAACTATTTGATCGAGAGGGCCGCCGGGAAACAGCTCCTGTCGCCAATTGAGCTAGGCAACGACAAGGTCCAGATCACTCATTTACAGTACGCCGATGATACGGTTTTTATCTTGCAAGACAAAGAGGATGACGTCAAGGTTGTGGAACAAATCTTGAAGCTCTTCCACCTACTGTCGGGCTTGAAGGTTAACTTCAACAAGTGCAGTCTTACAGGCTTCGGGGTCGACAGATGCAAAGTCGAGAGAATGGCGGCAGCTTTGAATTGCAAAGTGGGGACGACTCCGTTTAAATATTTGGGAATTAAAGTGGGAGGAAGGAGACGGAGCATAGACCAGTGGCATTATCTCTCTGAGAAGGTCAGGAAAAAGATTGAAGGGTGGAAGTCTAGGAAGCTTTCTCTGGCCGGCCGGGCAACCTTGGTGAAAGCCGTTCTTCAAGCCATCCCAACTTTCCAGCTTTCCTTCTATGTGATTCCTAAAGCAACCGTCAAATCCCTGATCTCGTTCTCTAGAAATTTCCTTTGGGGTGGGAGCGATTCCCCTTGCTCAATTCCATGGGTGAAATGGGACGCCTTATGTCTGGGGAAAAAAGAAGGGGGGTTGGGTTTCCGTAATATCGAGTGGTTTAATCACGCCTTGATGGCGAAGTGGGTTTGGCGGTACCTTCAAGGGAGAGGCAAGCTGTGGGCTCGAGTCGTTAGATCTTGCTACGGGGATGTCGTGTGGGGAGAGGGGGGGCTCGAGCTGGCGGGCTCCCACACAGTGGGGTCAGGGTGGTGGCCGAAGGTGCTGTCGTTAGGCGGTGGGGAGAACGGGAGGGGATTGTGGAGCGGTCTTACCCGGAAAATTGGGAATGGGAAAGACACATTTTTCTGGACCGATAGGTGGGTCGGCCATAAGCCTCTTAAGCTTGTTTTTCCAAGGCTCTTCCACCTTAGTGAGAATCAAGAAGGCTGTATTGCTGACTTTGGGGAATGGGTGAATGGAAGTTGGGTGTGGAAATTCCGATGGAGAAGGGAGGTTTTCGATAGAGAGCTCGGAGCTATTAATGATCTTCTTGCTTTATGTTCTTCAGTTCTGGTTTCTGCAGATCATGACGACTATTGGCATTGGAGTGCTTCTCCTGATGGAAATTACACCACCAAATCGGCGTACTCCTTGCTCTCGGCAATCAGCCCCTCACCACTCCCGCCCACTGACGTTGACACGAAGCTGCTGTCAAAGATTTGGTCATCAAAAGCCTCCCAAAAGGCTAGATTTTCAGCTTGGAGAACGCTGAGGAACAGGCTGCCTACCTGCGACAACCTCTCTAAACGGAACATCCCTCTTGATGTCGTCGAATCTCTTTGCAGCGCCTGTTTCAGCCCCGAGACGTGCAATCATGTGTTTCTCTGTTGTCCTAAAGCTGATAGAGTCTGGGACGAGATTCAAAAGTGGATCGGGAGAAGCACGATTCGCCCAAACCTCGTTAGCTCTCACTTCCTCTCGTTCACTAACCTCTGCAAGGAGAAGAAGGGTAGGAGATTCTTGACGTCACTTTGGTCCTGTACAGTCTGGCAAATCTGGAGAGATCGCAACGCCTGCAGGTTCGAAGGTGAGCAGCCCGATGTTCAAAAAACGGTCGACAAAATCAAGACACGCATGTGGAGCTGGAATAAACTCTTTAACTTGTTTGGCCAGGAGCCTTCTTTCTCTGCTTGGTTCTCGCAAGAGATTACCTCTCTCATTGTGTAACTTTGGGGTACCTCTGGTACCTTTCCCTTTTTTCTTAATATATCTTTCTTTTACCAAAAAAAAAAACATGACTTTGCCCGATCAAAAAAAAAAAAAAAAAAAAAAAAAAAAAAGGGTCATTCGAAAAAAAAAAAAGAATAAATACTATAAAAAACAAACTTCAAAACCAAGCAATTCCCACTATGTAATTTAGTTAGATGTTATTTTGTGAAAATTTCAACCCGCACACAATAAGATTCTGGCGTGCACTAACTACTTAATAATTAATCTCGAGGCTCCACCCCACCAATCCCCTTTCGCCACGTGGCGACATCATGTGACACATTATTGGGCGACGCGAAAAAGTTTTTGTTGGACTAATTACAGAGTTTCGCACTAATTAAAACACGCTATTTCGATACTCAAGAAAAACAAAATAAGAATAGATTTTTCCCTTTCTTTTTTCGTCTTCAAAAAAAAAAAAGTCGAAACACGCACACAACAGACACCATTTCCGTCACGACTTTTACTACTACGTTTTTTTTTTTTTTTTTTTTTTAAATAAAACTTTTACTGACTATTCGTTCAAAAACTATTACTACTAATTTCATTCAAAATGTAGCGGATTGACATAGGATTTCTTTTACTACCAGCTTTTTGACTTTTATTAATGGATGCACACAAATATATAGCGAGTGATTCAAATAACTTTATATATATTATACCAAATTAAATTATTTATAATGATCTTTAAATAGAAAATTTACCGTGAATTTATTATTTTATTGAATAAGTTCGTGATTCATGATTCGAGTTTTATAGTTGGTAGTTTTTTTTTTTTTTTTTTTATCATTTTGTGAGTATAAAGAGAATGCATATTTTCGTAATAAATAAGATTAATAATGAATAAGTCAAAAATATAAATTTACGAATAATCTGCTTGTAATACATGAATAGCGTATTTAATTAATATTGTGAAATTTTGTCCCATACAAGATTTGAACTCGGGTTTGAATGAGCATTCATGCATTACAACCAGCTTATTCATAGATTTATATTGCTAATTCGTAAATTTATACTAGCTTATTCGTTATTTTTTTCATTTACACGATAATTTGAATAGATTAATATTAGTAATAAAATTTGAATATTCGACATTTCAGATTCATTCTAAATTTTCAATACATTTAATTATTCTTACTGAATCTATTCTCTCTCTATATATAGACTCATTTGAACTTGTGATACTTGTTGGTGACGTCAATCACGGTCCAAAAATATATTCATCAATACTTAAATTACTTTGATTATTTTATTTTGCTATACTCCCTCAGTCCTACGAAATTAGTTCCCGTTTATTTTATATAGATTAAGAATAATTAATGTTATTTAGAAAATATAATTTACAATGTAATTATTTCAAAAATAATTTAATGCGTCATATATCATTTTTTTAAAACATTGTCTATGAATATTTAAATAAAATAAATTATTTAATTTAATTTTAATTAAAAATAATAAACTAAATTTTTGGGATATCCTAAAAAAATAACTAAACTTCATACGATGTGAAAGTAGTAAATAAAAAAATAATGTGGGGCTTTACTCTCGTGCCATGTATCATGTATGGTTCTTTACTTGACACGTTGCCATATTAGTTTGGGAGTTGGCAAAGGTCCAATTTCAACATATAAAGTAAGTTTAAGGGCAATATTTTATAATTCAAAAAAAAAAAAAAAAAAAAAAAACAGCCCACAAGTTAGAACAAAAACCATCCTTTTTTTTCTTCTTGCCGATAGAATTGTAGATAGAAAATAAGAAAAAGAAGTATACTTTCTTACCCATAAATTAATGATTGATTCTTTTTATAAAATTAGATGTTTGCGAGGAATGAGCTAGAATTTAATTTGACCTTTATCTTTTGAGCTGTTTTCAAAAAGATCATTCTTTGAAATTTTATTGGGAAGTTCACATAAATATATCAGATTTCTTACGTTATCGATTAATTATTTCAATTTGCCATTTCATGAAGAGAGCAAAGAGAATTTGACATGCAAATATTTAATAACAAAAAAGTTAAATATTTAAAAAATATATTTATTTATAAATTTTGTTAGAGATTCAAAAAGAATTTAGTTAGTTTTATTGTTCTTTTTTTTCATATTGTAGGATTTTCGTAATTTTTAAATTATTGTTATTATTTGCAATTTTTGTACTTAAAAAATAATTAAAAATATTAAAAATTACAAAAAATATAATGTGGTGAAAACAATAAAACTAACTAAATCCTTTTTTTTTAACAATTTTTTTTAAAATTAATCGATTTTATAAAGTATTTAATCATTTTTTGTCCAAATAGCATTATTGATAGTTATACACAAAGGTGTATTATGATAATGAGTAGTGCTATTTGGATAAAATATGTCTATATAAAAAATGATTAAATAAATGAAAATTTGAATTTATTTAAAAAAATTATTCAAGATAAAAGAAGAATTATTTAGTTTTACTATTTTGTCCACGTTGTTTGTATAATTTTTGTACTTGAAAAAAATCATAATTTTTATAAATTTGTACATAAAAAATTAATAACTTTATTGCATTAGTTTATGTTTTCAGGCACCTTTTTGTACAATCGAGGCAATAAGTCAATTAACCGCAAAAGCCAAGTGAAATGGTCAATGGAAGAGACGTGTTAATTTCTTGTGATATTAATTCTATTTTTCTTTTTTCGCTGCTCAATGAAATGGATTTGTTTTTCAATTTTCAATTTTCAATTTTCAACTGCAATGTTAGGCAAATGTCACGTTCAATTATCCCCTTTTCTGAGCTAACAATGTCATGTCCAATTCATATTCCTTTTATTCAATTGTGATGTGTAGAGAAATGAGGTGGAAGCAAGTGTTGCAACCGGCCACCTTAACAAAACGTCTAGATTAAGAGTTCAAATTTCATCTTCAATTCTAAAAAGTGAAAAAGGTGGATTGATTATTCAATTAATGTATATTTTTACCTTTTGAAATAATAATGATGAAAAAAACATTGAAATAAATCCACCACCACTTTGTATTCTTATCAAAAGCTCATTCACAATATTAGGTTTTCACACTAGTTAATTATCATAGAATACATCAACTTCAATTATACCATGATTTTACACATAAACTAAGATCATTCCCAATCTTAGGTAATCACACTATTATTATTAAATCGAGAGTTTATTAAAAAAAGAAAGAAAAGGAAAATCAACATTCATGGTGTTTGATGAAATGTCTGAGAGAGATATAGTTACATGGACAATCTTGTTATCGGGACTCATCGCGCAATCCAACTATGGTGGAGTTTTCCGAAATTTGATGGTGAAGAAGGATTTGTATTCTTGGACGGCCATTGTGACAAAATACGATATTCATGACCGATGACTGGATGTGTTGCGCATGTTTTTTCAAATCGAGCAGCTTCTTCAAATCATGTCGACTCAGGAGGGGTGTGATTGCACCAACTGTGTTGAGAATTATATCTAATTTTTTTATTTAAATGTAGTGGGACCCACCCACAATTGTAAATAAATGAGAAAAAAAATTAAAATAATAGACGGCGTCAAATGGCCGTAGCACGGAAGTTGATGTATTTTACTCCAATTAACCATTTTCATTTTGTAGCTACTTGAATCTATACACATTTAATAAAATAGTTTCATATATCAAATATACAATCCCAAATAAGAGTATCCACCATTCTATTATGAGATCGTTGCCGATTTCTTTTTTTAGACAAAAAAGAAATATATTAATGAATCGACTTCCTCAAATGCAATATCCCTAAACCATCCAGAGAAGTCAACAATCCAACACGTACAGTGATTGCGATAAGGATCTAGCAACCCGAACCAGACAATGAGCAACTCTATTAGCCGAACGAGACATATGAAATACACTAATAAGAGAATTCTCCCTCACTATGTTAAGAATATCACACACATCCTTGATTTAAGTAAAAATGATATCTTTTTTTTTCTTTGGTAATTAGAATGATTTGTATTACCAGGTTGTAAGCAAAACTATACAACCAACAATCCAACAAACTACTCAATTCTAACATCTATGACTTTAAATACTGCATCACTTTACCATATTGATTCCTTACTCTGGCAATGGATATTTGACATTGTCTTACCACTCTTTTCACTATGCTACTTTCATCACAAAACTTCCTTATATTTCTCTCTTTCCAAAGCCAATACACCACTGTGGACAAAACCAATCTGTAAATGAACTGTTTACCAGATTTGGTTGTGCACTGGGTTTTCATATATTCCACCTCATCCTGTCATTCACATATACATAAGTATGCAACCCACACCAATCAACAATCTGCCTCCACACCATCGAAGAGAAATAATAAATAGTTATGGGATTCATTTTCTTGTAAGCAGAGACAACATTCTTGCTCACATTGAACTTCAAACTTCGCCAAACGATCACAGGTAGAGAGTCTTTTCATGATAGCCAACCAAGTTATGAACATGAATTTGGGAAGAGTAATATTTCTTGTAATCATCATGTGTCATGCCACTCTTGGAGCTTCTCTTTGCATTTTCAGATATAGCTTCCTGATGGAGAATGTAGCCTGAAACAAAGTATTAGAGCCAGTAGTATTGTTAAAGAAATGAGCTCTAGAACTCAGGATTTTTTGAATTATCCATGAAGTTTGAGTTGGAATTTGCATTGTATTGATGTTCTGGCCTTTGATGTAGTGTTCATGGACCCATTTTATCCACAAACAATCCTTCTTCTTAGCTAGGTTCCAAAGGAGCTTACTCATTGCAGCTTTATTCCATATTCTTATATTAGGGTGGTTCCCACCTCCAGCTGTTTTAGGGAGGCACATCTGCTTCCATGCTTCCAATACTCTTTTTGTTGCACCTGATTTTCTAGTCCAGAGAAAGTTTCTTTTTTTTTTATATATAAGAAAATGAATTATATTAAAACCAAAACTAGGTACCAGAGGTACCAAGAGTAACTTAGAGTAGCAATGGACATGAATCTCTTGAGATCCAGTCCTTAAAACATGACACAACGTCTGAAATTCCAAAGATTCTACCCCAACTCCACATTTTCGCTTTTATCTCCAAAACCACATTGTTTATTTCCCAGACTTTATCTTCAAATCGACTGGAGTCGCGGCACCTCCAAAGGACCTTGTTTATGCAGCACCATAACGCCCTTAGGAACTTCCTGCTCCGTTCCCGTTTGCTCCAATCTGTGAACATGATAAAGTGCGATACCACATTTTGTGGCTGCACAAAATAAATTCCAAGCTACTTATACATTTCATCCCAAACCTTTTCGGTCTTTGGGCAATGGAGAAGCAAGTGGTTAATGGACCCCTCTTGATGGAAGCACGTGTTGCATCCAAGTTCAACTTCGTGCAACGAAATGTTTCTTCTCTAAAGGTTAGCGCATGTGGGTAGTCTATTTCTCAAAATCCTCCAGGCTGTAGTTCTCGCCTTATGTGGGGCTGGGATACTCCACACCTTCGCAAGGCTCTCCTTGAACTCATCCTCTACTGCCGTTTTTTTCTTGACTTCAGTAATGATCGAGTACGCCTATCTTGTTGAAAAAATGCCGTCTATACCTGTGCTCCACTGCCATCCGTCGGCCGTATCTGCATTAAGAGTAACCACAGAGATAGCAGATAACAATTCATTTGTCCTAACCCTTTCTCTCTCTAACAGCTCGCGTCTCAACTCAACTCCCACTGTCACCCCCCGTTTTCCCATCTCCCCGACTCGCCAATTAGTGCATTCTTGTTTGCACTAAGGCGGTACAACCTAGGGAAGACAAACTTGAGAGGTTTAGAACCCAACCATCTGTGTTCCCCAATTTTTGTGGTCTGCCCATCCCCGACCTTAAGACTAATGTTGTTCAAAAACCAAGACTCTCGCGAGGAAGGAGGAATATATGACAAGCAGCCTGTATCAGTTTTATAACTTTCTGAGGAAGGAGGATTATCTGACAAAAAAAATGATACCTTTGATTATGAAAGTAATAATTCAACTTTTAAGGAGGTGTTTAATTTTAAGGATTAGTCTTGATAGATAAAATTAATAAGGTTAGTCTCTTATTTATTTAGATGAATTGGAACTTGAGATATCCCTAGGCTCTTGATTATTTCAATAATTTTACTTGATTTATATCCATTAAAATGATGAAATTAGAGAAATCCTATTTTTCATGATAAAATACCGAATCTTATATCTTATTAATCATACAAAATAAATACATTAAAAGTATTAAATCGATATAAAATGGTAATTATGCGATTATTCGAAACAATTGTTTTCAAATTAAAAACATTACTTTAACTAGCACGTACCACACACTTGCGCACATAGACTTTTTTTTTTTGCGCACATAGACTTAGTCACATCATTAATTAAAAATTGCTTATAACTTATAAGATGTAGGATTAATATAAAATATAATTTCCATGCATGTATATACAACTTTATGTCCTCTTCCTACTTATTAAAGAAAGCAAGAAATCCGTGAATTTCGGCAAACCAAAGAAACCGACCTTTGATTGCAAAATCCAAAAATTAAATGAAGAGTGAATTTAATTCAAATAATATATTTTTATTCGTGAAAAAGACCTCACTTATGACTTCACCAAGCACTTTAAAATTTTCTCATATATTTATCAACCTTCTTTAATCATTTCACTTCCATTTCGATGGCTTCATTTATTCTTTTTGCACTGTTAATTATTCCTATGAAAATGCCTATACTCTTGCAAAAAATTGAGTGGTCGAATACCAAGAACTTTTATTTATTTAATTTTCAATAAAATTTGGAAAAGATGAATTGTTCCGGCTTACAACCTAAATTCATTCATCTTAATCATTATGGGTAGCATCGAAGGTGGGGAATCTTATTAGTGTGTGTAATAGTATATGATATGACAAATTAGTTGAGTGATGCATTTAATTTCGTTGATTACTTGAGGTCGAGGGAATATTTGGCCATGTAGATTATTTACTATCATCAACTAAAATATAAATTAAATGCAATAATCACTATTTGGGTTGATCTAGAACAAGTATGGTTTCTTAATTGGTTATATGTAATTATTTTAAAGTATAGTAGAACCACCATCCAAGTTGTGCGGGAGGAGGTTAATACGCTAGACCTGAAATTTTGAATTCGAGTCATCCGTTGCGCGATCTCTAAATTTTGTTTATTTACTTATGTAATTTATGAAAAATATATGAATTGAGATTTCATTATTTTCAATAGCTTAATCTGAATATTTACGGGGCAGAGCTAGAATTTTGAAAACAGACTAACGAAATTATTTGAAAATAAATTTAAATTACCAAAATCAATCATATATATGTATATATATATATATATATATATATATATATGGAGAAAAATACAAAAAAATATTCTAAATTTAGTAATAATATAATAATAGTAATAAAAAAATTATTTAGACGATCGTTGGTTAATAAGATACGATCATTTATGATAGTTCATGCCACTTGGAAAAGATAAACAATAAGATATATATATACTTGTAATATAATGATGATAACGAAATTGAAATTTGGAATAAATGGTGATTAAGAGTGGGGAATGAGATACTTTTCTCAAATTTCTCCTAAATGGGGGATTCACGATTTGATTAGAAACCAACTGTCAAATCTAAAAAGAATTGAGCATTTATAATTCGAACTCTTCTTGTGGAAATTATCATTGTATCGTCATTAGTTACATGTCATGTCAATTCTAAAAAAAAATGGATTAATAAGTATTACATCAACTAATATGAACCAATTATTTATCTGAGTGTTTGTGCAAAATAATATTATATCTTCGGAAATCTTTCAATTCTCTACGTATGTCTTTTAACATAATAGGTTGTTTTTCTTTTCAGATTTATCGAGTGATGGATATACTTGACATATTTATTTGAATAAATATTGTATTTAGGATATATTTGCGATATATTATTGCCTACATTTATAAACGGTAAATTAAATCACCACCATAACAAAACGGAATTTTAGGATATTCTTTTATATGCTCGTGCTATGTGGTTGGCATAGTTCTATAAATTTATTTTAATATGAAGATGGTTGATTTATTTAAAAATTATTAGTAGATAAATAGTCAAGTCATAATATATAGGTATCGATATATTATAGATATATAATATAGATAGACATATAATAAGCTAGTGACAGAGGCAGAAATAATGGTAGGGGCAACTAAACAAAATTTTAAAGAGTTATAAGTAAAAAATTATATAATTTTTTTTTACTGTAATTGTAATGCCATTTAATTATATTTAAATATCAGAAATAGTATGTTTAAACACAACAATCACCACATAATATTTATCTTCTATTTATTATATTGTTAAAGCCGTGTTCAATAGTTTTATCAGCAAGTACACAAGAATATAAATATTTTACAATCAAGACGTGTTAAAACTTTCGTAAGAAAAAAAAAATTGTTCCTAGCTAAATTCATTTTCCTTATACACCTTCATATTCATATTTCATATAATTAATTAAATATTCTCTAATAATATAATAGAATATTAAGGAATTGAAGATATATCTTACAAAAATTAATTAATTTAATTTATTGACAAAATAATCAAACAAACATTCAATAATAGCTACAAAAAAAAAAAATCAAACTACTAAATATATACAAATTTTAATTTAAAGAATAAGAAACTTTGAATCATGATTTTTATCTACCCACCATAAATCCACAATGAACCTCAAATCAAAATTCAATCTTAAACATATCAACTAAATCAAAATATTGCAATATAATTTGATTTTAATTATTAATTAATAGTACATGCTACTAATGAAAAAAAAAAAAACGTGCAGGAGCTCATGGCCCCTGAGCCCTATGTAGCTCTGCCCCTATATAATTATTATTGTGTCATTAGTTTATTGTTATGCATTTTCTAATATAGGGGTTTTAGCATTATCTTTCTTATTATATAAGGAATATATAGGCCCTAATTCTTTTTTTTGATCAGAAAAAATTTCATTAAGATAACTGTGGTATATAGGCCCTAATTCTAATTATTCTTTTTTCTGAAAGAAGCTACGCCATAAAAATTGTGCATTTATTCCTCAAGCAAAAGGGGCAAATCATACGTAAGGTTATTCTTATAACGGCACTTGCTCGTGGATCAATATTTATATACGTTTTATAAATTACAATAATACATATTAATAATAATACCACTAATAAAATAATTAATACTATCTGTAGCTAAAGCTGACAAAGGGATCGGATAGGGCCTTCTAACCCGACCCCAACTAAAGAAGGGGTCAAATTGGGTCGGGTCGACCCAATTTCAAGAGGCCATTGAAGTACCAAATATTAAAGCACCAAAGATTCTCTATTTCAAGAGGTTATTGAATCAAGTTCCACCGTTGACATGTGAATTGTATTTTATTTGAATATTGAATTGTATTTGTATTTGTTTGGATATTTGGTCTAGTTTTTGATCGCATGATAGCATGATTGTTATTTGATTAATTCAAGTGTAAAATACATGTATCTTGTACTTAAAAAAAAAGAAGTTTGTCAGTTCAGAAATTCTATAGCTAGCACGACTCAAAATCAGACAAGTCTGTCGAACAACGTTGGAATTATTTTTGACAGTTCTACTTTAATTAGATGTGGTAAATGATGGCTCTGCTCGATCTGGCCCGATAAACTCAACGATTTTTTCTATTGAATAAATAAAACTTTTAAACGTGGCATCATGATGAACTTAAACTCGAAATTTTTGACCTCAGAGATTAATCATCTAACATGAGGCAACACATGTACACCAACTTGTAAATTGTGGTCGAACTAAATCATGATTGAGAGTTTCTTTCTTTTCCCCCCTTTTTGTTTAAAAAAGGTGAACAATTGAATTTTTTATTTTTTATTTTCCATAATTAAGACTTTTAATTTATTAATTAAAGATAAAACGTCTTATCAATTCAGCTGCATTTCGTTGTCACCCTCGGAAATTATATATACGAATATTGCAAAGACAAAAATTATGGGACGTTATGATCATGCACGCAATTAAAATCATTAAAAGCATCTATTTTGTTTAATAAGGTCAATCAAATGACAGATCGGAGTCAATGATCACTATTATTTGCTAGTATTAGCTAAATTATATCTGCATGGACCATATAATGCCACGTGGACTAATAGGGAACACTGAAACATCTCCGGCATGCCGCATAATTTTCCTACCCAAACACGGCCTTGAGGCGACGCTAATTGCTAGTTTATGCAATTCTAATTAAAATATTAATTACTCCATCCGTCCGCCAAGATTATGTAAAATTGTTTGGGCACAAGATTTAATAAAATTGGTGATGATTTTGATGTAGTGAAGAAAGGGTCCCACCACTTTATGAGATGTGTGGTTGAGATTGAATTTGAGATGAGTTTTTTGTAAATAAAGAGTGTTACTAAGGATAAAATATTAAAGAGGGTGGTAGAACCATTGCCTTAAAAGGAAAGTGACATAATTTTGACGGACGCCCAATATAGTAATTTTTACATAATCTTGGCGGACGGAGGGAGTACATGTTTTTTATTATGACCGTCCCGATTTACTAATAACAATATTTTAGAGCAACATTTGAAGCATATAAATAATTACTTCGTTATTATTTATTTTTTTACAAAATGTTAATGTGGCATATTATTGGTAAATTATTTTGTGAACGTGGTTTTTAAGCGTTACAAAAATTAAATAATTATATTTCCGCGTTTTTTTTTTTTTTTTTACTTGGGGGAGTTGGGGAGGGAAAGCAGTGGGGTTCGAACCCGGAACCTCACTGTTCACATACAGGAGGTCGCACCGCTTGATGTCCCCTTGAAGACTATTATATTTCCGTGTTTGTGGATAGTATTTGTAATTTTAGTACGACACTCTACAATAACTGTAACATCACTTTGGGGAAAATAACAAATTGATAAGATTTGGAATTTGAACCGGCATTTAATGTACGTAGATTGATGCAATAAAATTGAATTTCAGGCTGACTGAAAAATTATTTCACATTCAATGTTTATGTGGAATATGACCTAATTTATATACAGGGTGTTTATGTTTCGTAAATAATTTATTGCGGACGTAAGCAGTAAGATATGAGAATTCGACTATTTTATTTGAAAAAACGTAATTTATGATTAAATAGAGTATTTTTTTTAAATGGAAATATAGACTCGTGAGCTATTATTGGATAGGAACAAAAATAAAATTTATATATAGTGGATAAAAATTTGGAGTACGTTAGTTGCATTTAAATTACTAGGTAAGTTATGGGTGGTGGTACAAAATAATTATAATTTGAGGTGTTGTGCTCTAAATCATGAATAAACTAGTGATTGACAGCACTTTTTTTCTAACTTCCAAGAAGAATTATTGGCCTCCGACGTGTCATACGGTCTCTGACTAAGTCAATAATATAATTGCAATTATGGCATAATTAAATCTATAATTAATTGCATTTAAATTATTAAACCCTCAATAAAATTATGTAGTAAAATTATTAAACTATAATTATTTTTTTCATTTTTCCATCTCACCCATTTTTCGATGAAACTCGGTGATGAAGTGGCCGTTTGAAATCTTATGTGTCCAAATCTGCTAATTATTAAAGCGGTGCCGATTTGCAAATATAGCAAAATGGACGAGATAGTATCATTTCAGATGACTATTTTAACGTTAAGATTGGCTGAATTATAAGTGAGACAGCAAAATGGGAATAAATTAATAATTAAATAATTTTAATACAAATTTTCAAATTAATATGCAATTTTTTTAAAAAAAAATCGATAATTTATATACAATTCATCCTTAAATCTATTGATGGGATTATAGCAAACGCACACTAACACCCATTTTTTTCGCACACTGTGTAGCAAGCTTTTTCAAAATTTTAAAATCCTACTATTAATTTTGAAAGTTGTATTCACAATTTGACAAAGGCGTTACGCAAATTGAAATTCTCAAAACTTTACAAAGAAAATTTATAAATGATTTGGGCCCATTTTCTTTTTATTGGGTTCAACAGTTAGATTTTTCCAAGCCCATTAACCAGTATTTCTATATTCCAGAATGGGCTGCCAACCAAAATATTTTTCATTTGAGACACAATCATTTGGGTTAAACAAATAAATGTTTGATTCAAACATTTTCCTTTTAAATTCACACACACACACACACACACACACACTATATGAATTTAAAAGTTCTCGATCAAAAATTCATAAATCACTTGTCTATGATTGTGTCTTAGATAAAAATTGAGTGGGTATGATGTTGCCTAGAAAATATACACCGGGTAGTAAAATAAAAAACAAAAGAAAAATAATTGCTTAGGTAATTAAAACTCAAAGGGGAACTCTTCGTGAGAATGAGAATGAAAAATGAATTTGATCATTGTTTTATCATTTTATGATTTATTGTATTGTATTGTATTGTTAATATTAAAATTTAAGTAATATCGAGGACCAACAACAAAAATATATATATATATATATATAGAAGGCATTTGAATTATTTACAAAATATAATGATAAAAAAAAAATAATAATTATCTTTCAAATGCGTGAATGTGGTGGTTGTTTAGGCTAATGGTGATTCGAGGGGGTCCATTACTCTGAAACTGTCTATAATTAACACAAAAAAAGTAAAAAAATCTACATGGGCTGTTGGTGGATTGTTGTTCATAAATATTATTTGTCACTCGACAAGAAAAAGCAGCAGCCATATGCAATAAATTGGTAATCAAATCCTAATACTATATGAAAGTCAAATCTCAAGAGGATTAACAAAGACAAGAAGAAAAAATAACATGATATTAAAAGAAAGAAAAAACACATAAAATTTTGAAATTTGGTAAATGAAATTGAAGGTTTTTCAATTCGAGTCCATCATCACATTCACAGGACCTTTAAAAATGCATCTCTCCTCAACCTAATTAAAATAATGGAGTAATAATAAATTAAGGTTTGTGGCAATATTCATAAAAAACAAAAAGATGATTGATTTTTAAATAAATAAGGTAATTTTCACAAATAACATAAAATAATAGAGTACTATTTTTTAATATATGAGGTTAGATGGCTGGGTGATAAACCTCTTAAGCTCGTCTTTCCTAGGTTATACCGTCTCAGTGCAAACAGGAATGCACTGATTAGCGAGTCGGGAAGATGGGAAAACGGGGAGTGGCAGTGGGAGTTGAGGTGGAGGCGAGAGTTGTTTGAGAGAGAAAGAGTCGGGGCAAATGAACTGCTATCTGCTATTTCTCTGGTTTCTCTTAAAGCAGAAATGGACGACGGTTGGCAGTGGAAAGCAGATAAAAACAGCATCTTTTCAGCAAAATCGGCGTACTCGATCATTAGTGAGGTCAAGAAAGAAGCGGTAGCAGAGAACGAGTCCAAGGAGAGCCTTGCGAAGGTGTGGAGGGCTCCAGCCCCACATAAGGCGAGAACTACAGCATGGAGAATATTGAGAAATAGACTACCTACCTGTGATAACCTCCTCAGAAGAAATATCCCGTTGCAAGTGGCTGATCGGGGTTGCAACGCGTGCTTTCATCAACAGGAGTCTATTAATCACTTGCTTCTTCATTGTCCAAAGACTCGAAAGCTTTGGGACGAAGTTTATAAGTGGTTGGGCATCTGTTTTGTGCAGCCACTTGATGTGGTTTCACACTTTCGTTTGTTCACAGAATGGAGTAGACGGAAAGAGAGCAGGAAGTTCCTTAGGGCGCTATGGTGCTGCATTAACTGGGTTCTCTGGAGGTGCCGAAATTTAAGCCGATTTGAAGATAAAGTCTGGGAAATAAATGACGTGGTTTTGGAGATTAAAGCAAAAATGTGGAGTTGGGGTAGAGTCTTTGGAATGTCAGACGTTGGGTCTCGCTTTATGGACTGGATCTCTAGAGATTCATGCCCTTTGCTTCTGTAAAAACTCTCTCGTGGTACCTCTGGTACCATGCTTCTGGTTTTTAATATTATTTATTCCCTTTTCTTACCAAAAAAAAAAAATATATGAGGGTTTCAATTTTTTCGATGATCTGAAGCTTGAAGGGCCTAGGGCTCATTAGCTCGTGAACATGTTCGTCAAGTGATTCAGCTTGAAAAATATAAATTATTAGTAGACATAACTTATATTTATCCACTAAAATTAATAATAATTATATTAAATCTCTAATTAATTTTGTTTGTTATAAGAAATTAATTAATATATTTATTATTTTAAATAAAATAATTTATTTTTAAAATAAAATAATCAATATTTTGAATATAAATATAAATTTAGAAAGTTCGTATAGGCTCGTGAGCCGTTCGTGAGCCTCAAAGTATTCGGTAAATAAAGTTCGGGATTCGATTCGATACTTAACAAACTAAACTTGAGCACGCCACTATTCGGTTCGACTCGGTTCGATTACGCCACTGATTTTGTTATCATAATTTCAAACTTTCAAAATATAATTGAAGAAAGAAGGACCCACTTGAGGGGAAAATTAAATAATCACTAATAATTTGAACAAACCCGAATTATTTATTTTATTTCTTGGTAAGAAAATAAAAAAATCAGAAACTCAAGGCTTATGTCACATGCCTAATGTCGGCAAACTAGCCCATCACTATATTTAAAAGCGTAGATTTCTACAACAAGGCCATCTCCAATAATAATAATAATAATAATAATAATAATAATAATAATAATAATAATAATAATAATATTATTATATTTTTTTTATAATTACAAGACATATATATATATATATATATTATAATCAAATAAGCAATTCACATAGACAGGACCTCTACACCACATAAAAATGAAAAAATTACCCGCACACAGGCGAGACTACTATCCACACAAAAATGAAAAAACTACCCGCACACAGGCGGGATTAAATCCAAGACCTCTCACAAAGAAGAGTTTTTGAGTGACTCAACTTTACAATTTGAGCTATGCCACATTGACGGCAATCTCCAATTTTTTTTTTTTTGCAATATTATATTCTAATATAAAAATATAAAAATAATACTATAACCATACATTGCGCACATAAAATATATAGTCGGACTGAATACTTTAGTATATCCTACTTTTCCAACTAGCAAACCATATTTTTTTTGTAAAATAATTACGAGTTTCAAAAACACATACAAATACATTATTTTTATTTTCGTAGGGATGAGAACTATATCAGGACTGGGCCGGGCCGGGCCCAAAAAGAGATGCTGGGATGGGGGCGGGAAACAAATTGCTTTTCATTCTTAAAAATTTGTCAAATAATTAATTCAATTTTTTTTGGTCAAATAATTAGTATTTTATGCAAATAATTATGGTAAAGAATTATAGAAAAATAATTTTTGTCAAATCTATATATTAAAGCAAAATAAATCTTATCCTGTGTGGCATCCTATAATCACCCCATTCTAATTTTCCTCAATTCTCATTCATTCTTATTTTTTTTCTAAATTTTAATCCATTTCTATATCTAAAAACCATTAAAAATCTAAAAATCATGATATATTTAAAAAACTAAATATCTAAAAAATCATTAAATAAATATTCCAACAAAATAAATTCTATCCTATGTGGCGTCGTACAGTCGCTCAATTCTAATTTTTCTCAATTCTCATTCATTCTAATTTTTTTCTAAAGTTTAATCAATTTCTATATCTAAAAACCATTAAAAATATAAAAATCATGATATATTTAAAAACTAAATATCTAAAAAATCATTATATAAATATTCCAACAAAATAAATTCTATCCTACGTGGCGCCGTACAATCACTCCATTCTAATTTTCCTCAATTCTCATTCATTTTTATTTTTTATTTTTTATTTTTTAATCAATTTCCATATCCAAAAACCATTAAATATCTAAAAATCATTATATATCTAAAAATCTTTATATACGTATTCGATTGATCAATAAAATTTTATTTGTGTCCATACACGAAAATAGAAAATACATATATTTGTAATTTTGATGTTGTAATGATTATTGTAATATTATACTTCATGATATCCTACTCTCCAGTTTCAATTTAAAAACATACTTGATTTACTTTAGTTTAATATATATATATATATATATATATATATATATATATATATATATATATATATGACTTTGATGTTATTGATTCTATTTATATTCCCTAAAAAATTATCTTCAACCTCATGGCAGACCAATTCAGTTTCCGACGTATATAATATTTTAATTGGGTTAAAATAAAAACCACCCTTAAGATAAAAATGTAGAACTGATCTATACCCTTAATCACTAATACTTTAATGGACACGAATAAAAAACTACTATAGAAAAAGACTATAAATCCCTTAAAAATCACAACAAAGTTGATCTTAAAAAACAACCTTTGAAATAAGATTTAATCATATCGCTGTTAAGATGGAAAAATAATTAGTTCTAAGTTCCTACAATAAAATGATTTTTATTTGAACTACCATATATATATAGGGGAATGCTAAAATAATAACGCTTCTTAAAATATAAATTAGGAACCATTTTCAGCCCTTAGATCATCAAGATTTACGGTTGATTCATCATCTTGTTGGATAAATTCATGGTCCTGAGTTCGAATCCCAAAGGTAGCAAAAAATTATTTTTCGCAATTCATGACTTTATACAGTTTATTCATGCGTGTTATACATAAAATTCATGCA
Source organism: Salvia miltiorrhiza (assembly GCF_028751815.1). NCBI lineage: Eukaryota > Viridiplantae > Streptophyta > Magnoliopsida > Lamiales > Lamiaceae > Salvia > Salvia miltiorrhiza. The sequence goes on from NC_080391.1 coordinate 55,632,876, forward strand.
TTTTTGCTGGTTCGTAATTCTTAAAATAAGGGTGGTTTATTGAATAACTGCCCCCTATATATATATATATATATATATATATATATATATATATATATATTAACTATTAAATTCAATTGTTAACATTTATTCCATCAAATATAAATAAATTGATTTCATTGTTCAAAAGAGCACTGGTGAACTTATACGATTGAATGAATTTAGTCATTTTCAATCTTCTGATGCACTATCTGGTAATATTCATTTATGGAGATGACGGATTATAAATTCTCATTTATTCTAATTACTCCATTCTAATTTTCCTCAATTCTCTTTCATTCTTATTTTTTTTCTAAATTTTTATCAATTTTAATATCTAAAAATCATTAAATATCTAAAAGTCATTATATTAATATTCCAACAAAATAAATTTTATCCTATGTGACGTCGTATAACACTCATTTTCCTCAATTCTCATTCATTCTTTCTTTTTTTCTAAATTTTAATTAGTTTCCACATACAAAAATCATTAAATATCTAAAAATCAGTATATATCTAAAAACTATGAAATATCTAAAAATCATTATATTAATATTTCACAAATCAAGAAAAATTTATCTATATCCATAACATAATTAATAATGCATTTGATACATAAATATTTAAGAATAGAGCTATCTTAGCCCCTAATGAGATGGTTGATACAATAAATGATTACGTAATGTCTCTAATGTCCACCAAAGAAAGGGTTTACCTAAGTTCAGACAGCATTTGCGGATAAATTGACCTCGATGAACAAGTATTCTCAGTTGAATATCTCGACACGATCAAGTGTTCAGGATTGTTAAGTCATGATATTAAATTGATCGTGTCATACATAATTACGCTTCTCAAAAATATGATCAATCTAATGAGCTTTGCAATGACACCAGACTAATAGTAACTCAACTTGGGGAACACGTAAGTGAATGCAAACTCATTTCAGGAAAAAAAATACGCTCAAGAAAATTTCTATAGTTAGAATGATTACAATTTCATCGCAACTCACTAAATTTTCAATTCGGTTCCAGACTTCCAGAGAAGGCAATTATCTGTGAGTGTTTTTTTTGCTATGTCGACAATAAATAAAAGTCATGGATAATCTCTTTCAAATATATGATTATACCTGTCGAAACCTATTTTTAGTTATGGGCAACTCTACGCGGCAATCTCAAAAGTCACTAAAAAAGATGTCTTACGCAAGACGCAACAACTAACGTGGTGTATGATGAAATTTTCGATAGATTACGAGGTAATTGCAAAATTAATAATTTATTCAAACTTTTAAAGTTTAAGTCATTAGTGATATCATCTAATTTATTCTTTTCTTATTTTTTTAATTACTAATTACAACTACAGACATATAATATAGCTACGTTTCAAATAATTGTTTCAATTTCTCTTTTAATATTTTTTGAATCGAAACTCTGCTTACATATAAATTTCATAAGATATTTAAATTGGGTCAGTCAATTTCAAATAAACTTCGAAATAATTTCATTAAATTCTTTATTTTAGTGAAAAAAAATTCATGAAACAAAAAATACATTAATAATTTCATAAATTTATATTTTAATCATTTCGACGAGTCACTTACTAATCCTGAACTAAAAATCTAAAAACTAAAGCCTCTAAAGAGATTTTCTGCGTCCATTCTAATTATACTAATGAACAACGTTTTTCAATTGAATTTACTGTACATCTTTTAATTACAAATATGAATATTGAATATTAAGCCAAAAAGCAAAATAAATGATTAATGCTGTGTTTTAAAATAATAATAATAATAATAATAATAATAATAATAATAATCACGTGACTGGCAGCTGAACCAATGGGGACTATGTACGTTCAGAAATAGTCGCGATTGTCGTCGAAATAATATTTTTGTTACAAAATTGTATTTTTATATTTTAAGTTTGAGATTATATTTTCAGACCCCACATATATTGATAGAGGAATAAAAATTCTTTAAAGGGCCCGACTAATAACTACTGTTTGCCTCATTAATTGATTCTTGATGAATAATGGATAGTCAAAGAAACTGAAATTAGAAAAAACAACATTTGCGTCAAAATTACAAATTCTTTCCATAAACTTTGACGATCATGAGGGCGATTCTCACACTTTTATATTTAATTTTATAATTACAATCAATATTTTTATATATGGATTTTGATACAAATTATATTATGAATAATATAAAACTTAGTGTGGGCTCTACAAATAATAAAAATATACGTTTCTCATTTAAAAACGAGTTACACTTCAGTAGGTCCTAGCACACAGTGCGCGTGAGCCGAATTTGGGTACAGACTCGACTCAAACATAGGTTCATATTAGGGTTTAGGATTTGGATCAGATTCGGGTTGAATATAAGGTTATATGTCAGGGTTTGGTTAAGACCACACCAGCTTGATAGGTTCGCATAAATAATAAGGTGAGCGCATGAAAACCTTGACTGCGTGCTCAGTGATGTGCTTTCATCGAATTTTTTACAGATTTTTTTTCTTTTTTCATTCGTAATAAAATTTTAATCTAATAAAAAATAAAAAAATTTACCTTAAAAATATATATGAACGCACATATCTTTTGCTATAGTACCATAAAAATCTCCAATATTTAAAGGGACCTAGTGCTTCCTTAATAATGCAACTCCATCAATAATATTACAATACTATATGTTTATATATATATACTACTCCCTCCGTCCCACTCCAATAGGCTCACTTCTTTTGGGCACAGAGATTAAAAAAAAAACTTACTTTTTAGTAGAAAAGTGGTGTGATCCACATCAATTAAGTACACACTTTTCTATACTTAAAATAGAAAATGAGCCTATTGGAGTGAGACATCCAAAAAAAATAAAAATGAAACAATATATATATATATATATATATATATATATTATCTTGTATTGGATATGATATCCTAGTATTTATACAATTACAATTAAAAGAGGAAAAATGAAACAATATTTACATTATATAATATGTTAATAGTATTTATAAAATAATCTCTCAGTTCTATGGGGTCTAATTTTCTTGGTACAAGATGTACTATATATTACATTATATATATATATATATATATTGTCTCTTTAATATTTGATTTTATATTAATATTTAATATCATATACTTCATCTGTTCACAAAAAATAGTTCTAGAAAGGGACGATACAAGTTTTAATAAAAATGATTGAGTTTATTGTGAGTGGAGAAAGAGTTCTACTAAAAAGATAATATTAATAATGATAATTAAATGTATTGTGAGTGGAGATAAGGGCCCATCATGTGATAAAAAAAAATTTAAAAAATGAAAAGAGATTATTTTTGTGGACATTCCAAAATGACAAAAAATGGAGTATTATTTTTTATAGCCGGATGGAGTATAAAACTTTGACGTGTAATTTATATTTTTAATTTTTTTGTGGGGCCTAGTTTACATTTTTTTCATCTGACAGTTTGCATCGGACGACCACATAGAATACAGAAAAACATTTTCACGTGGAAAGCTTCAAGAAACGAAATCATGCAATAAAATTGTTTTTTTTATTGTTCTTATTTATTTATTTAGTTTGTGCACACACCGAGAAAAAGAAAATTGCATAATGCGATTAGTTAATTTACAGCTAAATTAAATACATTATTAATTATGATTAATTTCTGTAATCTCGTACTGTTAAACAGCTCATCTGAGATGCATCAATATATATTCCATTTCCACGTTACATGTTATGTATCTGACTCAACAACAAATTAATTAGGATGTTAGTAAATAATATTTGCATCTGATATGCAAATTAATTAATTTAATAAATTATATATCCAATACTGATGGGCACTGAAAAACTTCTCTAACAAATTATTTTGTGCAATTAATCTCGATGAATCGTTTCTGTCGTATGTTAAGAAAAAAGTGGAAAGATTGAGAGCCGAAAATTTCTTACAGCACTTTGGATGTGTGTTATTTGGATACTGTGGAAGAACCGGAATGATAGCCGCTTTGAAGGGAAACCCTAGGATATTCAGAATGTGATCCGCGACATCAAAGTTAGATTTTGGAGTTGGAACAAGATTTTTAATTTTTCCAAAACTGAGCTCAGTTTTTCCTCTTGGATGACTGAGAAAGTGTCTTGTGAAATTGTGTAACTTTGTGTTGGTACTTCTGGTACCATTTGTTTTATAAGATTTCCTTTTTTCTGATAAAAAAAATAAGTGGAAAGAATAGAGAATTGATTTATTATAATTTATTTAGCCCGTATTTTTTTTTGAAAGGATTTATTTATTATAATTTATTTAGCTCGTTTAGTCAATAAAAACTTAACTAATTTCCATGTGTTTATTCATTTTTTCGAAAAGATCGGAATCAAGCGGTAAAGTTGATGTATCAAAATCTTTGTTTTACGAAATCATTAATTTTGCGATTTGTATTTTTATTTATTTGTACGAAATCATTAAAACTTAACTAAGTTTTACGAAATTAACCTAGTTTTGATTATTGATTTGAGTAGCTTTGTTAATTATTGTATATTTAATTTCATGACATAATATATATTGTATTTAATTAAAAAGAACAATATTTATTCATTTTAGATCTGCAACCACTACTGACTGAGGGTGTGTTTAACCTTTCACGTGACGAACCAAATTAGATCCTCTATTTAAAAGTCGTACACTCCTTATTCAAACTATGAGATTATCGTTAATAAATATTTTCCTTCAATTTGCCAATCACTTTTCAACATTAATATATTCTCAGAGATAGTAACGCAATTTTGGAATAGATTTCTCCCTACTAAGGGCTTGTTTGCTACGTAGGATAAGTGTTAAATAAATATTTATAATATTTTAATATACTATTATTTACTTTAAAAATTAAAATTCTTTATAAATTAATAACACATTATCTATTATTTATATGTATTTTTTATTTTATATCACATCTAGCTTAACATTTTTTATATATAGCTTACCCAACATGATATCGATATATAATAAATTAATAGATATATCTCAATTGAAAATACTATCACGCATTATCTCATTATTAAATTGTGTTTAATATATAAGAGAAAAAAAATTCATGAATTGAAAGCACAAGCTGCTGATTAAAAGCAGATCCTCATCAAAATCTTAATTGAGAAAAGCCCGTATGGAAAAAATCTCAGTCAAGGAGAAAGAGTGCCGAAAACGAAAAGGACAACAAAAGCAAGAGGACCGACCTGGTCAAAGAATCATTCCAAGCTTCGAATTAACCATCACCCAGACGAAACCATGGCCACTGTTGAGGAAACCAAGGATCAAGTTGCTCAAAAGATCCTAAGTTCCAGCACACCGAAAGCTTGTATAAAGGTCAAGGGCAACAGTCAGAGAAACCCCGAGCTTCTGACTAACCATCGCCCGGAATCCTCCAACCGCCCATGCTTGTGAAGCATGAAAAAGATAAGAACAAACATCAGACCAAGAGACGTAAAGAATGCCAAAAAGGCAAAAACGAGGTCCACGATCCCAGCCCTTAGCGCATTAGAAGACTGTAAAAGAATCGTAATGCCAAGACCTATCACACATTATCTCATATCACATAGTAAACGAGTTCTTATAATATATTATATATATACTGTTGGGTTCTAATACGTAAAAACTACGAACTTCTTATTTAATCTATAAGTAAGGAGAAGATCAAATGAGAATGAACAAATGTTATAAGAAATGAAAATGAATATGTAATGATAGATTTTCAAATTTTATCAATTAATTGAATTCTGTTATGCAATCATTATAAACAATTCATGCAATCATTATTCTTATTTCTTATATAAAATACTCATCCATATATATTAATCACCGCAAATTCCGACGCAGTTTCACAAAGTTAGAAGAACCTGAAATCTCGCCGGAGAAAACTGTAACAAATTAATCCCCCGTCACGTGCCACCACCGCCACCGCATCTCTAGATTCATCATTTCATTAACTATTTATTTAACCAAGAAAGTAATTAAAAAGATAATAATAAAAGAGAAAAATCTACTGATGATAAAGTTTGTTGGTAATTTATTTTATCGTTAAAATTAATATTGGCTAGTTAGAGATGACGAAATAGCTGATCTCAAAATATCGAATTTGGACGTATTGAAATCCTAACCATGCATCATTCATGCCCACTATCCCTTATTTTTTATGTGATCTTTTTCAATCACTTTCTAAAATAGTCTAAGTGGCATCAAATATTAATTAAATTTTAATTTTTTCTTTTTCGAGAAAGAAGTATTTTTTTATCGTAAATGATCATATGAAATATTCAATGAACTATACATCTTATCACATATAACTAACACACTTAAATATATGTCGTGTTACACACCCGACACCAATAATAAAAAAGTAGAGTCTCAATATGCTCAATAATCCAAATTTTTGTCTTACTCTAAGTGTAATTAATTAAGTAGGGTTGCCTCAAAAAGGTAGTAAAATGATACCTTGAGGTTATTGCATCTTATTTTCACCTGATTATTAACTAGCTAGTATTTGTCTATTTCAAAGCTGCACAATTAAGGTTAATTGTCGAATCTAATGCAGAGTTTATTAGATAACACGTGCTTGATCTCAAACAAAATATTCGATTAATGTGCCCTTATAAATCATTCGTTCTATGCGGTCAACAACGTCATGCTAACTTCTAGCTAGCTCTAAAAAGTGCACAAAAACTCAGGTAAAATCGATTTTTTTAAAAACAATAAATCTATGTAGCCATATGGTGGTCATTCACAATTTAATTGAATAGAAAAAATTTTAATTAATTTAATTTATTTTTTAAAATAAAAATAGGATTTAGTTGTTTTATTGTAGTATCTATATTGTAGTTATTTTTTTATAATTTTTTTGCATTTTTTTTTTCATTTTTTAATAAAAATAAAAAAATTACAACAAAATTATAAAAAAAACTCACAATATAAATAATACAATAAAATACCTAAATCTTATTTTTATTTTAAAAAATAAGTTTTAAAAATTAATTATTTTTCTATTTAAGTGAATTGTGGGTGGCCACAATGTGGCTGTTTAGCATTACTCTTTTAAAAAATCATCTTCACAACATACAAATGATACTTTATTATAAAGTATCATTTGTATGTTGAAATAGTGTCATTGTGAAGATGATATTTTTTTAAAAATTGATTTCATAGGAGACCACCTCTAAAATTTGTTTGCTTTGAAGTATGAGAAATGGATAAATTTTATTTACCACATTATACTTTATTTGCTTTGACATAATAAAGAATATAAATAAATGATATAAATTTTTGGATAGCATATTTTCGCTTAAAAAATAAGTAATTTTATGTATTTAATAGAGAACGATATAATTTTATACCATCTTATATGAAGTGAATATATTATCATTCAAACTAAACAAGATATAGAAAATGTGATCTTCATTATAAATAATGAATTTATATCTTACTCCCTCCATTTAGAGGGATATAAAGCAAACACATCCTCAATATATCTATATATATATATATATATATATATATATATATATATATATAGGGTTGGGTTATACTACTAAAAATACTATCTTTTATAAGAAATAAGAATAATGCATAAATAAGTATATAGAGTTGCATAAACTGCAATATAATACTGCACAAATTTTTACATGAGTTCGAATCAGTGAAAATTTTATTAATTAATTGAATTTCATTATACAGTCATTACAACTAGCTTATACAAGATATATACTGACTTATGCATTCATTCTCATTTCTCACTACATTTGTCCATTCTCATTTGATCTTCTCCCTATATATAGTCTATTTTATTAATGAATTATTGGTCGTAAAATAAACAAACTTTTGTTGATTTTTAACTCTGCACTCCAATTTTAGAATAGGTATAAGCAAAACACGCGAATTTTATAATTATGGTAACATTATCATGACTCAGATTTTGATCTAAAATAAAGGGAAAAAGATCTAATGGCATAAATGGTGCACACTGGCTTTGACATGACACTATTTATATTGTTTTGGTAATGAAAATTTATGTTATTGAATTGCAATGCCAGTTTTAATTTTTATGAAAATCTCAATAGCGATAAAAATTATAGTAATTTGAAGTTCGTATATTTTGAAGGTAGCCAAATTAAAATTGATGTATTTTACAGTTAGTAAACCTTTATTAATTAATATATGAAAACATAAATATATATTAATATAATACTATAATAATACTCATGTGAGATTACAATAAAAGATCTTTGTGAATTTGAACTTATCTAGTTGGAAAATGCAGCCTCGATATCTACCACAAGTCACTTTGTACCATCAAATTACATCAATCTATACTTATCTGCAGCCGAAATATATGGATTGCATGCCCCATAGATTTATTTTTATTATTATTATTATTTTTACTAGACTCAAATCCTGTGTGGTGTGGCACATAATATTTGTGGAAAGCACATCTATAGCCAACAACATAATTATATGTGTTTTTTTTTTAAATTAGAATTATAATATAATCAAATAAATAATTCACACACAGATGAAACTTTTACACCATAGAAAGGTGGGATCACTACCACACAAAGTGTGAATACTACCCACATAAAAGTGAGAAAACTACAAATCCAATACCTCTCACGAATAAGAGCTTTTGGGTATCTCAGCATAATTATATCTCGAATGAGTTATTTTTAATGTAAATTAATAAAAAAATTGCATCAAAATACCTTACCTTTTTCCAAAATTTGGTTTTTTGACAAACTTTTTAATTGTAGCAAAAATTTTAGCTACATTTCAATTTATTGCAATGTCCGTCCCGCGTATATTTCCGGCCAAATCCATGCTGAGGTGGACCTCCGTAAAGCTTAGGTGGCATGTCGTGCCGGGTAATGAAACATTGTCGTCTCAAATCCATTGCAATAGATTGAAATGTAGCTAAAATAAATTGGCCGAAAATGTATGGATTTGGCCGAAAATATACGCGGGACGGACATTGCAATAAATTGAAATGTAGCTAAAATTTTTGCTATAATTAAAAAGTTTGTCAAAAAACCAAATTTTGGGAGAAGGTCAGGTATTTTGATGCAATTAACCCATAAAAAAATTATGTGAAATTAGTATAAATGTGAACTTTCTAAAGATGGTTCTTCTTTCATTTAGTATAATCAATATTGTAATTAACTAATAGAAAATTTATATTCAATTGACATGTAACATAAAGTAGATCGCATTGTTTGAATGTTAAAAGAGAGTATAAACGCTCCCAATCACATTTCCTTTATGAACATTCTACAAATGATGAACATGCTTGACTTTTTTCTTTTCTTTTTTTGAAATTTGATTGTTAATTAGACTTCATTCTTTATGAAGGAGATGTCACATTGTTTAGAACACTTGAGGAGACATATCATACTTGCTTCTTAACTCCCTAGTCAGGTGATAATTTATTAATTGGAGTTTAATGCTTGGAATAAAAAAATGATTTAGGTTGAGAAACATATAGCATTATTTAAATGAGAGATAACATGGGAGTGCATGCTTAGACCGACACAAAGAGGCCCGCAAAGTTGGCTGATTAACAACCAAATTTGGTCTAACTCACTTCAATTCTTAACCCTAGTTTGCCACTTTGGGGAACACATACGGTATGGACATGGCCAACCCCAAAACCTCTCTCTCTCTCTCTCACACACACACACACACTTTATTTTTGAACAATAGAATGTAGAAAATTGACTAGTCTAAGTTAGATGGAAGACTTATTATGCTTCTGGATAAGTGTCATCGGCCGTCAAAACTAGTATAGTGAGAGAAGTATATGTTACCTTTATTTATTTTTTACCTGATCAAGAATTTGCACCGAAAACAATCGTTTCACCGTGAAATTTTGAAATTGGACGCTCATTCGAGTACGGAGAGATATTTAATTTAATTAATCTCGAAACAGAATATTTACTCGTGAACGGAAAGAGTATATACTTAACAGGGATGTTCGGGATCCGTCTCGATAGCGATCGAGGGCACCGCTTCCTCCCATGCACTTGTCTTCATCTCCTCCAACACAACCACTTTTAGTGTTGCCACAATATCTACTCTCCAAAATCCCACCCCTCACTCTTCCATTACCCCTCTGTCCATAACTTGTCCCTCAACAGTCATCTTTCCCTCCACCATTTAAGCCCCATTTCCCTCCTCCCTCCCTCTCTCTCTCTAACCCTCTGCCTCTCTTTCTCTCTCTTACACACACAACATCCAACAAACACAACAACTAATTAAACTCCCTTCACTCTCACCACCACCACCACCACCACCACAACTTCTTGTAACTTAAAATGTCTAGCAGAAGATCGCGTTCGAGGGCGTCGGGATCCTCGAGGATAACCGACGATCAGATCGCCGACCTCGTCTCGAAATTGCAGCAACTCATCCCCGAGATCCGCAGCCGCCGTTCCGACAAGGTAAGCCCACGTCATCAAATTCGTAAAGGGTTAGTCGCATATAAATTACTGCTAAACTTTCAAATAATTTTTCATTTTTTTAACTATATATCGTCAAACTTAGTGCTGAAGTGACGGTATGATTTGAAAGCTCAATTATTCATATATTAACCACGGCACCGCTAGGTCAACACAGACACGCTGCATTTAAAGAAAAATTAATTACAAATCGCATTTGATGGGATTAATGGAAGATTCTGGAATGATCGATGCAGGCTTCGGCTTCGAAGGTGTTGCAGGAGACGTGCAACTACATAAGGAACTTGCACAGAGAGGTGGATGATCTGAGCCATCGATTGTCGGGGCTGCTGGAATCGACGGACGGCGACAGCGCTCAAGCCGCCATTATTAGGAGCTTGCTATTGTAATGTTGTTACAGCGCATAGATGTGGTTGTACGTTTCGCTTCTGTTGTCGTACGTCTAGGGTTAATTTTGCCAGTATATGTATGTAGCTATATGGTTTGGTATGCTATCCATATATAAATATATGTTACTATTTTTTTTATATCATTTGCATATGTTTGATTTTTTGAAAGGGCTAGCTCTCTTTTGTTCACTTCCAAACTCGTGGGTGGATATGCTTTTTTTTTTTTTTTTTTTTTTTTCCATTTTTTCTCTTTCACTTATATTAATTTTAGGGTTCTGATTGATAGAATAATGTTATGCTACATGCTCGATTTGGATACTTTTATAAATATAACGTTGTCGATGTTCGCAAGAGGGGTTTTCAGTTCCCGCCATTTATCACACTATTGACACATTAAATTGAATTATAAAAAATAAATAATCATTAAAATTTCAAATTTGAAATTCAAAAAATAGATTGTCACCAAATTAGATTTTTTCTGCATCAGCCGCCCCCTGATGGTCTACCATCACTATTTGGAAATTCGTGTTGAATATATGAGTTTGGGCATTAATATAATAATGATTCACGTGAGGTATAAGTGAATAAGGTGATAAGTGATAAATTTCCATTCATATTCTTGAAAGAGATGTGCATCGCAATATAGTCTCAGCTTACTTCACTAGATAACGTTCAATTACCTTTTCCCTAGAGGAGGATATATATATATGGTAATTAAAATAGTGTTCAAATATGAATCACTAAATACAAAAAAAAAATCATTAAATAAAATAAGAACGGATAACCATTTTAAGATATACTACTTCTTTAATATATATGTTAATTGTAATGAAAATTAAGGTGTGGCGTTCTTACTTTTCCCTAACTATATAAATTTAATTATGCATTGAATCATATATATATATATATATATATATATATATGTTTTTCATGATGAAATAAGCTTTATTAAGAGAAAGAAAAGCAAAGGAAAAAAAACTAAAACCCTTGAGAGCATAAAACGCAGATTAAGGGCCGAGCTTCATTAAAATCTATCTAGGAAAAAATTCCAATAGGAAAAAATTCCGGATATATAGAAAAAAGAGTGCTCATCTAATTAAAGAAAACCACGAAGGAGACGAGGGAGGAGAAACGGAAAGGCGGCTTCGAAGGCTCCGGTCTAACCATTGCCCTAATCTAAAATGAATCGATAAATACATGAATTTTTATAATGAGTTGGTAGATCCATGAAAATGTTTATATAGTTAAAATGAATCGATAAATATACATGAATTTATTAATTTAATTAAATATACATAAATATTTCTAATTTAAATACATTAAAACATTATAGCTACCATTTCTTAGCTAATATATAATGTAAAAAAATAAAAATAGAAATAAAATAAAATTTAATTATAGGTCTCATGGCTATTAATTTAAAGAGATTTCAATTATAGATGAACGTGCAATCTAGAAAAGCAGAACGATAACACTGATACACTACAACTACAAAATTAAAGTGAGTCAAAATGTATAATTTAATACTCCCTCCGTCCCCAAAATAAGTTCCTCTTTGGGGACGGCACGGGTTTTAAGAAAAATGGTAAAGTGTATTGATAGTGGAGAAAAATATGTTATAATTAGTATTGGGAGTGGTGAAAAGGTGAAAAAGTGGTATAATTAGTGTTGGGAGTGGTGAAAAAGTGAAAAGTAAGAATAAATAAAGTATTATTAGTGGTGGGGTAGTTGTCCAAAAATAGAAAGAAAGAAAGAGGAACTTATTTGGGGGACGTCCCAAAATGGAAAAAGAGGAACTTATTTCAGGGACGGAGGGAGTAAGATGCATGTCATAGGATACAAAACAAGTAACACATTCTATGTTTTAATTACTAAGGGAAATTAAATAGGTAAGATACCAAACTCAGAAGTTACATAGTTATAAGTTACTTTTTTTTAGGGTAAATATCATTTTAAATTTTAAATTATTTTTATGCTATTAATTATATCACGAACTATCAAAAATATATTTTTAAACTTTGAACTATCAATTTTGTAAAATCTGACATAACTTGTCGGATGTGACGATGTATTTAAAATGATTATTTTTAACCCATATTATATATAACGATGTCATTATATGCCTTACTAATTAAAAATTTGAAGGGTGAAAAACCGACAAAGGGTACAATTGATACAAAATTGATAGTTCAAGGTTAAAAAAAATATTTTCGATAGTTCAAGATAAAATTGATAGTGCAAAAATAGTTTGAGGTTTTAAATGATATTTATCCTATTTTTTATTTTTATTTTAGTTGGTACATCGATATAGATATATACTTATATGTGTGTGTGTGTATTTTCCTTATAAATTAATTAAAAACTTTACCAATATCCACTATTTCCAATTTGGAGATTTATATAGTTTGTCCATAAGTGCATACATCAATTTTTTTAGAATTACAAGAGGCATATCTAATATATAATCAAATAAGCAACTCGCACTGTCGCACATAGGCGGAACCTCTATACCACACAAATGTGAAAAAATAACCGCACGCAGCCCGAACACTATGCACACAAAAATAGAAAAATTACTCAAAGGAGAATTCTTGAGTGCCTCAACTTTGTCACTTGAGCTAGGCCTCATCGGCGGCGTAAGTGCGTACATCGATTGATGATAGTCTTATGTCTCTTATTTCAACAATCACATAGCATATTAATATACAATTATTATCAGGTAGGTGGAAGTTGAAATATGGAAACAAGATTTATGTAATTGTTTTTTTAGCTATTTTTAAAAAGTTGTATTTGATATGACAGCCATCAATAATTAACTCATATCAAAGAAAGATTGTAGGTATTTTATGGACTAAAAGAGTTTAATTAGTCAAAATAAAATTTAAATATTGCCTCATAATGGTAATCGATTTTTTTAATATTTGCTTTTATTTAAATATTTAAAAGAGTTTATTAAAATCTCATTGTGCATATGAAAATTGAAAATGCTCTTTTAATTACTTCTTGCGAAACTACATGCAATTTTAGCGGCGGCGAGCTACTGTTTGGAGAATGATACATGACCGGTGATTATTTACACGGACTCCCTTTTAGCGATTCATGTTCTACAAGACTCACACGATGAATCCGAGTCCTTATGCGATGAGCTCTGGGATGCTTTTACTCATGCACGGAACTATATTATTTTAGATTTTTTTTTCACGTTAGACGTGAGGCAAATCGAGCTGCTCACGAGCTTGCTCATTTTTCTTTGTCTTATTCTGATAATCTTGTTTGAAAGGTCGATTTTCCTGATCAGCTTCTAGACATTGTTGATTCCGCTTTGAGTTAATATATGACATGTTTTTCCCTTAAAAAAAAATACTTCCACGGTAAATCAAGGGGCAAGTCGGCAACCTTCAAAAGTTAAAAGGATCAGAATGAAAATTCAAAGTTTTTCAAGGACGAAATCCAAAATAAACGAAATTTATGGCGGTCAACTGCTCTGTATAAATTATTGCGAAATTAAAAACTCAAAACTTTAACGGTGTTCATCAACACGAAGCTTCATCCTCAAATCTCACCCAATTTCTATCTTTGGTTTCACATTTTTAGCTAAATTAGGTATGGCGGCGAAAATTGTTTCGAATTTGAGCTGAAAACCATCGAATTATGCTAAATTATTTGTTCTCTTTTTCATCTTTTTGCTGTGGAATCAGTCCTGTTTCTTCATCTTAGGGTTTCTAATTGCTTGCTCGTGACTCGCTCATAATCAATTTTAGGGTAATTTCTCAGTTCATTAACGTATTAGTTCAATTGTAGAGAATTGCACGTTTTGGCTGATGATTGTTTGCTCTTCTCTTGAGATTAGGTTTACTGAATTTCAGCTTGTGTCTATCAGTCTCTATCATCTTACCATTTATGTTTAGTTTTCGGAAATTTTTAATACACGGTTATTAGCAAAGATTTTCAGCTGCACGCTGACATTTTTGGGGCGTGTTTAGCCAGCCACACACTATTTTGTAGCTGTTGCTCATAAATTTTTGGCCGATGTTTTTCGGAGTTAAATTGGCTGGATAATATGGAGTTATACTTTTGGATTTGTTTCTTGTGGTTAAGTGAGGATATTCTCTGTCACGTTCTCGTTTTTCTTGGTTTTTGATGTAATTACTTTCTGGTAATGTTTCTGAAAGTGTATTAGTTGAATGATCGACCAGTTTGCTTGTTTGAAGATCAATGAGGCCAGAAATGAAGACGAGAGGTTATGCAGTAGAAATTACAAACCTATCTCCTAATGCAACTGAGAAAGATGTTCGTGATTTTCTCGCCTTCTGTGGTTCAATTCAACATGTTGAACTCGTCAGGTACTTGATATACTGATAAGATTGGTTTTGTTTTTTAGATATCTCATCTATAAATAATGCAGAATCTCGCATCTTTAGTAACTATATTCTAAAAGAATTATTCTTTAATTGAGAGGGTGAAGGTTATTACTTATTAGGAGGTACATTACAAGAATTCTTTGGAATTGTTATTGCTAGAGCTTGCTGTAAATGTTTCTTTGATTTTTTGTTTATACAAAAGTTCTTCTATGTGATGGCATTAGAGGTTATATTTGCTTGTCTTTTGACAGAGCCGGTGACTCTGCATGTATAGCCTATGTGACTTTCAAAAATCCGCATGCTGCGGAAACTGCTGTCCTTCTCAGTGTAAGTTTAGTTTATGAAAACTTTATTCTGCAGTTTCCAGTTAATAATAGTTGGATAAAGCATTTGAGGATTTGAGATCTAAGGCTCGTTATCTGGTCTTGATAACTGATCAAATTTATTTCATATAATAATGAAGTTTGGAACTTTCTATTTATATAGTATAGTACATTTTTACAGAACCACCTTAATTTACCGAAAAAGTAGAAAACCACTTTCAATATACACTAGCACTCTACCAAGCACTAATAAGATAATTATCTTCCTCTTATTGTGGAATGTACTCCTAACTTTAACCTTTTAAAACCACTTTAATTGATATACAACTTCTAATAAATAAAAGAGGGAAGTAAATTAACTTTGGATACGAGAAAAGATAGGAGAAAAAGATACCATGATTGCATGATTAGTATTTATTCGAAGGGGAAAATGAAGAAAAGAATAATATTACAGGGAGAATGTTTTGTAGTCTTTTGTTTCTTTTATTTATAGATAAAATGAAACAATATTACGAAAAAGAATAAGAAATTAAAATAGAAAGAAAGCAATGAACACAAAAGGAAAGTGGAAGATAGTAACAAACTAAAAATGTGGGACTAAAATTGAATATAGATAAATGAACACACTACTTAAAATTAACACTTTCTGATTTAAGAAATTATATTTTTTTAATGTTGTGCGAGATACACCCTCTCTATGAAATTATATTTATATATCGCACGTGTGTGAGCGCAAGCGCAGAATGTGTAGTCATCTGCATCATGTAAGGTATCATAATCAAGTTTTATATAGCCATTCTATGTTGAAAACTTGAAATTATGTTACTTGGATGTGTAATTTACTTTTCCCACTTCAAAATGTGTAAAGGTATTCCTTTGTTGTATCAACTATTAAGTGTTTGGTATGCGTGTGTTGGCCAAGGCAGTAAGGGGTTAATGTCTAAGGCCAAATGTCTTGGGTTCGAGTCCCCAGTGGCGCAGCCTTTAAATTTCTTTATCTAATACTGTTAATTTATAAAAAAAAATAAAAATTATTAAGTGTTTGAATTTGTTTGATGCTCTTTTGCCAAAACCTCAACTAAATTTGTATATCAATCTCAATTCGATAGAGAGAATGGCAAATGTTAAGGTAAAACTTTGATAGTTCTTCAAAGCCTAACCATGGTTTGTTTTTCCATTTAGTTCTGAATAGTTCTTGAAAGCCTAACCTTTATTTATCCCTTCTTTCCATCTCCATTTCTCTCGTGAATTTCACATTTTGAAGCCGATTGTTTATATTAGGGAGACACCGTATTGGATCAACCTGTACGCATAACACAATGGGGACACTGCGATGATGAGTATAATGTTCACAATTCCTCTTCATGGAAGATCGAAGATGATAGCAATCTTAGTGTAAACACATTCCCCTCAGTTCATTACAATCTTAGCGTAAACACATTCCCCTCAGTTCATTACGTCTCTTTTCTAATATCATGTTTATATCTGTAATTATTTTGAGTATCCTCATTTCAGCCTGAGAGACACAAGGCTGCTCCGTCTGCTGGCAAAGCCGTCTCTTTCGCCCAAGACACGGTCAAAGCAGTTGCTGCCAAAGGATTTGTACTCGGAAAAGATGCAGTGGTGAGAGCTAAAGCATATGGTCAATCTCATCAGGTACCGGCAGCTGCAATAGCGAAGGCTTCACAACTTAGCCAAGGAATCGGGTTGACTGATAAGGTAACAGCTGGGATTGAAGCAGCCAAATCTGTGGATCAAAGGTACCACATTTCTGGTACAACAAGATCAGCAGCGTACGTCACGCAGAGGGCAGCAGCTTCGGCTGCAAACGCGGTGGTTAGTTCGAGTTACTTCTCTAAGGGGGCTCTTTGGTTGTCCGGCGCTCTAGACAGAGCCTCGCAAGTTGCAGCCGATCTTGGCAATCGCGGTGCTGGCAAAGATAGCTAGTGGAGATGCTGTGTATTCTTGTATAGCAATTTCAAAGACGACGAAGTGCAGCTCAATTCAGTTGATAAGACGTTTCGCTTCTTCTCCAACTACTAGGTGAGAGGTTCGAGTGATCTAATGTGCGCAAGTTGGGAATGTGAGTATGAAACTGTAAAAAAAATATAGCAATTTCAAAAAGAGACAGAGAAAAAGAAGTTGCATTGGAATGTATGTGTATAAGTTTGTATTTGATGAATTTGATTTGAAATTTTTGGTTTATTGAACACTTCAAATTGAAACTTGGCAACTCTAAAGCAAAGAAAAGGAAAAAATCAATACTGGAAGAAATATAAAGAAAAAGAAAAAAAAAATTCAAAATTGGAAGAATATATTGACAAAAAAATTTGGACCATTTCTCGATTTATGCGTGTCATCCTTGCGCAGGGGCCATGCTAATCTTCTCTGTATCGTTCCAATTTTATCGGATGTCCCCGAAGGGACAATATATACATAGAGAATGGAGGTATATAAAACGCTTAAGAAACCCATTGGAATTCGATGTGGGATGAAAACTTGGTTTTGAAAACAGTGTGGGCTTTGTGTTGGGCTTAGAGCTGTTATATCTTGGCCCAATTCCAATTGAATTTTAAACTACTTCATTATAAATACATTAAATTTGGAATACCCAACACAAAATTAATAAGTTTAGGAGAAAATGGAACAAAATGTCAGATATGCTTAAAACAAGTTTATGGACATTGTCACACATTATCATATGATTAAAATATGTTTACAGCATATTTTACGACAAGTTTTAAGCTTTTAATTTCAGTTTTCAATATAAAATTATATTTTCGTATACAATTATTTTTTGTTATGATATTCTTTTTACGATAATTAAGTGAAGTTTATTACTAATTTTTATTCTTTCTACACATCTATATATAGTTAATTATATATGTCTTACGTCTGATCTTTTAACCCGAATTGAAAATATTGCCTGAGCCTATATTTTCATACTAGAATTTATCCTATAAATATGAATATCAACAACATGCTAGTAACTAAAGATAAATATTTGGTTTTATAAAGAAGAAAAAAAAAAGATAAATTTTAATTTGGTTTGATTTGACTCGATTTTAATGATTTTTCAATAGGTGTAGATTAAAGAAAACAACTAGAACTTTGAAACTTAACAAATGGAATCCTACATTTATATTCAACAACATGCTAGTAACTAACTAAAGATAAATTTTAATTTGGTTTGATTTGACTCGATTTTTTAATTATTTTTCAATAGGCGTAGATTAAAGAAAACAACTAGAACTTTGAAACTTAACAAATGGAATCTCACCTCCTATAAATGGGAAGTCGAGGTTTCAACCTGCATGTACAAATTTCAGAAGCATAGGTGGCAAATCGATATATACCATGATATAATTGATTATATTATGATAATAATTGGATAATATATATAAGTCGGAGGTCCATACTTTTAAGGTCGATATTAATTTGACAAATTATAGTATATTGTTAGTGACAAATTAGTATATTTGCATACGCTTTTAATTATAGTATATTGTTAGTGACAAATTAGTATATATGCATACGTTTTTAATTATAGTATATTGTTAGTGACAAATTAGTTAAATATATAGTGGGGTTGCAATGGACATTGCCAGTCGGAAATAGAGAAACAAACGCACATTCATCATCAAATGCCAAGCTGTTGCTAATTGCCCCATGCACATCTGCACACATTCTTTTACATATACAACAACATGCTTCATTTTCTTACATATTAATATTTCATACAAAATCCACAACTTATATCATATTTTATTTACTAACGGTCGTGAACAGTAAATATGTCGGCAAAATCAATATATATATATATATATATATATATATATATATAGGGGAGCGCTCCAATGAGACTAGCTAGGGGTGTGCATTCAGTTATATGGTTCGATTTTGCTAAAACCAAATCAAACCATATTTTTGTTTGGTTTGAAAAAAAAATCGAACCGAACCGAATTAACCGAAATTTTTATAATTAAAACCGAACCGAACTGAAAAACCAAATTAATCTGAAAAAATCAAAAATTTTGAAGAAAAAAACCAAAAATTCCGAAAAAATATATAAAATTTAAAAATATATTAGAAGTTAGATATTATAAAATTATAATTAAAATATTATATTATATATATATTATAAATATAATTCGGTTTTTCAGTTTTGTTCGGTTTTAAAAAATCCGAACCGAACCCAACCGAAAAATTGAAATTTTATGGGGAAAAAATTTGAACCGAACCGAAAAATTGAAAAAATCGAATCATATTTTAAAATTTCGGTTTGGATCGATTCGGTTATTCGGTTTTGGATTTTTTGCTCACCCCTAAATGAGACCCTCTGTTTTTAGTGAGATCTTAGACACGATCTTGTGCGTTTATTTTATCAATCATATGACTGATATTGTACCAAGAGGACGAATTTTTTTCTCAGGGTTCGAATTCTGGAGGGAGCGAAATATTTTAAATTTTCGTTATTCATCAGTATATACTGCCTTGTTCATTAATATATATGTCTTATTCATTAAAAAATAAAGGTCTCAATGTCTCACGAAAAATAAGGATCTTATTGGAGCACAGTCATATATATATATATATATATGAGATGAGTGAAATACGATTAAAAAAAAAAAAAAAGAGTACAACATGGTTATCATGATAATGCAAAAGGGAGTTTTGCTTCAAACTCTTGAAACAAATAAATAATGCCACGAAAATCTTGAAAAATTGAAAAAAGTTATATATAACTTTTTTCAAATTATATATATATATGTATATATATGGAGTGGTTGACAAATCACTTTCAATAGCAAGAAATGTGGGAAAGAGTGACGTCAAGCATGGAAGCTCACATGGGCTACAGTTTCCACCAATATATATTTCTTTTTATTTTCTAAAATTTCAAAATGAAATTTCATCACAAGGGCATGTGGGGGAGAAGATTCATTTCTCGTTATTAAGTATAATCACTATATGTTCTCTTCAAATAATACCATCATGAACCAATCATATACATGCTTGTGTGTGTGTGAGAGAGAGAGAGAACATGGATGTTACATTAGAATTTGGAGGGAGGTTCCAACTAATAAAGTCATGTGCATCCAACTCCCACATATTATGTAGGCCTTTTAATATTACAACAAGTGGGACTCTTTCAACCATTATCTCTCAATTTAGGTCCCACTAATTACATGATCATGCATACATATGTATGATCACGTTGTTAAATATGGCAGCTACTGATTTCTTCATGCAGGGGAGAATATTTAACATATATATATATATATATATATAGGGAGAGGTTCAAATAAGAACCACTAATAAAATAAGAACGGAGAACCATTTTAAGCCATTCGATCATCAAGATCTACGGTGGATGCATCATCTTGGTGGATGGATGCAGGTGCTGGGTTCGAATCCTGAAGGGAACAAATTTTTTTTTTCGGATGCATTAAATTTAATAGCGGATGCATTAATTTGTATAGCAGATGCAGTAATTTTATTGGTTCTTATGTTCTCACGATAATTGTGGTTCTCACTATAACCGCACCCTATATATATATATATATCTAGACTAACTTCCTCATATATGTTATTTCCTAGCTAGGAGCACATTCATGTAAATACACTTCTTTTCTTGATGGTTTTGGTAAATTAAGAGCTAGCTAGCTTAAAATTCAATTAACTAGATAAAATTTTCGTTCCTTCTGGATTCGAACCTAAGTAACATTTTTATATAGTATTATCTTCAACTTATGCAACACTATATACTCATTTTCATTTCTCACGAAAGGTAACATTCTCAGTATAATTCATCCCTATATATATATATATATATATATATATATATATATATATATATATATATAACGAGGTTCAAATGATAATATTTATTTAAAATGAAAATAGAAAATTATTCTCAGTCATTCGATCATAAAAATTTATAATGAATACATCATCTTAATAAATAGATGTAATATTTTAATTCGTTATGAAAGATTAGGCCCATAATTGCTATTTGAGGGTGTGTTGTGCTTGGAATAAACTTCACTCGTGTATATTAAAGTAGTCAAAAGTAACTCGATCTAGTGAATGGGCCAACTTGAGTTATATAAGTTTTGACCCGAAATTCCTTATAATTAGTCTATGGGCTCGGCCCAATTTGGCTGCAAAATTTTCTAACTTAGGGTGTGTTTGCTTCGAGTTATAAGAAATTAACAAATTTTATTTAACGCTTAATATCTCATTTGCTTTGACGTAATAAAAAATTCAGGTAGATCGTATAAAATTTCAGACACTATTTTTTTTTTCTTAAATAAGGTATAATTTTATATCTGCGTAATAATTTTATATCACCTTATAAAGAGCAAGATGAATATACTACTCTCCGTTCCAATTTAAATGCTGCACTTCTTTTCGGCACGAGATTTAAGGAGAATAAAAGTATAGTGTAAATGTGGGGCCACATTGTTTGTAGTGTAAAATTATTACTAAAAATAAAAACGCACCATTTTAGTTGGGACGGCTCAAAAAGGAATACGCACCATTTAAATTGGGACGGAAGGAGTATTATATACTATCATTTAAAACAAACAAGATAAAACGAATATGATCTCCACTTTAAATGATAAATTTATAATTTATTGTACAATTATCTATTTATTTAGAGGGATGAAAAACGAATACACCCTTAAAATATAATCTGAGTTAGGCAAGTTTATGTTGTTCGATTTTATTTTTTTTTGGTCCTGCCAACTCATGGATGATATATGACCTTTCACTATTATTTGAATGTCACTATTTGCATACTATAAATAATAAAATGTTGTATTGAACGCTACAATTCAATGAGGAATGGAAGCTGATATAGGTAGAATACAACATAAAACATAGGAACATAATTAGGGGGAAAAGACAAAATTGATTTTCTTTAGTAAATTAATGAACTTTCAAAATAAAGATAAAAGTTAGTCGGAAATGGATTAAGCTATATCTTAGGATAGTGTTTAGATTAGTAAAAATTGCCATAACTAGAAAATTTTCCCAGCAATTTTATGTATTTAAATAATCATGATTTGACCTAATCGAGATTTCGTTGTGATTAGGGAAATCTTTTTCCATATCCCTCATTTCTTAATGTATATAATTTCATATCGAACAAATTAGGATCTCTTAAGTTTTACTATAGCGTGATGCGACGAGTAAAATATTAAATATTAAATTGGTTTTAGTTGAATTTGTTTCCATCAAATTCATCACTTTAGGTGATCATGCAATCAATCATTTTTGGCTGATTCGCCATTTTGCAATACTTTATTATTTTTATGATCTTGCAATTAATCACCATATTAAACTTTGTTTGATTTTCTTCTTCACCCACGTGAAAAATATTACCTAATTCTACTACACAACTTTGTCTTTTCCCCCCCAATGCCTTTTTGCAGTTGTTGACACGTATTTATTAATTATTTATTAGATTTCAAAGTCATTTGGAATTTAAAAAATTAAATATGTGGGATCGATCCAAAAGAAAATTAAAAGAGGGAAATAAAATTGATGAAATCTCACTATACAAACATTCCTCCAATTTAGCTTAAGATGGGAATGAGAGCTGTAGAGTAATATCTTATAGTTAGTTCAAATGTCACTTTCTAGTGGGTACCTCGTTTCTTATCATTTTTCTTTTGATTGTAATCGTTATCTTAAATTGTGAAATATTATGCATATCATATGTAATAGGTAATTTATATTAGAACCAATTTTTAGTAATGAACTAAAAATTGTTTACCTCATAAATATTCCACCATTAGAACCAAGTTTGCGATGACACTTAACGGGTACAAAAGACACTCGATATTATATTATGCAAGATTAATCGATTCAGCATGAACTCAAAAATGATAATTTTCTTGTTGAAATAGATCATTGACTTGTACAAGAACTTTTATTTATAGATAGACTTCCTTGTTAATTAGATCTTCATATATATCATGTATGGTAATTCATATCTCAGTTCAACTTACACCAAAGATGACAACATATTTCATCGATTTTTTTTCCTTACGAATAAGAAAACTACCATATATATAAGACACAACATGTTTGAACACTTGAAGGCACATGTACCTTAGAAAGCACCGAATCATGTCTTAATAAATACACACATATATACACAGTGGCAGAGCTAGAAATTAATTATATGGCTAGAGGCACAATTTTTACATAAATCTAAAGAATTGTAAGTATAGATTTTAAAAATAAAAGGGATTATAGCAAAAAAATACACGAACTTTGATAAAAGTTGCAATTTTCACCTGAACTTTCAAATTAGCCAAAATATATCTGAACTTATATTTTTTGTTGTAAATTTCACCTGAACTTGCAATGATTGAACTCCGTCGAGGTGAAATTTACAACAAAAAATATAAGTTCAGGTATATTTTGGCCAATTTGAAAGTTCAGGTGAAAATTGCAACTTTTATCAAAGTTCGTGTATTTTTTGGCTATAATCCCAAAATAAAAATAATTAATACAGTCATAATTATATCAAAATATTTTTTAAAAAAAACTTAAACACGAGCACCTTATAATATTTCTCTTTTATTTTTTTATTGTCAAATAATTTTCTTACCGATTATACAAGACTATTAATGTTATACATTAATCAACCCTCAAGATTTGCTATGAATTTTCATACCAAAAAAGAAGAAATTATTTCTATCTACATTCATTTCTCTTAATTATATGTACACATATTCATATTACATTTAATTAAATGACTTTGAATAACACAACAACAAGATATAGAAGCATACATCCTATAAAAATAAAATAGTTTAATTTGTTAACAAATTTTTAATAATCAATCAATAATAACTACAAAAAGAAGCCGAATCTTGATTTTTTATATATTCTTAAATCGAAATTAAACCTTACAAAAAAAAATATAGTATTTCAACTAAAACAAAATATCATAATATAATTTTATTCTGATGGTTAATTCATAATTGAGTCTCCGTTTCGAATTTCACTACTATTCATTTTTTTTCAATCGTAATTTATCTGTCGACTTGTGTGGTTTTCGGTCTATTGCACAGGAACGTGGCCCAAGAATTTAATCAATTATTATAACAATTCATCAACATGAAAAAGATGATTTTATTTGCAATTTCCTATATCTGTATATACGCTAGAATACATACAAGAAACTAAGAAATGAAAATAAAAATAGAAATCTAGAAAAAGTAATGAATAAAAAAAAAAAAAAGAGGTGGAAATGGAAAGATGTAGAAAGAAGTGTTGAGTGTAATGTGAAATGGACAGTTGGAAGGGGTATAGCAGAGGACAAAATAAGGAACAGCTTGGTAGGGTTATCAAATACAGAAGAAAGAGACTCTCTCTCTCTCCTCTCTCTCTCTCTTGGAGTTTTGTATATAGAGAGAGAGAGAGAGAGTTGCAGAATGGCTGATGAGAGGAAAATGGCGTGAGATGGTCTCTGCTGCACGATGCCTGTTGGTGGTTTAGGTAGCAACGCCTGCCCCTTTTTTGTAGATTCCCGTCCCCATCTCTCTATTTTTCACCCTCCCCATTACTATCCTTTTTTTATTTTCTACGCAATCGTAATTGCGCGAATTCATTCAGTAAAATTCATGAATCCATCAAATAACACATAAAGTATATGCATTCCGGTGGTTTTGAGTTCGAATCACGTAGACGGTACAGTTACAATGCATTTAGAGGATCACAGAAGTGTACAACTTTATAGGTGAAGTGCAAGGTTCGTAGTTTTTACGTTAAATGAGATTTTTTTTTTTATGATAACTCAACCATATATCTACTGTGTATTTATATCTTTGCTGGATGAATTTGTGTACCGGTGCGGAGTTTGAATCGCATAGATAATTCAATACTATTGTCCATCTTGAAGGTTCAAAACATGCGATCGGAGGCAGTGAACTGGATTAGTAAGACAAAGAGACGTTCAGACTTTAAATGTATATGATATATATAAAGGATCGATACATCGTACATTGATTATGAGTAGAATCACTAAATTTATAAGATTACATAAAAATTTGAAGTTAAAAGGGAAAAGAATAAGTTAAGTTTTGATATTTATTGTATAGTTTATAAATTTGTTGGAAAAATGAAATTATTAATATAAACTATAAAAGACAGGTGCTCACAAATTATGTGTAACATATCAATACACTTTATATATTAATTACTATCTCGATAGAAAATCATTGGGTTGGACGGAAAAGTACATAAACATTTTGGGGGCAATTTGCAATTTTAACTAAAATTTTGGACTTTTGCTATTTCCGACACAAACTTTATTAGTTATTGCAAATCAATATAGAGATCAATATATGTATGCGTGCCAGACCGATCACAGAGTTACATGATTGCCAAACGTATTAGAAAAAATATTTGAAATTGCAATTTACCTAAAATTCTACGTGTTACATTGCACTCAATTAATTAAATAAAGAGTATAGTTTTGGCCTTCGATATTAAATATGCATGCATGCTTGTATCTTTTTAATCACACAATAAACTAAAATTCGTTTAAAGAAAACCAAAATTCAATCTCCTTTTTATTTTATTTTTAAAAAATCACTATTTGATTATCTTTGGATTGAATTTTCACCAATATTTCAGTCTTACTAGACCTTGGAGAGAAAATTTTAAATTAATTTTTCCTTTTGAGTACAGTAAAAAAATAAAATTTTACTCTCTCCGTCCCATTATAAATTTCCTACTTTCCATAATGGATGTCTCATTCCTTTTTTAACAATATATTCTCTCTCTATATCTAAAATTTAAATAATTTTCACCAACTCACTTTATCTACTTTTTACATTTTTCTTAATCTTCGTGCCCAAAAGTAATGAGACATTTGTATAGTAATGGGACGGATGGAGTAATAATTTATCTAAACCTCAGTAAATGTCAATTACCTTCTACTAATCGAGAGTTTTTAATGTTCCTAAAAATGAATTCTTTTTTGGGATTATAGCCAAAAAATACACGAACTTTGATGAAAGTTGCAATTTTCACCCGAACTTTCAAATTGGCCAAAATATACCTGAACTTATATTTTTTGTTGTAAATTTCACCTGAACTTGCAATGATTGAACTCCGTCGAGGTGAAATTTACAATAAAAAATATAAGTTCAGGTATATTTTGGCCAATTTGAAAGTTCAGGTGAAATTTGCAACTTTCATCAAAGTTCGTGTATTTTTTGACTATAATCCCTTCTTTTTTTATATAAATTATCGCGCGGCAAAAGACTCGAATCTAGGACTTTAGATTTTGAATAGTAACCTCCTACCACCAGGTCAACACACGCGCACAATAAACTCTTATATTTCAAGTTTGTTTACCTCTCAGCATCTTAAGAAACTCTCCATCTATATAATCTAACCCCACCCCACAAAAAAGAAAAAGGATAACTTTTTGAAAAATTAAATCCTTTTCTTTTTTGCCCCCTCTTATAAGTCACCAACTTCTCCTTTTAAAAACCATGTACAAATCTCTTTAGCAAGGAATCAAACCGATGCAAATTTCAATGCCAACTGTCGACAGTAGAAAAAATATGCAGCCCACTTCACACATTAAATTAAAATATATGTCAAATTTCCCCCAATTTTTTTAAAATTTGATCGCTGTCTTTTTTTTCCGCAAGTTCACAACTATTAATCTCCAAATTCATCTCTCTCGGAAGAATAAAATCGAAAATGGCTTAATATAAATAAAAACCCCACTTCTCAAAATTGAAAATACACACACACACACACACTCCACCAGAAAAGAAAAGAAAAAAAAAACCTATCCTTGAAGCTGATACACACACACACACATATATATATAGATTCATTACACAGAAATGAATTAATGCATAGAGAAAAAGAATGGCGGCGGTTGGATCATCACCAGCAACATTTCAGTACCACTCGGAATGCAGATGGTACAACCGGTATAGCTCATGATTCGTAGTGGTGAAAATGGCCTTCTTTCACTCCAATTTCATGCTTCAAATCCCTCATCAAGATGAACACAGCCAGCCTTCAACATCTCTAGCCCCAATTCTTCCCCCTCACGATTTTCATGGTACAATCTCTCTCCTCTCTCTCTCTCTCTCTCTAAGTGTGTGTGTGTGTGTGTTAGTGTGTGTATTTGGACGAAAAGAGAAACACCAATTATGGACTTTTGACAACTTTCGAAACTATCGAGGAATATTGAAAATCTGTATTCCCACTTTAGGAAAAGAAGTGAACAAAAAAGAAAAGGGGGGAAGAAAACAACGTTCTTTATCATCTTTTTATCAAAATTCGTATGTATAAAGATGGAAATTGTAAGCTTATTATTAATATCGTAGGAGTGGCTTCGCTGCTAGCAAAGAGGCCTCAGACGATGGCGTTCTCGAGCGGCATCGAGGAGGAGATGCACAACAACAACAACGGCGGCAGCGTCGGGGACGACGACTTCTCCGACGACGGGTCGCAGATCGGGGAGAAGAAGCGGCGGCTGAACATGGAGCAGGTGAAAACCCTAGAGAAGAATTTCGAGCTCGGGAACAAGCTCGAGCCCGAGCGCAAAATGCAGCTGGCCCGGGCCCTCGGGCTCCAGCCCCGCCAGATCGCCATCTGGTTCCAGAACAGAAGGGCCCGGTGGAAGACAAAGCAGTTGGAGAAAGACTACGAGATCCTCAAACGACAGTTTGAAGCTGTTAAGGCCGAGAACGACGCTCTCCACTCACACAATCACAAGCTTCACGCTCAGGTAATTATATTCGTAATCGTCTCGTTTTCGCATCCTTTGTTTGTTATTATCTACTATCTGCCGATGTTATAGGGGCGAGCAAAGGCCCGTTAATCGCCCTGAATGAAACCCGGACGGTTCTATAGTTGAACCGACCAATACTCGCCGCTAACCAGCTAGCTAATTATTTAAAATTTATTTATATATCTCTCTTGATTTCCGCACTCTCATTGTAATGATTAATATTTGTTTGGACGAGCAAAATTCAAGCACACTGAACAATACTAGTCGATCGATGCTCGCCTTTTTTTTTTTTGATCGGGCAAAGTCATGTAAGATGTTAGTAGTTAGTTCCCCATCCACTCCAAGAACCACCTTATCTCTCCATACACCAAATCCACCTTATATCTCCAATCTCCAATTCGCTCCCAAGAGGGATCGACCCGGGTCACTTCACTTAAGTGAGGACCCGGTGGCCAGTGGGCTAAGCCCCCTGGTTAATCGATGCTCGCCTTTATTTGGCTAGTTCTCTATCGATTTTTGCACCCACCCCCACTATAATGATTGGTCCTTTTTTTTATATAAATTTAAAGTATTCAAGTTTCGCCCAACTAATTAATTAAAGCTACGAACATATTGGGATATTCAGATAGTGGCCCTAAAGAACAGAGAGCCGACGGAATCCATCAACCTGAACAAGGAAACGGAGGGCTCCTGCAGCAATCGGAGCGAGAACAGCTCGGAGAATGTCAAGCTGGATATCTCGAGGACTCAGGCGATCGACAGCCCGATCTCGGGGCGGCAGCTCTTCCCGCCGTCGCTGAGGCCGGCCGCGGCGCAGCAGCTCTTCCACAACTCGAAAATGGAGCACGCCGTTAAGGAAGAGAGCTTGTGTAATATGTTTGTGGGGATGGATGATCAGACAGGATTCTGGCCGTGGTTAGAGCAGCAGCAGTTCAATTAAAATCAAATTAATTGCGTTTAATTAAATCTGGAAAAGGTTTCATTAAATTAAATCTGCAACGGTGAAGATGGTATGGTGCTTGTGGAATGGGGAGAAGTTTGAATATTTTGTTGATCAGTTGATGATCGATTTTTTTTTATTATTTTTTTTTCTTTCTTTCTTGGTTTTAATTTGTTGTACAAATTAGTAAAAGTTAATATCGCACGGTTGGGAGACTTTTCGGATTCGAATATTTGAGGAGTAAAATTTACTGAATTATTATTTATTTATTTATTTTTCTAAATAAAACGCTGCAAATGAAAATGTTCTTGATCGATTTTTTTTTCTTTTTCTTTTTCATTTTATTTTAGCAGTAGAGAGAGATATTATAATTTCCTTCCTAGAGAGAGAGAGTGAGAGAGAATCAAGCACAGATTTCAAGGAGAGGAAGATGACAAATAGATGGGAAGAAAATTAATTAGTGAAAGTTGGGAAAATGTTAGTTCTCGTGAAGGAGACATTGCTCTAATCGTTTTTCTTGCTTCCACTGACAACAAAAAGCTACATTCATCTCTATCACTCATAAAATCCACTTTCAAATTAAATAAAAATTGCAAATTCATCAAAGAAAAAAATAACCTAATTTTCGACTCTACAAATTTGCTCTCTCTAGGCTTGCAAGATTTTCCCACTGTAATTCATCAATTCCAATAGACGAATTATATGTGTCTATATAGTTGATGGAGTATGTATTATGTGAATAGGCATGTAATAAATTAATATGAAGCATTCCTCAAAAAAAAAAAAAAATCAAGACTCAAGAGAAACTTATCATGATAAAGCATACATAATTTAAATTGAACTAAATAATTTTTGTAAACTAAAAATCATTTTGAATCCATAAAAGTGAATTTAATAACTTTTGGTCAATGTGTGATCGTTTTCTGAGTCGATTTTGTTGGATTCATAGCTTTCGTAGATGGATGAGGGATATTGTGGCTGGTGATCAGGTGAGAACTATATATACCATTGTTGAAGAATCAGGTGAGAATCATATCTTTTCGTGAGAACAGAGAATTACGAAGAAACACATGCATAATATATATGAATAACATATAATCAGATCGTCGTCTACAAAATCTAGAGGCTAGCTAGATTGAAAAAAAAGGAAAATACAAATATATTTTTATATATAATAATAATAATAATTGAGAGGCACCTTTCACTGAAGGTACGAAAAATGGTCAGGATTGGATGGATGGGCAGTGATTGGATTTTTTCTCGAAATGGAGCCCTCATTCCAAGGGGGGTATCAGTGATAATGATGTAATATCCAGCCTTGTATTCTTCATCAACTTTTTTTTTTTTCATTTTTTTGCTTTACTCACTGATGTGGAAATGATACTAGAAAAGGGGAATTAACACCAAACCCTAATCAGCAACACACACATACACCTACAGATATTTTTCCATCCATTCCAAATAGTAACAAAAATAATAATTCAGTAAAATTCCATCTACAAGGATTTAATTTTTTGAATTTCGAGTTCGAGATTTTGATAAGTGAATTTTCCCTCGGTTTGATTTGGCGGCGAGAAGTTTTGCACAATAATTTTATAAGAATAGGGACTTTTTGAACAAAATAGACAACGGTCAGCCTAGGCTGACCGTCGCCTATTAGCGACTCTACATAGACTACACCATTATTTATGACTGACAATTTTCTAATAGATGACGGTTTTGACCCGTTGTCTTTTAGCGAAATTCTTGTAGCGACTTCAGACCCTAATTAACTCGGTTGGTGATACTTGTAGAGATTTATAATGTACCAAAAATCAAAATTTTAAAAATTGATAATCTGCTTTACCTATTTTTGTTTCGAGCTGATTATTTTAGTTCGAGCTATTTTACTCATCAAAGGCATTGCTCTAGCAACATTTGTGGGTTTTTTAATTATTACTACAATTTAAGGATTAGGTATCCTATGAAGGAACAATTTTTTAACGATTAAAATTTGTGGAAGCTACGAATCTTGAGGATATTTGCAAATTTAATAATAATTGGACAGCAAATTTAATAATATTAGGAAAAGGGAGATCAATCTGGGATCATGTGCACAATTAATAGAAAATGGCTGGAAGACTTTTGAGTTTGTGTATTATATCAGTTTTTGAGATGCGATTTCTGAAATTAAATCTAGTGGAAATAAATAATTATATAAAATAAATTAATATTCTTTGCTGAAGTAAAGCTGCTCAAGTGGCCACATGCACTCTGCATTCGCACCAGAAATAAACAATTAGGGTTTGTTAGAGTTGATGAAATTTTATAATATTTCTTATTGCTCGTAAATTTCTATAAGTATGTGTAAAACAGATAATACCAGGAAATATTCTATCGCTTTATTTAATAATACTTCCATATTTCCAAAGCTGTGCCATACAAAGGGCAGTTTGAATTATTTTATTTTATTTTTAGTATGTTTCATTTTTTTGTGTTTGTCATGTGTAGAAGTAATATGGTATAGTAGCTACTAGTATAGAATAAAGATAGATCTTTTGTGTATATATATACATACTAATTTAAGGGGGTAAAAGAAGTTAATATAAATATGATTGGTATTTAAGTTTTTTTTTTTTTAAATATGATTGCATTCGTGCATGACTTCGTGTAACATGAATTCAATTTTCATTTTATTTTGATAAAAAAAAACATTCTTTTAACGGTCTTTGACATTTGATCCAATGATAAGACGTTTTCCCTCAAATTAATAAGTCGGAGTTTCAGTCATCCAGTGTACGTGTCTGCTCTCGAAATTAACGAAAACCTTGAAATTAGTACTATTTATTTATTTCTTTTTCCTTTGATTGTTTTACGAACATGTTACCGTGATCAACATATGAATTTAGCATTTGAAAGGTAAACAAAAAAAAATACAAGGTTTTACATTAATTAATTAATTAATTCTAATGGCTGCTGCAGACGATGGATTTGAGTCTATGTCAACGAATCTTTGATAATGTATTCATTAATTAATCAATTAACTTGATCGAAAGAGAAAAAAGATAAGTTTTTGGCTAAATGATGATGAGATTCTAGAAATTAATTATGAGCAAAAAAGTTTTTTATGTGTCTACGAGGTTGATTCTCCAAGTACAGAATTAGTACTATTTAATAGAAGGAACGTGCCTACAATTAATTGATGTCGATCATAATCATTATTCATTATTCCATATTTTTTTGCGACTATTAAAAACCTATGTAAGTAGCCCTCCTTATTTTCGACGTCCCTTCCAACTTTTTTCTTTCTTTTTTTTTTCTTAATTTTTATCAGTTGTAAGCTATTATACATTGAAGTTTGGTTTACTTGATCAATTTAATTTTATAATATATATGGGGTGGGTTTGAAAATTATATGTTTAACAAATACTATGTACAATATTTCAATACGCTGATTATATGAAGATAAACATACTATTTCTACAGTATTTTGATCTTCAATCAGACTGTTATAAAATTTGGAGTTATTTGCTGAATTGATAAGCATGCTTAATTAAGATAATTACTTATGTTATTGATAAACCAAATCCAAAGACTTGGTTGGTAATTTTATAAAATAATAAACAAATCAATATATTACTATAAAATAAAAGATCAACATTAGAAATTAAGAAATGCAAAAGGGCAACATTAGTTAGGCAAATATAATTAGAGGGAACACACTGATTTAGCCAAAAGTATATAGTTCTAAGAAATTAATAAATTATAAAAATATAGAAATTAATAGTTATTCTGAATTATTATATCCTTACACACAAAAAATTCGTTTATAATAGTCCATAATGACTACTATTTTTATAATCTTATGTGTCATTAACATCTGAATACACTAACTTTAATTTGGGTATTCTGGTTTTGCACATGAACTTCAAAAAGAGAAAAAAAATTATAAACTTTAATTTTGTGGTAATTTTGCCACAATTCAATTTTATCTCAAATTAAAGCTAACGTGGGAAGTCGAAATATCAACGTGTACTCATCGGACGTTTTAAAAATTGACATCGTATAGGACATCTCTAAACCTGAAAATTGTAGAGTTTTTATAGAGTTCGAATGTCTAGAAATTGAATTTGTGGTAAAATTGCTACAATATTAAAGTTCATGTACTCTTTTATTCATTTCAATGTTTATGTACAAAATCAAAGTATCTTTAAAATTGATATATTTAGGCGCTGATAACCCCAATTTTATCTAATAGTATATAGTTTTAATTCTTTTTTGCGATATGAAAAGGGCTAGATTGAGATATTATCTTGTACAAATTAATGCCACCCATTGAAATATACATTTAGCCCAAATTAATTGTACAGGCCCAAGCCCAAGTCCAATTAACCCAGTCACGGAAAAGAAATAGGAGTAGTATTTGAGATCTTTTCTGTTACATTTTTGTATAATCAGATATTATATTTTGAGTTATTAGCTTGTAAATATACAAAAAGAATTAGTGCAGAGTGATTAACAAAAAGAATTAGTGGAAAGTGCAATAGACATATTTTAGATTTTTTTGTACTCCCTCCGTCCCATTGATCTTGTGCTGTTTTCTTTTTTGAGCTGTTCCATTCATCTTGTTCTGTTTATATATTTGGTAATGATTTTACACTGCAAATAATATGGTCTAACACATTTATACACTTTTACTATATTATTTATAATTTTATTAATAATCATGTCAAAAAGAAATAGGACAAGCTTAATGGGACAGATGGAGTATTTGATTACTCGGTGTTAAAAAACGTACAACTCAATATAAATCATTAAATAATTTTCCCTTGCTTAGTTCATGTTGATGGAATACAAATACAATTGCCTTGCTTTTGTTTTCTCGCTTTGTAATAGACGAGCCTTCTTCTCCATCTATCAGGATTTCTCTCAATGGACTTTTTTTTAAAGAGATTTTGAGGAGGTTCGACACTTAGTTTGCATTAATGTGTTTTCAAGGATTGTTAGCGTTTTCTTTTTTGTTTTTTTGTTTTCTTCAATAAAATCTCAATTTAATAATGGAATACAGATACAATGACAACAAACAGTCATGTACATATATTGCTTTTGGCTGTTTGGGAGATAAATCTGTATTTATACTTGTCTCATATTTTACATGACATGTTTAAAAGATTAAAAAATTAAAAAAATTATATTGCATATGAAAATATGTCACATCAGGTCAGGTGTTGTAGAGGTGGGCTATAATATTTAATAGATAGGCCCATTAAAGAGCAGTTATGGTCAGGTGATTTTAATAAGGCTGTTCCAATAGTTGCAGAAATTGGACCATTTCAAACCCTTAAAAGTAGCCCAAAGTGGGGTATAGCCCAATATCTTTCTCACTCTCTCTCCTTTACATGCTATGAGGGTGGCCTAGTAATTGTAGGGTAGAGTGTGTGAGCTTATAGTCGAAGATCACGATCGTGTATGCGTGTGTTGGTCTAACGACAGAGTGATTAATATCTGAGATCGAACGTCTCAAATTAAAGTCCCCCGTCACGCAATTTTTAAATTATTTATTTCTCCTTATTTTCGAGAATATCAGATTTATATAGGCCTCTTTCTATCATGCCCAAAAGAGAAATAAAATAAATGTCAATAAATAAAAAGCAAAGGCACTTGGAATTTCAGAGGAAAATGCGGTGTTTGTTCTGCTATAACAGGCATTTTACACCTCTTTATTGAAAGCCGTTAAAGAAGGTGAGGTGATTGATGTATTTATTTATTCTACATATTGAAATTGCCATATCCCATAGATACACTACTCTATTACTAATAATTCAACCTAAATTAATTGACACGCTTTTAAGTGTTTAATTAATTGCGAATTAACTATAAGTAGCTCAAAGTTTTTTTTGTGTCATTGATGTATACATTTGTGTGTTTACGAAGGGTCGTATTATAATACTTCATCCGTCCCATTAGAATTGACACACTTGCCTTTTTTGTTTGTCCTACTAAAATTGACACTTTCCTAAAATAGTATGTGGTTCCTACTTTCTCTACTCACATAAAATAAGTGAACCCTACCTACTTTACACTCTTAATTCTTTATTCTTAATCTCCGTGCCCAACTCAAAAGTATCAATTCTAATGGGACGGAGGGAGTATAATACTGCTAAGTTTGACTATATAAGAAATAGACATTGACATTAGTCCATCTATATATATATTATTGTCGAGTACAAAATTCCTATATATTTTTTTTCTTTGAGTTAAGAACTTCCTTCTTCGTTTTTTTGAGTTAGAGGAAATAAGACGATGAGAATTGTACCCTAAATTTTTCTGTTAATACAGATTGTCTTTACTGTTTGAATATCCTCGAAAACAAAATTTCCTTTTATATTAGAAAGTGAGAATCCACCTCAAGAATGAAGAAATAAACACATCAATGTTACATTTGTCAAATAATTTAGCTTTCGATTTTCTGCAAATATAAGAAATGTTGTAGTTAATAATAATAATAATAATAATAATAATAATAATAATAATAATAATAATAATAATATGGCAAAATGACCAAAAACAATACTATATGATAGAAAAAATAGGGCATTGGATTCCAACAACCTCTCCTTTTAAGAGAGCATGGCAAAAAAGATGGTGGAGAAAGCAAGGTGAAGTGAAAATCTATATATACAACTCTAATTGGTTGCCCCACCCCAATATGCAGTACAAAGTGCAAACACAAGAAATAAACAAATTATCTACTATATATATTGTATAATTATACAATATTTTCATTAATAGATCGGGTTCGAGTCATTTACGATGTGTAAGTATGTGTAACTAAAAAAAGTTATACTAATACATATTTGAACAAAAAAATATTAATTGAATTCGAAAGATATAATTTCTTTGTCATTCTTCACGTGGGGACTTTTGACCTAGTTTGTTTCTTTTAACGTGGGATTATAGGACTCTATTTTATTTTTTTAAACCTATGTAAATTGCCTAGAATATTCAAGATATGTACAAAGGTGGTGAAGAAATTAGGGGCATTTGAATTTGATCAAAATATTATGCAGATTAGAACACACACATCATATATAAAGAATAATATTACATGATCAAGTATCTAATATTTATGCATTGATAATATTGTTATTTTATTATGCATAATGTGTAATAATAATATAAAATAATGAGATAAATTAAAATATGGAGACACACATTTACAAATGGTGTGCACGTAGCAACCCCCTCCCTTAATAAAATGATAAAAGAAAGAAAAAGGAAAAAAAAAGAAAAAAAAAGGAGTTTTTATTTGATTGGAAAGAAGAGAAAGTGGATTTGTACTCTTTGTCTATATTTGTTAGCCAACAAACTTTATGAATTTGAAGGGTAAAACACCCATCCATTTGGCACATAATAATAGTATATCATAGTTGTTCAATTTATTTAATTTAATGTAAACTATTAAAAGAGAAGGAGCGTTACTTAGATTTTTCATGGGTCCCCTTAGTGAAACATGAAGTGTGGGCTGCACTTTAATTTTTGGTGTTTGTTATTGGTAATGTACCCAAATAACAAAAATGATTCATTGTCAATTAATATGTGATTTTTTTTTTCCAATACATATACAGTCATATTGTAGCCACCCACAAACTAGTTTAATAGGAAAAATTTTAATTTATTTAATTTATTTTTTAAATAAAAATAGAATTTAGATATTTTATTGTATTCTCTATATTTACTTATATTTTTAATTTTTTTTACATTTTTATTGTTAATTTATTTTTTAATAAAAATAAAAAAGTTACCAAAAATTATAAAAAATATAACTACAATATAGACAATACAATAAAATAACAAAATCTTATTTTTATTTTAAAAAATAAATTAAATTAATTTTTTTTCTTCTATTTAAGTAATTTGTGGGTGGCCACAATGTTGCCGTTTAGCATCACTTTTTTTTTTATTATTGATTTTTCAATTTTAGTACAAAACTTGATATGTTATTACAATATTATTACATCCACAAATTAAGGATGATTACGCTTCTATAAAATTATGATGAGCACTAGGTCTAATAAGTATGTAGACAATATTCAACAACACCCGATTACCTATTTAATTATTCATTGTACGAAAACATACAAAAGAAATTTTGTTATAAAATCAATGGATATTTTTCTTTTATAGTTGGAGTAATTATAAAGATGATAGACGGTGGTAATGACAGTGATGAATGAAGCTTAATCCAAACATATGGATGCGTGTAACATCCCTATTGGTGGAAATCGCGCTAATTAGTTTTAATGATGATTAATTAAATCTTAATATCCAAGTATTACGGCCCACTCCTCATATAATCAATACCCTTGGAAATTGGGTTCGCTCACGCTCCTTTCTTGCGAGCAATGATGGTGTACCTTGTGCTTATCTCGTGGGACTTCTATATTTCTGTCTCTTAAAAATGTATCACGTCTCTTTTTTCACTAAACACATTATTTATCAAATATTTTTTTAAAATAGAGCATCTAAAAAATAGTGTTGAATATGATACTCCCTCCGTCCCAAACAAAATGTTCTATTTTCCTTTTTGGACTGTTACAAATGAAATGTCCTGTTTCCTTTTTTGGCAATACACTCTCTCTCTATACTTAATATTTAAATAATTTCCACCAACCCACTTTATCTACTTTATACACATTTCTTAATCTCCGTGCAAAAAAAAAATAGGATATTTCGTTTGGGATGGAGGGAGTACTACTTTTGTATTGTAGAGTAATTGCATTACCATTATTATGTTTTAAATAATTATGTGAATCTCTTATCTTAAGATTTTTTGGTGAGTGAGATGATTTCACTACTCACAAGAGTGAAGACCTACTATTTTTTTTGGGGGGGAGGGGTGGTATACCTAAATTTTGAAGGACTATGGTGGAATAATTTATTGATATAGCTCCCTGATTATCATGTTTATATTATATGATCTTGCTCGAACTTTTTTTTTCACCTCTTTATTAATATAGATGAATGTCATTGAAGGGACTGATCGTTCAATTTTTTTTTTTTTTTGATAAATTAACAGTATTAAGTGAAAAAATTTAAAGGCCGTGCCACATAAAACTCAAATAAAAAACCTTTGATTTTAGGCATTAACTCCTTACCACTTGACCAACATACACAAGTGAAACCAAATAATTATTTCATTATTTGTCTATTAAAACTAGCATGATGGTACATGCACATATAAAAGTGTCGAATTTCAAACCCTGCCATCTTAATTTGAATTTCACATGATTCATTTCCTCTTTTGAGAGGCTAATTAATTAAGGCTCCTAATATAATTAATGCTAGTTAGTATGATCTCGCCGTACCCAAATTCATGATCATTACATTAAGTTCCGTGCACGATTATATCTTTTAATAATATAGAGAGAGCAATTTAAATGAAATTTTATAGTATTAATAACTTCAAAATCAATTTGCACCATCGATCCTTGCAAAATCAGCTATTGTTATAAAAAAAACATTATTACAATATACTATAACTGATCAAAAATTAATCCTCTCGCCATTGGCGATAGAAACATAAAATTATACTCCCTCAGTCTCACAAAAACATGAACAATTGAAAGTGGCACAAGTCTTAAGAAATATTAGTTGAAAATTATTGTGAGTGAAAAATGGATCCCACTTTATAAAGTGTTGTGAAAGTAATGAATTAATTAAGGAAAAGTAGTGGTGGGTCATGATGGTTTTTTTGTGAATAAGTATAAAAAGGATGGATAAAAAAGTAAGGGGGTAATGTACAAAAAAGGAAATGTTCATATTTTTGTGAGACACCCAAAAATGGAAAAAATGATGGAGGGTATCCTCTCATATACGACTCTTCGTATATTATCAAATACGTCAATAAGCTATGACTTATCAAGGTTAAGAATTTCGATTTAATCTTGAACGTAAAAATTATGAAGTTCAAGATCCATGCATATTAATATTTACATGTCCCATTTGAAAAAAATAATCATTATCATTCATTTAATCAAGATCTACAAACCAAATTCGTTAAAAATCGAATGATCCAAACATAAAAATAGGTGCCGTCAAATTCATGATTAGGGCATTCGGCTCTAGCAATGAGTAGTTTGAACATAGATTTTGGGCATCTTGGACCATCACAAAATGTACACATCAAAATCTCAAAATATTGTTAATCCACAAAAGAATAAAAATAAATAAATTCACTACGCTCCATGATTATAAAATTATAATTAATCTCGTCATCGGTCGAACTTCACATTATCTGTCGGAATCTTATGTGTCGATTTACAAAAGTTGAAAAGCGACGATGATTTGCCATAAAGTTGGGAAATGACAAAGGCAAAAATTATGAGTGCAAAATTCATGTTTATGAAAGTGTGACATATATAATACTTTATATTAATTGTGTGTTTTTCTAGCTAGTAATAGTTATAGAGTGGCATTTAGTGTCACATGTAGCTACAAATTTGAAGTCGGGAAATTTATCATTCGACTTTGCAAAGTGGGGGGAATAATGGGATATGAAATGGCAAGAGCTTTGCCTTTTTACATAGGGTTCTATTTCTACGTGTTGTTATATTAAAGTATTTTTATAAAAAATATTCCTTCGTTTCGCAGGAAGAGTGTTGTTTTTGTGGGACAAGCCACCACTGTGGTGGATACATGATTTTTGATTTGAGGATGTGATAAATAATTACATGATTATAAATGTAAAAAATGTTTAATGATAAAAATAATACATTCTCAAACATTATTGTTTAGTTTTGAAATTTAAGATTTGTTTTTAAGTTGGAGTTATATTTTGCTTTGAGGTTATATTTATAACTGAGAGTGCAAAAATTAAATCTGAAATAATATATATACTTCTATATAAATGCAATTTTATTTTTTTGGAGAATGCAGCTGCACCTCCATGCATGCTCTGAGGTGGATCCGCCGCCGCCACCACCACCTCCATGTAGCTGCAGCTGCACCTGTTATACAAAATTCGATGACAGAAAAATGACTTATCTCGTCGAATGAAATATTTTGGGGACCGTCATTGTGGGAAAACCATATTAAGAACTATCATTGTTGGAAAATGCTGAAAGTTCAGGATTTTTTGTCATATTTTCGTCTTCGAATTTTATATAGCGGGACATTTCATATATATATAAAAAAAAAACAGAAAGTTCAGAGTTTTTTAGGAGAAAATGAAAATTCAGATTAATTTTATTGAAAATATTAAAAATTTGGGACATAAAATAAAGACGTAATATCTTTAAAATAAATAAAATATGATATATATATATATATATATAGCTTAATCTTCTGGGATTTGCTCTGGTTTATGACCCACAGCAATTTGAAATTTGACGTCCTCGTCACACGAAATAAATCATTTAATTTCACTTACATAGTCGCTTTCACATCATACAATTCAATTATTTAAGAGCTAGCTACTTCCATATCCATTGGGCCTTCCCTGCTTCAACTTTCTTTTTTTGTCAAATTACAATTTAAGTTATAGTTCAATAATATTTTATCAGCACTATTATATTCTCTGTGGGTAGATACAGGGCCACATACACTTACGAATAATATTCAAAATAAAATATAATCTCTCAAGATTACTCACATCCATTAAATAATTTATCAATTAACTTCATTTTTTTATTGAGCGATAGTGAATAAGCACGATTGGTTCTCATGCATAATACTGTACTGATCGTATAAAGTCACTGTATTATTGCAAAATTAACTATACTAACCCTTCCCGAGATTTAAAATCTGATGCATACATAGTAAATCTTTGCAATAAAACGACTGAAAATAGTTCTCACATTCTTAAAATTGAAATAAAGGTTTTCACTTGAACTTCCTTTATGGATAACATGTAATAAAAATATGATTTCAACTTAATTATGGACTAATTGAAAACAATTACAAATTAAAAACTAATCAAAATACAATATACTTATAGAGTAAATCGATAGCTCCAATTCGAACCTAAATCGATAATTTTCATCTTTCAAATTCACATTCTATATTAGCTGATGTATCTTTCAATTCTCGACAAAACTACAATAATAAATTAATAGTGATAATAATAAAAAGAATCTGACTGTTAATCAGAGTGTTGAATAGTCAGAGAAGACCAAATTTGGGAAGAACAACATTCTCAGCATCACGTGGCTTTGCTTGCAACCCCAATAATCTCCATACCATATTATTTCAAACTGACAATACCTAATATACTATTCAATTATCCCACTTTTTAATTATCAAACTCTTCTAAAAGTTACGAAAAGCTGTATTTCAAACTAACACTAACTGAAAAAAAAAAAAAAAAAAAAAACTTGACCATCATCTAGAAAGATACCTCACTAAGTTTGTCTTCGAAGAATCCTATCTTTAAATGTAACAATACATTATATATTACTCTAATTGAATATATATGCTCTATTGGTAGAATGAAATGACTATCAAAATTCTTAAATAATGCAATGCCTGAATTGTTTTTCGTAATAAAAAAAATAATTAAGAAGTTGAAATTAATATATATTCGATATCTTACTTCCTCTGTCCATGAAACATCTTTCTTTATTTCTATTTTCGCCTGTTTCCAAAATATCTTCTTAATACATTTTTGAAAACAATTTCACTAACTTTTACCCGTACAATTCTCATATTTTTATACCGATTGTCATAAATGAATTCACCACTTTTAATTTAATTGATTCATCAAATATACAACAAATTTTTATTAAAACTCGTGTCGCTTTCTGTTAGGAAAATGTTTCAGGGACGAAGAGAGTATATTTTTTTGTTCTTTCATTCAAGAATAAAGTTTTTAATTAACAAAGAGAAATGGGAATGCTTAAAATATAAGATCAAGTTTGAAGCTAGCACATTTTTTATTATAATTAATTAGGATGAGTTTGCAGTACAAAACTTTAACATATATTGCATATGTATTATTGGCGTTAAAATACATTATTTTAGCTGATTGTTTTTTGCACACCAACTTCAAAAATTGTTACAAACTTAATGACTGCTGTAATTTTATCACGATTGAGATTTCCTTCAAAACTAAAGTTGGCGTTGCAACTCGGTGACATAAATGTTCATAACCAAAACAACATCGCTCTTATTGGAGCAGTGCCACATCAAAGTCAACTCATGCTATTTATATTATCATGCTGACGCAAACTTTATTTTGGGCATAAATCTCAATTATGATAAGTTACAATAATTATTTATTAAGTTCATATATTTTTATGCCAATTTTATCTCAAGAATCAAGAACTTAAAATTATTTCAATATTAATTGGACTCCTCAAATTTGAAAAATCCCAACTATTTTTGTGAGGGCTAGTGTGAAACAGTTGAGTCACGCATTTTGTCGAGCACCTAATATTCAAATAAGTATGCAGCCAAACTAATCCAGAAATGGAGTGGGAATTATAGCACACACACAACACACAGAGTGAGGGTGTGGGGTTGCTCTATGCTCTCATCATTAACTTCTCTCTCGTGGAATTCAGCGTTTATTTTTATATACTCACTTATTTTATTTATTTATTTTCAAATTCCTTCATACCCGCGCTCACAAAGCAAGAATCACTTGATTTTTTTAATGGCTAAAAATATCAATTTAAATCCAAACTATTTTCTATATTATCAATACATTATTGATTTTTTATTTTCAAAATAATGAATTATTGATTTTGTATTAATCATACAACTTTTTGATTTCGAAAAGTTGTATGGCTTGCTAGATATTCTTTTTAATTTACATGATATAAAACGACATAGTTTTTGTGCATTACCAATAGAAAATTTGATCCCCTCTCTGTCCATGAAACATCTTTTTTAGAAGATACGATACGATTTTAAGAAAAACTAGTTATATATTTGATGAGTGTAGAATGATCCCACGAATTAGAAAAAATAGTGATAGTTGGTGGAGCTGTTTCAAAAGTGGTGCGTTCATTAGTGACAATGCGTGTAAATATATAAGAATTGTAAATGTGATAGTTAGTGAAATTATTTTCAAAAATAAACTAGGAAGATGTTTCTTGGATGGAGAAAATACAAAACAATATCGTTTTTTGTTCCTTTTTTTTTAATGTAAGTTAAAAATGAATAGTAATTTATAAATATATCATAAGTTGATTTTCAAAGCCAAAAAATATACGGAGCATATAATTAATATAAATTAATAATTTATAATTAAAAAAATGTTTTTGTGAGTTGAAGTCTTGAAGATATAAATGATCAACACTCGCACCACTCTCACTGTGCTCAGCTTTGCTATTTGAGATAGGCCTTATTGACCTTAGTATGCATACTTGAGTTTAGGGGTGTGCATCCGCAGATCGACCAAAAAATCACGAATCGACCGACCGATCGTTGCTTAAAAAAGAAAAACCGACCATCGTGCTCGGCTTCAATTTAAGGGCCAGCATCAAGTCGATGCGGACGAGCCCTGCCCTAGAGCCTGCGCCGCGGATGCTCTAAGAGAAACAAATGATCACCACCATATTACTAACTTTTAGCAAGCAAATTAGTAGCCAATTCTAGCACCAACATTCCTCCAAAAGAGAGGCACATCAACATAAGACACAAACACTACTCATCCATGAATTCTTCTTAGCAATGATCCATTGAATAAACCTTATAATCATTCTCAAGAATAGAATGTAATTTACATACAAAAACACAAACAAAAAACAAATAGTAGCACCAAATTAATTTCCTTCATCTATGTCACATCATCATTTATACTCGTCGTCCACAACGGAGAACTCCTCACCGGCGCGGAGGAGCTCCGCCCCGCCTCCAGCTTCGCCCGAAACCGCCCCTCCGAGAGCTTCAACATCGTCGGCAATGGCAAGCACACGCCCTTTTCCACACACACTCTGTGCCTGGGCTTGATCCGATTCTCCAAGCTAAACGAGAAGTAATGCGGAAACGCCACCAATTCCTTCAATTCCCTCCCCATCTCCACCACAAAATAGTCGAATTTGGGCTCGAAATTCTCCTTGATGCTGTAGCAGAAGAGCGACGGGAAGCGCCGGAACATCAGGATCGCGTCCCTGTACGGAAACCCTAATTTCTGCAGGTAATCGATTCGGGGAATAAACTTCGATTCGACGGAGCACGATAGCAGGAAGGTGAATCTGCTGACGTCCTCGATGCCGATTGTGCCCTGGAGGAAGTAGAGAGCGGGGCGGAGCTGCCGCTCCACGCTGCAGGCGAGGAGGCGGGGGCGGCGGTGGACGACGTAGCGGAGGTCGGCGGCGCCCACGCGGGCCTCGCGGAGGAGGAAGGTGGTGGCGCGGACGGCGGTGGAGGAGGAGGTGAGGAGCTCCGGGCACATGGGGAAGATGCGGCGGAGGTCGGCGACGGTGATGCCGAGGGAGAGGAGGAAGTCGACGGTGGATTTGATTTGGGAGACGGGGGTGGAGATTAGCGGCGGGTGGGTGTGGAGGCAGTAGAAGGAGTCGACGCCGAGGGAGTCCAAGTAGAGGATGATTTCTTGGATTTGGGAAGTTTCCGATGCGGCCGGAGAAATGGGCGGAGGAGGGAGGGGAATGCTGGGGGCTTTGGTGGAGGAATGGGGTGGAAATTGGAGGTGTTTGGGGCGGGGGATTGAAGGGGAATTG
This sequence comes from Salvia miltiorrhiza, assembly GCF_028751815.1. Lineage (NCBI taxonomy): Eukaryota > Viridiplantae > Streptophyta > Magnoliopsida > Lamiales > Lamiaceae > Salvia > Salvia miltiorrhiza. Next base: position 55,677,848 of record NC_080391.1, read on the forward strand.
AGGGGGAGGGGAGTAGCGGCGGCGGCGGCGGAGGAGGAGGAGGAGAGGTGGAGAGTTTCTTGCATAGTTGCTACATTGTTTGGAGAGGGAGTGGAAAGAGATAAGGTGGAGAGGGGCGTGTGTTATCTGCAAACCACATAAAAATTAAAAATTAATAAAATATATTTCATCTGTTCCATTAAAATTGGCTCGTTTTTTATTTTTATGATATAATTTTTTTTAGTCAGTATTACAAGAGATATATCTAAATATAATTAAATAAACAATTCGCACGCAGATGAAGGCTCTACACCACACAAAAGTGAAAAAATAACAGTATGCAAGTGAAATCACTACTTGCACAAAAATGAGAAAACTAGGAAAATCAGTTTTATCCAATTTTATGATATCTTACTAAAATTAGTTTTGGGCAATATTTATTTTTTCAAAAGTTGTGGGCTTCTACCAATTTTATCCAAGTTATATCTTTTCTTTAATTTTTGTGTTCAAAAGATTTGAGTCGATTTTAATGAAACAAAGAGAGTATATATATATATCTATATATATGGTCGATTCGGTTTTTGACCGACCAAACTCACGAAAACCAGACCGACCGATGAAACCGAAACTTCCCCAAAAAACTAACCGAACCGGCTGAACCGAAATGGGATCCTATATTTAGGATGGTGTTAATGTGTTTGATGTTTTTTGCCTGAGACAAGTTGAGCTAGAAAAGGTCGAATCCTAGGCATTTTGGTTCAACCACCAACTGTTTGAACTTTTTCGTTTAAAGGGTTGAAAAAAGACTTGATTTTTTTCACGGGTGTTTGAAATATATACCTCAATCCCACAAAAGGAATCCATTTCTTGAGCATGCAAGAAAGAGAGAAAAGCTTTACGATTTTCGGAGAAGATGAAGAAGAAGGAGGTGCATTGTAGTAGCAGCAATCTTGATGCAGATATTGGTGAGGTGTTGTTGAAAAAGAAGGAAAGACATATAGTTTCTTGGAGTCAAGAGGTAAATTTGTTTTGTTTTGTTTTTTTTTTTTTTTAGCATGAAGTTGATTTATTTGATGGATTTATCACAGGAAGACGATATTCTGCGCGAGCAAATTCGTTTACATGGCTCTGAAAAGTAAGAATCTTGATTTTTTTTTGTAATAATATGATTATGTTTGAATGTTGTGGCTTGTGAGAGAAACTCAACTCAATGAGTGTGATTTTTGTGACAGTTGGGGAATTATTGCATCAAAATTCAAGGACAAAACGACGAGACAATGTAGGAGGAGGTTAGTGTGCATTGATTTTGATAGTGATAGGCCCCTTTTTCCCTCTGTTTTTTTTTGTATGATTTCATTCTTGCTATTTGCAACACTTTTTTGAGTTAGTTTTTTATTTTTGTTTTTGTTTTTGTTTTTGTTTCAATAGATGGTTCACTTATTTGAATTCCGATTTCAAGAAAGGAGGGTGGTCGCCTGAGGAAGACATGCTCTTGTGCGAGGTTAGCATCAAACGTGTCGAATTCACACTTGTTTGTTTGCAAGATTGGATGATCTTTGTAGTTTTAGTTAGTTATTTTTGTGGGATTTCACAAAAATTCAAAATTTTGTTGTAGGCGCAGAGGATTTATGGGAACAGATGGACTGAGATAGCAAAGGTGGTTTCAGGCAGGTGATGAAGACTCGAATCCTTCCTTAAAACTCTCCTTTGAATTTGATGTAAGAAACGAAAAGTCGGTTGCTGCAACGGGTGTTTTCTGTCTCGTTTGCAGGACTGATAACGCTGTGAAGAATCGATTCACCACTCTCTGCAAGAAGAGGGCGAAACGAGAAGCCTTGGTGGAGAAAAACAGCACCACTTCTTATGTCAAGTTGAACAACAAAAGGGTCGTGTTTCGCAGTGGACTCAGCTCAAATCATGGATCTGAAAATGCTCCTAAGAAGTTGAGGTATGGTGAAATTTTTTGAACTATTTTCTAAAACGAAAAAATGTGATTTGTATTGCTGATGCAGAGGAGAAAACGTTGATGGCGTTGAGGAGGGTTCGACTGATAAATGCGATTTCAAATTTGCACGAGCGTTTCTTGAGAAGGACGATCCGAAGGTGCTTGCATTGCTGCAGCAAGCAGAGCTGCTGAGCTCTCTTGCAATCAAAGTTGATGCAGAGAAGACAGGTCAGAGCCTTGAAAATGCTTGGATGGTAAGTGGTGATAATTCTGTTTTACAAAGTAAAAATAAAATTTATATTGCATTTTTATGATATGGTATGATTTATGAGATAACATGGCCTCAGGTGCTTCAAGATTTTCTGGAACAGAGCAAAGAAAGGCAACAACTGCTTAAGATGACAGATGTTGATGCTGATTTTCAAGTAGAGAAGCTCAATGCGTTGGCGGAGGAGATAAGAAGCTGCGATGAAGGCAGTAGATCATCGTCCCCAGCAAGCTCTGAGTATAGCACAGGATCGACTCTCGTGCCTGATGTGCCACGCGACGAGAGGGGAGAATGTGAGGAAGAAACTGCTGCATTGCATCAAGAAAAGTTGGATAAACATTGTCTTTCTGGGACAAGCACAGATGAAGGTATAACACATAACAAGTTTAATAGACAAAGATGCAATAGGTATTATAATTAACTTTTAATTTTCTTTTCTTAATCCAGTGAAAAATATGTCAACATATGAAGACATAAAAGGTGATAATGAAGAATTCAGCTCTCCTACTAATGTGACACCACTATTCAGAGCACTTGCAGCAACAATTCCCAGCCCAAAATTTTCAGAAAGTGTAAGACTTCATATAAATTTATTTATTTTTTTGAATCTTTTCAATGTCTTTTTCTTTCTCTGCTAACCAAGTGAATGAATCTGTGCAGGAAAAGCACTTCTTGATGAAAACTCTAGGACTGGAGTCGTCGTCTCAGAGCAAAGTCACGAATCCTTCGCAGCCACCACCACCCTGCAAGAGGTCCCTCCTCCATTGTCTATGATCAAATCACCAAGGCACCGGAATCATCACCACAACCCCGTCTGGAGCCTTTTGTCGTGTAGAGATCTTCTGTTTCTTCGTTTAGGAGTTTGTTTGCCGTTGGATTGCAGCCATCTCGACCTGTGTTTTTACAGATAGGCCCGCGAAGATCTGCCTTCTTGCTGCCTAGAATGCTGAGGAGCACTCCAGCTTTTGAAGATCGATCTTCGTTGATCTGCATCCTCGAGTTTCTTCTTTCCTAATTTCTAGTGTTTACATTCATTCGAGTGTTGTTGTTTACATAATGTTGAGTCATTTTTTTCTTTTGCCTCATCATGGAACTTGGATATGGAAATCCACTGTTCCAATTTGGCTACATAAGCCTTATTGTATAGATGTAACCAACATAGATTCTTAGTTCTTTAGTGTAACTATATAATGGCACCTCGCCAATATAGAGAGAGAGTGAGAGAGAGGGAGAGAGAGAGAGAGAGAGTAGTTCATGTTTGTAATGAAAATATTATCTATTCAACATTGATCTTAGCTGTTCATCTAAATTCGAATCTACAATTTCAAGGATACAAGAATCCAAATTAATGTAATGACTTGGCCATAATTTTACATCAAATTTTTAGCTCAAGGGAGGGGGAAATATCAAATATTACATGTAGAGTCTAAAAATCATGAGCTCACTTAATTGGACTTCCTTTTCTTCGGCATTCTCTGCAACTTCTTCCATTTCAGGTAAATCTGGTACGATAATCCGGAGAAGACCATCGCAACGCTCCCCCATTGTTTCTGGGAGAGGGGATTCCCACTTAACAACGAAGAAACCACGATGCTCACGAATTTTCTGGTGGTTGTGATCGTTGTGTTGGTCAAGGAGCCGAATCGGCTTATGGTTAGGAAAATGAAGTTCTGGCCGACTGCACCGCACAGACAGTAGAGTAGGATGTCCCACGCTGCCTCCGGATGCTGCCTGCAGAAATCGATAGCATTGTATCCGATGGCGTTTGGCCAGCCAAACATGAATATCAGATTGTAGATGGTGCCCCATAAGTTCATGCCTAGCATTATGTTCCACGCACTTGTCTTCGGGTACCTGAATAGGAATTCCAGCTTCCATATTTATCAAAATATGCTGTGGTCACATTGATTATAAACAAGTTGATTTTGAGAGAGAGAGAGAGAGAGAGAGAGGCAGGAAACGCGTCTTAAGGAGATCAAAGCATACGCATTAAACAGATCTCATACCAATAGAGAGGCAGATCACGAGGACTAGGAAATTTCGTTTACCTTGCTGTGATTGAATCTTGAGTCGCGTTTGTGAATCCATCAAAAGCAAGGTTCAGGAAACAAAGACCATATCCAATTGGAGCATTTGGTTGTGCTAGTTTGCTTGTTATCTTCGAGCTGGTCTGAGGGGTGAAAAATATGCAACCAAATAAAAATCACATTCAGAAATATGGAGTCCATTTTTCAAAATTGCATTCAGAAACAGGCTCCAAATTCAGATTACATAACAACGGTCTCCGGCAATTGACATAAGAATTTAGCTATTCTAATGGGACTACAAACAGTGAAGCGCGCATATCTACCTTTGAAAGTGCAAATGTGGATACACCTCCAGCAACAAGCAATGTGCAGACATACTCTGGGATTGTATATTTAATCCCATAAACTAATGTGCCCATCAACATGACTGCAAAAGGAAAATCAACTCATAAGATTGAGGTAGGGATGAAACAATTTTACCCCCAAATGGAAAGTATGATCACAAGTTTCATGAAGATACTTTGTAAAATTATGAACATTCCTTCTAATGTGATATCTTACTCTTCTTCTTTGTAAAATGTAAATAAATAATATTCACGATGGAACGTCATTCCAATTAAATAAGTTAGAGCTTTAAATTGCAATGAATTTATTCTTGTGAAGTCAGTTTTCCTCCATTTCCAATTCAAGAATAGATTTTATTCATTACGCAAGATTGGATTTCATTCAATAACACCCTTATATGCTTTCATGAAATAGGAAGCGTGGAAACTCGAGAATTCATTCAATAAGCAACAAATACATATCAACTCACCTGGAATCATTTTTGAAGATTTAGCCAGCACCTGTAAATATGGAATCGAGCATTAATTCACAATCCTCTCAAGATATAAAGACGATTCTCCCAAATGGACACAAGTATTAAGATCAATCATGACTTAACAAATCAACATTAACCAAAAGAACTAAAATCTACAAATATCAAGAATGCTTAGAATTTCGAACATGCCTGGGCGGGGTAACTTATGTACTTAAGCGCTTCAATCCCCATACCCGGGCCAATCGTGTTTGTAATGCCAGCACTCCAATAACTCCACCATGGAGCTCCAGCATCACCACCATTTGACCAGAGCCATTTCACTTCAAAGTTGCAATTCAAAAACATAAGCATCCCAGCATATACAGATTCAGCTGAAAAGCATTCAACTTATGAACTTACTTAGAAATGACCATATCAAACATACTACACTCTGTGCTAGGTTCAAGAACGCCAAATGCTCAAATCTCTTCTTATCAGGACCAAATCTTTTTGTCGACCTATAACAACATTGTCATCAAAATTCAACCATAAGTCCAAAAATTAGTTTAGAAAAGAACAATTACAACAAATAAACGGATAACTAAATCCACAACACACTCAGGAAATAATATACATAAAAAAATCCACAAAAACATCTCTCTCTCTCTCTCTCTCCACACACACACAAAGAGCTAGCACATTGACTAATGCTATTCATAATCATAGCCACGTAAACTCAGCTCCAAATTGGCAAATTCTTTCTTCAACATTCACAGTTCTCCTATTGTCCGGAAAAAAGAGAACATTACTTTCACCATGAAAATTAACAAAACCTCCATCACAAAACATTTACAATTCATATTTAAGATAATTAACATTTGCACAACAATTGGAGCAGAAAAATCGAGCTCTAAATGCTTACACAGTTTCCTGAAGAACCCCTTGGTAGATATAAGCCGCCCAAATGCCGGCGACGCAGAAAGCCAGGAGAAAAACGCGGTGGATTCCGGCGCCGCGAGACTCCATCTGCCTCCGAATGTAACGGAAACCACCAGATCGCCGCCCGCTCCGATCACCAAGTTGTAGCTCGTGCCCGAACCTTCGTTTTCTGTTACAGTTATATTCTCAACATTTTCTTCAATTTTTTTTAATTTTGGGTTATGAACAAAGGCAATATGTGGGCCCGATGTTACGTGTAATCCCACGTGGCAAACTCCGATTGGTTAAGTGAGTGTTGGAGGAATCTAATTGGACGGAAGGACGCGGATCTCTTAGTTGAACTTGAGCACGTGGTTAGCGAACTGCATTGGGTCGGGTCGGGTCGTCAATATTTGCTAGCAAATTTAATTTGGGCTTTTATGAATTATTGGGCCGATTAAGTGGGCTGCTTTAATTTAACGGGCCTTTCCTTTCCAAGTTAGAAAGTTTCTAGCCCCATTTCTTCTTTCGATTTTCAAACATCATGATCATGATAATACTACTGCCATAATTTTTGAACTTGTATTCGATTTTCACTTTTAAATTTAATATATTCTTTTAGTTTTTCTTTTCTAAATATCTACCCTTTTTTTTGGGATAAATTATACAAGTAAATAATAAAAAAAATTAAAGACCGCACCACGGTGAACTCGAATCCAAGACCTAATGTCCAAGACCATCTAACCATCTACCGCTATGACAATACACGCACTGACGCACACTTAAATATCAACCTTTTTATTATAATAGAAGACGGCCTGGCCTGCCCCTTTTTAAATAAAACTAATTTGATCTAATAAAATTCAATTAAACAAATCACTAAACTCTTTGAAGATTATTAATTCTTAATTAGAATTATTAAATTCTAATCTATGACTAATAGTTTAATACACACTAACTGATAATTAAAGTTACAATTAAAATTTTAATCAGGAGTTAAGTTCTAATCTTTTATGATTATGTTGTAGTATTATTAAAAGTATTAATTAGTTAAGAAAAAGTTAATTTTATTCAAGTTATACATACGCACAAATCAATATTTACATAAAATGCGTAGAAAAAGTGAGGATTATGACATTGGTCCATAAAAAAAAGAAAAAAAAAATATGAAAATGTATTACAGTAAAGTATTTTATAAATTTTTACATCACCTACATCAAATAAATTTCATGTGTATTTTATAAAATTTTATTTATACATTTGCTTCAGTTCACTATAATGATCTGAATTGGTCGCTCTTGACTCTCAATTAAGATATATTCAATTAAGTTGTGTGGAATGTAAAGAATGCTATGTATACAAGAGATTACAAGAGAAATATTCAAACTTGTGGAACCTGCTGCGCGCGTGTATATATATATATATATATAGGGTAGGGATCCATAGAGAATTATATTTTTGGAGAGAATGAAAAATAACGAATAAGCCTATAAATTTTACGAATAGATCAACATAAATAATGAACAGATGTATTCAGTAAATATGGTAAAAATAATGAAAATCTCGCCCATATCAGAATTCGAACCATGGCCAAAAATCTTATTCATACGATATATTGATTTATTCATCGAAATGTCAGACTTATTCGAACGCATTCTCTATTCTCAAAATATTTATCATTCTCCATGGATCTTCTCCCTATATATATATATATATATATATATATATATATATATATATATAATAAAGACATATATTAATATGGATATCTACCTAAATTATTCAAGATTTAAAATATTTCTTGATTGACACTAATTTATGTTGATTAATTAATTTAAATATGAAAAGTATTTAAGCAAATTAATGATATATATAGCTATATATATTAATATAATTAAAATTAAATTAATTGTTATTATGATAATATTCATGAAGTTTTGACGGAAATCTTTTGGCAGTTGATTTAGCTTTTATATTCATATAGATATTGATGCTTACATTGAGTGTTTGAAAAAAAAATAACAACAACAACAAAAAATATGGTATTTTTTTTCTTTTGTTTGACTTCTAGAAAAGAAAAGACGACGATTTTGGTAGGTGTCATTATTTGTGTTATGAAGGGAAAAAAAATATCCGAACATAAATCCTTGTAGAATCTGCTGCACTCGAAGGTGTAATACCCTGCAACAGACTTATCCACAATGTATAATATGTGCATGCAGGTTCCTCAATTCCATTTCTTGATTTTTGAAATAGCTAAGATGGTAGAGCACTTGCTTATCAGGAGATGTAGCAATTACAAATCTCTCAACTTTTTTCTCTTATTGATGAAGTAACAATTCCAATGACTTTCAATGACTATTCAATTATGATCTTTTCTTTTCTTTTTGATGGACTATAAATGGATACTCTCTTAAAAATGGATACAACTATCATTTGGAGAATCGTATAGAGAAAGAGTGGAGTTTTAAAGTGCCATGATTGAAATAGCAATGTTTTCTTTTTTGTCATAGATTATAAGTGAATACTATTGTAGAGGCTAAAATCTACAATTGAAGTTGACGTATGCACGTCCGGATAGATCGGGCACTAGCAACCTGTCAACACAAGAACACGTAAGAACCCTAGGTTGAGCACCGGGAGGGGGTGTCGACCGTAGAGCCTCCGACGCTCAAGTCAGTAACGGAATAGTAAAATAGAATGATAAACAAATTGAAATAAGAGAGAAAGGCAGGCTGGAATGAGCGGTTATTCCAGGCTGTAGGCGGCGTCGGAGGGTGGAAACGGTGATAGCCGGTTGTGATAATGGAATGTGGGAGACGGAGATAGGCCAAGTTGGCTGTATCCAACTTGGAAGAGTATTCAGACTGGCGGCGGAGTAGAGAGAATTCAAAGAGTAGAGAGCAAGTAAGATTTTTTCGTCTTCTCTGTAACCTAGTCAGTCTGTCTATATAAAGGGCAGCCAGCCGCTAGGGTTTTACAAGCTGACCTTATCCGTCCACGCTTTCCACTTCCAAGTTGTTGCGATTTGGACGGGATCATAAAGATTCATCCTTTGACTGTGTCAGCTTGGCGAAAGATATTTTTTAGGGTTGATGGCTAGGTCATGTGACTTCGTCAACAAGGTGGGCGGTAACCCTTGGGCCGGATGTGATACCTCCAGCCTGGTTATCGATTCAAGTTGATCTATAGCTTCTTGGGCTAGATGGACCAATATGCTTGACTGACTGGGCCTTTTAGGGTCGTGCCAGATTGGCGAGCTAACTTGATGGGTTTGGGCCAAGTGCGATTTATCCAACCGGACTATTGAGACAAGTTGGACTTGAAGTTTGTCGGGCTGGATTGACCGGGCTGTTTAGCTCATTGGTCCAACTTGAAAGATTAATTGGGTTGGATTGACCAGGTTGCTTGGCTTGCTGAGCCAGCCTGGAGTGCTGATTGGATACGGGTCATGTTGACGAATTTTGCCCACTACAACTATTAACAAGGGATACAATTCTGATTAAACGATCATATGGTAAGCCATGTAAATAAAGACTTGCAAACTCAGACTAAAGTTAGTGTTAAATAATTGTAATCAATATAGTAATATTAAACTGAAGATGGATTCATTTTATAGTTGAGTATATATTGAATCAAATGATCAAGATCTTGACAACATATTTTTTTTAATCTAATGAACATTGTTATGTAGTTAAAATTTTCACCAAAATATCTAGATATTTTTTCTTTCAAAGTATCTATTAGTTTAGAATGAGTTTTCGAAACTTTTAATTACTACTATTTTATAGATGCATATTTCACAAGAATCACAACATATCTTTTTGGAGGGTTAATTAGCTGTAAATTAACTCACAAACTATTAGTGAATGCTGCTATGTTTTCAATTCTATAAAATTATAGTATAAATACATAAAATTTAACACAAAATCTCCTGTATACCCGGATGTTCCGTACACCCGGGTTGACCCGCACCTGGATCATGACCAGCATGCTAATCCAAATCCGCATCCTGACCCAAATCGTGTAAATGATACCATTCAGTTATACAAATGACACTGCTTATAATTGACATTATTCAGTCATATAAATGACACTGTAAGTCTGTAACATTTTAAAATGTTATAGTGTTATTTTCAATCTTATAATGTTATTTAAAATATTATAGTGTCAATTATATGAAGTGTTATTTATATTTCTGAATAGTGTTAATTATATACAATGTCATTTTTTTTTAATCAGAAAAAGGGATTTCATTATAATAGGCACCAATGGTACTAGACGAAAAAGAAGAGATACAATGAGAGGCAGTATCAGATGAAAGAATTAAACTGCTGAAAACAGAATCCAAACTCAGTCGAGAAATTTTACACCATTAAACCAAAGTCTGAAGTCATAGCACAGTATCGGAATGTTGTAAGCCGACTTTCATCCCCAAAGCCTCGATTTGATCTCTGCAATCGTCTTTTCTTTGTTCCAAATATCTTTGTTGAATTTGCACTGATTCCTCCATTTCCATAGACACCAGATAGTGCAGATCCATAGTCCGGTTAGGAATTTTTTTATCCCCTTTGTATACAGTGTCATTTACAATGTTATAGTGTCATTTATACGCAGTGTTATTTGTATAACAGAATAATATCAATTACATGTAGTGTCATTTGTATAACCGAATAATGTCATTTACACAATTTGAGTCAGGATGCGAATTTAGATTAGGATGCGGGTCAGGATCAGGGTATGGGTCAACCAGGGTGTTCGGTACACTGGGTGTACCCAAGACCACCTCAAACTTTAATTAGTCTATTCTCTATTCCAAAATTTGCCATGAAACTCTCTCACAAACACATGTGTGTGTGTGTGTGTGTGTGTGTGTGTGTGTGTGTGTGTGTGTGTGTGTGTGTATATATATGGTTAAGTTCCATGGAGAAGGATATATAAGTAGAGAATGAAGAAACATTGAACATGTCAGTAGAAGCGGTTGAATATACCAATAATTTTGTTGAACGTTTGGGGGTTCGAACCCTGTATAAGTTCAATACAATTCCCGTTGAACGTTAAACGAACGAACGCTGACCGTTAGATTAGATAAGATCAATGACTGAGATTGCTTCTCATTTCTTTGCAAACATTTACTTCTCTCTCTCTCTCTCTCTATATATATATATATATATATATATATATACATATAGGGTTAGGTTCTATGGAGAACAACAAATATTCAAAGAACAAAGAACACTGAACATGTCAGTAATTCCTCTTAAACGTTAAACGTTCGTAACAGTCATTTTGTTGAACATGGCGTTGAACATATAAGGGGTCGAATCCCACAACCCCCAAAAATTCAATATTTATTCACGCTCATGTTCAACGAAATGACTGTTACGAACGTTTAACGTTCAAATGGAATTACTAACATGCTCAATGTTCTCTGTTATTTGAATATTTAGTGTTCTCCATTGAACTCTTCTATAATATATATATATATATATATATATATATATATATATATTAAAAATTGATTACGAAAATTATATTTAAATTAAATACATCTAATTTGACTACCTCATTTTAATATATGTCCCGCATGTATATTATAATTAAAATATATACTATCTAATTTTATATTTAAACTAGTTATTTTCAAATAAAGAAATATATGGATATCTACCTAAATTATTCAAGATTTAAAAGATCTCTTGATTGACACTAATTTATGTTGATTAATTAATTTAAATATGGAAAATATTTAAGCAAATTAATGATATATATATATATATATATTAATATAATTAAAATTAAATTAATCATAATTATGATAATATTGATGAAGTTTTGACGGAAATCTTTGTAGTTGATTTAGCTTTTATATTCATATAGATATTGATACAAAGAAAGAAAAGAAATATTGCAACTTAAAAATAAAAATTGGTGCTTACATTGAGTGTTTGAAAAACAAAAAAAAAAAAACAACAAAAAAATGGTATTTTTTTCTTTTGTTTGACGTCCAGAAAAGAAAAGACGGCGATTTTGGTAAGTATCACTATTTGTGTTATGAAGGAAAAAAAAGGATAAATATATTCATGCATACTATGTATAAACATAATATATAGGACATTTTAGTAAATTATCATTAACTAAAATATATTTTGACATTTTTAGCCTTAGAACAAATTTTATGGAAATAAATTTAAACTTTAGATTTCAAATACATGGTTATAAATCTCTTTCTTTAATAGTTAAAGACTATTAACTTATATAGATTAAACTAGTTATACTATGTTTGACTAATTAATTATTACCTAATATGTATTTATTTATCTTTGGAAATATTGACATAATTTTATTTATATAGTGAAATATATTGTGTCCTATAATAATAATAATAATAATAATAATAATAATAATAATAATAATAATAATAATAATAATAATAATAATAATAATAACAATTTTTTTTTTACTTGCGTCCATGACACAATTTTTTATTTATAGCATGGCATCCTATATATCCATATTATTATTTTTTATATGATTAATCGTTAAAAAGAAAAATAGCATTCCAATGTAATTATATATTATTTATAGGGAGATTACAAACAAAAAAAATGTCTTCATATGTTAATTAAAAATCAATATGAATCAATGATATTGTACGACGATGTAAAATTCTTATATAAATATCGACATAATAATATATAAAAAAGTATTAAAATACAAAAACACTAATATTGTACTATATAATAAAAAATTAAGATAATTTGTATATAAAATAATTATTAATTATAATTTAAAACTTTCACAACACAACTCAAGTAAATTAAACACAAAATCTCATGTACACCCGGGTTGACCCGTACCCAGATCCTGACCCGCATGTTAATCCAAACCCGCATCCTGACCCAAATCGTGTAAATGACACTATTCAGTTATAGAAATGACATTGCTTATAATTGACACTATAACATTTTAAAATGTTATAATGTCATTTTCAATCTTATAGTGTTATTTAAAATATTATAGTGTCATTTACAATCTTATAGTGTTAATTACATGAAGTGTCATTTATATTTTTGAATAGTGTCATTTACAATGTTATAGTGTCATTTATATGCAATGTCACTTATATAATAGAATAGTGTTAATTACAGACAGTAGTGTCAGTTATAATTTAAGTACAAAATTGTAATTTGTAATTTTGTATTTAAGTACAAAATTGTAATTTGTAATATAAATTTGCATACTATCCTATTAAGTAGTTTTCTAAATGTTAATGATGATTTATTTTTTGTACCATGCATTGCATGTTGAGATAACTTCTAACATAAACACTAACACTCTTGACTCTACTCAAATAATCAAATATGAATATGACTTTTTAGTCATATTAACACTTGTTATGCTCAAAGATACATAACTTCAAGTATTTAGTGAAATGATAGTATTCACAAACTGATCGTATTTTTTCATTTCTGTTTTGTTATTTTGTATCTTCAATTTATTTTAATAAATATTCTTGTAATATTTTATATTCATCATTATTTTCTTATTCCGTATGTACGTATGATTGATGTAAGATTGTTTTATTTTCTGTACTATTCTTGTAAGATGTTTTGGAATTGAAATCCAAAAAATAAGGAAATAATTACAAACAAAACATATTGTTTATTTATTATTATTTTTTTTCAAGTGAAATTGGAATCAAGCCATTTATTTTTTTCAGTATTTTACTATGTATAATCACTTCTAAAGACTAAATAATCTTCATATAAAAATACATGATAAGAAACAAATATTTTCATTTTTCATTAAACAACTGTATAATGAATAATTATTATTAAATATTTCATTTTTGGTTATTAAAAAATACTTTTATTTATTATCAACAAAAATTTACATCCTTTATTAAAAAACTTAAGTATTCATTATTTCATTATTTTCATTTTCATTGAAAAAATATGTCATGGATCAATATTAACAAATATTTTTCTATAAAATATGAAAATATATACATGCATTATGCATAGTTAAGTATCAGTAAAAATGGCTAATGGATTGTTGGCGGATTTGATAATTATTGGCGAATGGATTTGTTGCCTAATGAAATGATGAGTATTTAGAAGACAACATTAAATCTCCAACAACATTGCCGGCAGTTTTGTTAGGGGTAAATTAGGATTAGAAAGAGATTAATTATTCCTATTTAAAATATTATTATTAAAATACGGTTATTTCTTGAAGAAAAAAGAAAAAAAAGAAAAAACGAACCTAAAGAACCCTTGACAGCACAGAGACGCGGACTAAGGGCCGAGCCTCGTTAAATCCCCTTCACAGAAAACCCAAAAGGGTATCCCCTTTACAGAAAACCCAAAAGGGAAAAACCGTAACGAAGAAAAAGAGCACTCGTCTAAACAAAAACAGAAGCAACGAACACCAATTAACCATCCAGAATCAACGCACTACTAAAAACAAAATATAAGGGTACTATGTTTATACATAGTATGTATATATGAATAGCATTACTCAAAATATATATATATATATATATATATATATATATATATATATAAATATATAGGGGAGGGCTAGAATAAAAACACTCTTAAGTGTATAGAATATAAATGATTTTCAGCCCTTAGATCATCAAGATCTACGGTTGATTCGTAACCCTTTTGGATGAATTCGTGGTCCTGGGTTCGAATCCCAAAGGTAGCAAAAATTTATTTTTCACAATTCGTAACCATGTTGGATGAATTCGTAACCCTGTTGGATAAAATTCGTACATTAAAAAACGTTTATATTTATATTTTAAGAAGTGTTTTTATATATTTCCTAGCTTATAGAATCAACGCATCCAAGACAGAATGAGATTCAGTGTACCACACTTTATGTCCCACTTTCAATTTTATTTCTTTTCTTATATATTTTTTCTTCAATTTCAACTTTATATGCTTTAGTTTAATTTTGTGATTATTAACTAGGGTTTATTCCATCAGTCTAGGGTATATAATTATTTTTTATCATTTAATTTCACTTTTATTAGTTAATAATAGGTTGATAAATTCAAAGTCATGGTATATACTTTTTAAAATTTTATTTTTTTTAAAAAAAAGTTAAATATAATTCATAGTATCATAATAAATTTTATTTTTATAAAAAATATTTTTAAAATAATAGATATAAGAATGAGACACAATGGCACACATAAAATTGTGGGACACTGGATCTCATCCCATCAAAGACCAACAACATCACGTAACAATGATAAACTCGGAAAGAATCCTCGCTTAGACAAACTAATTTAGGATTAATATAAAGAGACCACTTTATTATTTATTACAGCCAAACAAGAGCTTATAAAAGACATACGAGAAGCAGAATCATACTTGAATTACACTTTGATTAAGACATAGTATATGTGTAAGAACACATCCATGTACCGTATGGAAGATTTCGAAGATTTCACTCTTCTGCGGCGGACAATCCATGCCGAATCTACGACGTCGACGCCGGCCGATCCGATTCCTCCTCCCCGATTCGACATCAACTACCGATTCTCCTTCCAAACCGTCGACAACGGATGGATAATCCGGCGAGATTCCGATGTGTGGCAGTTCCACGGCCGGCGGTTGGCCGCCATGACCGAGAAGTTCGTCTCGTTGAACCTCGAGCAGTTCTTGGACTACACGGAGACGTGCGGAGCCCTACACGCGGTGCTCGGGGATTGGCCCGTCCGGGACTCGACCCGCGAGATCGTGGTCGATTTCGTGTGGACGACCACGAGGCACGATATCAAGGCGAGGCACGATATCAAGGCCATCGCGAGGCGATGCCACACCGCCATCGTCCATCTCCACTTCCATCTCGCGACGCTAAACACGTATGTTGACATCAATCAAGAGGACGAGGACGAGGACGAGGATGAGGACGAGGACGAGATGGTACCGGCCGCGGGGTGGTCGATCCTCTCGTTGGAGAGGGAGGTCGTCGAGGGCGGCGGGAGCTGCCCGATTTGCATGGACGACTTGCACGAGGGCCTGCGAACGCCGTGCTTCCACGTGTTTCACGATCATTGCATCATGAAGTGGCTCGGCGTTAGTCATTATTGCCCACTTTGCCGTTTGGAGATGCCGATATCTTGCTAGCTAGATCGGAATTTTTTTATTTTTTTTGTGTATGTTATTCTATTTTTCATTCATTGAGTTATACATATACTAATTTTTTAATGTCCAAAATTTCATGTAAGCTTGCAATTTAAACAAAAAGCAGAGGTTCTATCTAGCTAGACTAATATATCATCCCCTCCTAAAACAATCTAAGAAATTTAAACACAAGAAAAAACAACTCAACATAGGAAAATGCAATACTAGATAAAGCATGATTCAATCTAGTTAAAATTCCAAAAAGAAAAAAACACACACAAACACACAGCAGAAAGGCATGTACATCCTAGGTGATCTTAGGCAATATACCTGGCCACCCTCTGCCTTGAATCCTATCGACAACGGTCACGGATCACCGGAGAATCTCCGGCCTCGTCCCATTCAAAGGCATCATCGGCTCAGAATTTCTTGAGCCGCGAAACCAAAGTAATCATCGAAGAAATTCGGAGGCTCGGTGATGAAACACGAGATGACATCTCTGAGGGTGATGACGCCGAGCACCTGCTTCTCCTCCCCCGAGACCACGTAGATTCTGTGAACCGCCCTCGAGGCCAGAGTCTCTATCACGGTCCCGAGAGTCGAGCTCGACTGGCACGTGATCGGTGTCACGATCTTGCCATTGTCGTCCGTGGCCGACGCCACGGTTCCTATGAAATCCTTCACGGTGAGCTCCCTTGAGAAATATTCACACACACACACATTTCAATTTAGTTAAATAGCTATGACCATAAGGAAACATTTGTGAATATTCTACCTGAAATTTGTGAATAGTTCATGCTTGAGCAACAAGAACCTAATATCTCTTATGCTTATGTTGCCGAAGATCTTCCCCGACGAGCCCTCCACGACGGGGAGGCCTCCGATTTGATTCTCCTTCATCTTCTTGAAGGCCTCGAGGATCAACTCGTCGTCTCGAACACTCACCACCTAAACCACAAAAGCAGTTAGCTAGCTAGTACACTAAACAATTTCAGTTAGCTAACTAGCTAGCTAGGTTTTAAGGCTTTCTAACCTGATCCGGAGTCATGAAGGGGAGGCCGAGGTCGGATATAGGATTCGCGGCGATGCAGTCGAACCAGTCCCGTCCCCTGCATCCGCGGAGGCCCTGTATCACCGCGGACTGAGTTATGAAGTTGTTGATCGAGGGGCTCCCTAGCTCGATCACGGGCACGTTCCGGAGCCTGTACTTGGAGAGCAGCAGCATCACGCTCAGCATCGAGCTATCCGGGCCAACGGGGACGAACGGCACCCATCTATACGACTTGAGGATCGACCTAACCTATCGAGTTTGAAGCAACACACACACATTTGTCACATCAAAAACCAGAGAAGAAAAAAATTGAGATTGAACAACTAAGATCAATAGCCAAATACCGTGGTGGACTTGAAAGGCTCCTCGTAGAGGATAACCTTGTAGAAATCCTTGCCTAACTTGTCCGCGGCCGTGGGGGCGTCTCTCCCCATCCCTCTATCCGCAGCAACGCCCCCGGCCACAGCTGCCCCGACTGCTGCCACGGTCAGCCCAGCCACGGCCAGGGGGCCGGTGGCCCCCAAGGCCAGGGCGCCTATAGTGCCGGCAGCAGCAGTCCCGACCCCAGCAGCAGCGGCCGAGGTGGCGGATAAGGTGACCGCCGCGATCTCTGCCGTCTGCAGCACCCAAAGGACTATAGCAGAGTAATCCACAATCCCTAGATATCTCTTCCTCCAGTCCTTACTATCACTAGCCGCGGGGTCGAGTACCGGGGCCGACAGAATGTTGGTCTCGGACAACACCCTAACGGCGTCGCCTATCGACATGTCGGCTTGAATCTCGATAACTACAAAATCCGGGGACTCATCGGATCAGACAGACACTAGGCCTAATGTAAAACTAGTGATTATGTAACGACGAAGTGCAGCTTAATTGGTAAGTAACGACACCTTTACCTTTCCCACCGGGGACTTTAGGGAAGGACGAGACGGGGATTTTTGCAAACGCAGATGTCAGCTTCTCCTGCAAGGCGCAGGGGAGCTTCTTTCTGCTCTGCACCGTATCAAAATAGGCGTCGTAGCTCTCGTCCTTCCCGCTCTTCGATTCTTGCTTCGCCTTCGCTGCCATCTCTGTCACTACGAACAATCATATACTTACATATTCGTCAAGAGCTATCTATATATAGAGAGGAAAAGATTTAAATGAGAACTTCTTATTATGAGAACCGTGAGAACTGTTGTAACTTATACGTTCAGTGTAATAAATAATGTACAATCATATACTTACATATTCGTCAAGAGCTATTTATATATAGAGAGGAAAAGATTTAAATGAGAACTTCTTATTATGAGAACCGTGAGAACTGTTGTAACTTATACGTTCAGTGCAATAAATAATGTACAATCATATACTTACATGTTCATCAAGAGCTATCTATATATAGAGAGGAAAAGATTCAAATGAGAACTTCTTATATTATTACTAGAACTGTGAGAATTGTTGCAACTTATACGTTCAGTGCAATAAATAATGTACAATCAATACTTACATACTCGTCAAGAAATATATAAAGGAAAAAGATTCAAATGAGAACTTCTTATTATGAGAACCGTGAGAACGGTTGTAACTTATACGTTCAGTGCAGTACTACATAGTACGCATTATGCAATAAATTAACTTCACATTTTATATCGCGGTTTTTGTTGAGTATGGGAAGTTAATATACTTCGATTAACTTCCCAACGCGTACAATTTACCGCACTGAACGTATAAGTTACTGCAATTCTCACAATAAGGAGGTTCAATCTCGATCAATGTCGTTAAGCGATCAAAACCTACAATTTTTGCCAACTAAATCGTGGTAACTAACTCTCAATTTTTCTATGTTACATAATGAATTCGAATTGTTACCTAACAAACAAAGGATCTAAAGAAAAAATAATCATAAGATTCTTCAATATTAATCCACAATTTCTGTACGCGAATTTATCTCAAAATGGGCAATGAATTAATAGTTATTTATCGATCTACAAAAACAGAATCATGCAGAATCTAATGAAACTATTGTCTGATCTGTTCTAACAATTCCCATTAAAAACTACATATCCCATTAGTTTTACATGCATTTAAGATTCGATTTTGTGTTAGTATTGCAACCCTAGATTCCAAATTTACCAGTAATTAATCGAAACTAGAGATATAGTGAAGAACAGAATTTACCTGCTTGAAGTATCGGCTCTGATAATCGATTGATTAATAAATTTGCAGTTTTTTCACAAAATTATATGTTTCAGTAATCTCTTGCCACTTTCTTTCTTTCTTTCTTTCTTTTTTGGGGCTAAAAGAATATGGTCGCGCCATGTGTTTGCAGCATCTACACGTGTCAGGGCATAATCCTCGTACATGCTATTGAATTTCTATTTTTGTACATTAATTACTATAAATAGCGATCTCAGAACTAATTTTAAGGTGTTATAGTGGATGTAGTGTAATAAATACATACTTTTCATATCTATCTATTTATTTAAATACATGCAGTGTTATACCGAATTTATATGGTTCGATTGTAAGATTTATGTTTACGAAAAGATAAATGATAGGTATATATATTAATCCTGATGAGTAATTACATGATTATAGGCTTATAGCTTAAGAACCGAATACACACCGAATTTACGTGATTCAATCGTAAGATTTAAGTTTACGAAAAGACATTTGATAGATATAATCCTGATGAGTAACAATAATAATAATAATAATAATAATAATAATAATAATAATAATAATAATAATAATAATAATAATAATAATAATAATAATAATAATAATAACTTCTTACACAAGTCAAGAACACTGACTGCTACCTTCATAATCATCTATTTAGCCATTTCCCTTCCTCTTCGTTTCATTATAGAATCTAATAACATCAATTAGTTTAAGACAATACTTAAACCTGACATAAGGAAGAGCTTTAGTTAACATGTTTGAGGCATTCTCTTCATCAGTTTATAGCTTGACCACTTGGATATATTATGCATTTTTCAATAGTATTTCTAACAATTGCAGTTTCATATCTATATGCTTTGATCTTTTATGAAGGGCTCAATGTTTCACCAAGTGAAATGACATTTTGATTGTCACTCAAAATATTAACACAAACA
Organism: Salvia miltiorrhiza; assembly: GCF_028751815.1. Taxonomy (NCBI): domain Eukaryota; kingdom Viridiplantae; phylum Streptophyta; class Magnoliopsida; order Lamiales; family Lamiaceae; genus Salvia; species Salvia miltiorrhiza. The sequence continues at coordinate 55,698,078 of NC_080391.1, forward strand.
AGGTGAAAACATAAATTTGTGATTTCCTTGTCTCAATATATCTTAAAGTATACTTCAAAGCTTCCCAAACACCATTTGGCCATAAATCTATTAGTAACACTTATATATTGAATGTGCTAAGTTAGGTGTAGTGCATGTTAATTATGGTGTATACATAATACTTCCTACCACATTTGTATATGAAATTCTACACGACTACACACACACACATATATATCTTCTTCTTTTTTTTCCTTTTCAACATTAGGTTTCTAAGCTTCAGGAGTTAGTTATGTTGAGGCGCAGAAAAACACTCAAATCACTTTGCTTCTTTCATATTGAATTTCTTCAACACCTTCTTGATGTAAAAAGTCAATAAATTCTATTCGCACATGACGATAGTAGTTGCATAAGCAAACCACGTAAACTCGTTCATTATAGATCTTGATAATCGAAAGACTGAAAATAAACTTTATATTCATACTAGTGAGAATTATATTTTTCGTGAAAAATAAGAATAACGAATAAATCAATAAAATCCACAAATAAAGCAATATATATAACTCAAGAATAGTCGTATCCAGTTAATATGGTGAAAATCTCGTCTCCTTCAGTATTTCAAACCCAAAAGAGAATGTCTATTCATGTGCTACATTGATTTATTCGTAAAAATTATTGACTTATTCACACGAATGCACACACATTCTCAATTCTCGTAATATTTTGCATTCTCCACAGAATCTTTCTCTTTGTATATATATATATATATATGTATAGAAGTCTTGTTATAATTAAAATAGTCCGGTAGTGGCAATTCATTACACTTTCTCATTCCTCAATGCCTCACACAAGTCGATCGAAAAGCAAAAAATAAAAATTCAATCTCTAAACAAAATGAAATATATATGATCTAGCAATAGTGACCATTGCGGCATCTAAGTGCACCGGAGCTGCGCGTGAGTCTCCCGACGAATGATCCCGGCTTGTACTTGATCAAATTCTCCCCCGTCAACGGGTTCTTCGTGTGTTTCAACGGTGGGCCCGACTCTCGGAAGTAGGCCCCGTTCGTGAACAGATCGCCCTCCGACCGCCACTGCCATTTCATCCACTCGCTCTCTTGGGCGTAGTCCCTCTTAGTCACCTGTACATTCAGTGGCGGACGCAGAAAAAATATTTCCTTAATTAATTACCTTTTCTTTTTATATAAAATAATAATTAAATAAATAAATTTAAAGATTGCGTCATGGTGGGTGGATTTGAATCCAAGACTTTTGCCCTTAGGCATTAATTAACTACTCTACCGCTAGGTCCACACATGCACACAATTAATTACCTCTTTAGTGTAACGGTAGTTGGAGGCTCTGAAGCGGTTGCCCTGGCTAATAATGGTGGGGTGAGCGCTACCGCCGATGGCGTAGAGTTCCCAATGGGAGTAGTCATTGTTGACGACGTGGACGAACCCCCATCGTGCCCTGGGCATGCGCTGGATGAGCCCGATCCCGAATCTGTTGAAGGCCACCGTCACTTGCATGATCGCGTCTTTGGAGCTCAGGTCATTTGCCCCCAAGAGCATCACCTGTGACGGTTGACAAAGTAATTAATTACTTTCTCGATCCATGAAAATTGTAATCTTATTAATTACTACTTTTTTTCACCTACAAAAATTAATAGTTTTTTTTTTTTTTTTTTTTTGAAACTATTTCTTAAACGTCATTCACGTTCAATATATAAAAAAAACTCACCTTTTAACACATCAAGTTTATCCACTTATGCACCCAAACTATACTAGTACAATTTTTTTTTTTTTTTTTGAGGAGATACTAGTACAATTTATTAAAACTCATGCCCCAAACTATATCAAGTTCGAATTATTTTTTAATAATAATATATGTATATTGAAAATTTTGACCAACTGAGAGGTGACATGGCTCGTTAGAAGTTGATTTTGCAAAAAAAAAAAAAAAGAATTACATTAGATCTTTTATCTCCACGTCAGCTCCCAAAGTCATCGTTTCATTTAAGAGTTCAAATTTTAATTTGATTTAAAATTAAACGTTTGGGAGCTCATATGGAAATAAAAAAAATTTAATGTAATTATTTTATTTAGTTTTTAATTGCCAATTCAGCTTCCAACGAGCCAAACACTCCTCAATTGGTCGAAAAAATTATGTTATATTTATATTTTTTGTAAATTCGGGCTAATTAAAAATTAAGTTCAAAATTTGGACTTTGTTTTAACAAGAACCACTTTTTTTGGGCTATATTTTTCTTAATTTGGACTATATTTTTCTAAAAAAAATTAAGTTCAAAATTTGGACTACATTTTTGTAAAAAATTAAGTTGAAAATGAGCAAAAAATTTGGGGTTGCTTACATCGTTGTGGTGGTTGAATTTGCAGTTGGAGATGGTGATGGCGGTGGAGCCCTCGATGACATCAATGAGGCCGTCGGTGGCCTTGGAAAGGGAGATGTGGTCGAGCCAGACGTTGCTGGAGCTGAAGACGGTGATGGCGTCGCCGTCGCTCTGCGTCCGCAGCCCGACGTGGTCGACGGCGTCCCTGATGGTGCCGCCGCTGGCGGGGACGATGTTGTGGATCCAGATGTTGTGGATGATCACGTTCTGCACGAACTGCAGCGTGATGCCGGCGCCGTAGGCCACGTGGACCTGCACGCCGCGGCCGTCGATGGTCTTGTGGCTGCTCACGATCAGCTCCTGCTTCAGCCGGATCACCATGCTGTGGGCGAACACGATCCACAGCGGCTCGCTCTGGGTCACGGCGTGCCGCAGGGTGCCCGGTCTAGGGTTCACCATGTCGTCGTCCGACGGGTCGTGGACCACGTAGTACCTCCCTTCTTTCCCGCCGGTTGTGCGGTACCCGAACCCGGCGCCGCACTCGGCCAGCCTCTTCCTGTTCTTGTCCCAGTTCTGGTCGCACCGCCAACAACGATCGATCGGGTTGGTCGCCTTGCACCCATCCTCGTTACGGAGATTTCTCCTCGTCGCGTTTTTGGTACCGATCAAGGCCCTATATGCACAATACACAAATAAATGCACAACGCAATGCAAACTTTAAATTTCTTTATTTACTTATTAATTTATTAAAAAAAAAGAACAATATTTATGTATGAACAACCTTCGATACTACTTTTAATGGACATTATTATTATTATTATTTGAAAATGTGCTATTTGTAGGCAAATCATTCACAAAAATAAGTAAAAATGTTTTTACCTGCATATTTTTCCTTCTGTCTACCTTATTCAGATAGGAAAAATATGCAGACAATGCCATTTTTGTAGTATAAAAAATTATAATTATAATTATAACAAGAAATACTGGGTGTTTGAACCAATTTTGAAATCTTGGAAGAGAATATATTCAAGATTAGGATAATATAATCTTAGTAGTTCGAGAAATTTTGAGAATTTGGGAGAAAATATAGAAAGTAATAAAAATGAAGAAATATGTAAGGAAAAATAGAGATTTTAATAAAGAATATGTTAATATTTAAATTAAATATGTTGAACCAATTAATTTTTGCCACATGTCACATGTCATATATCAAGAAGGATAGCACATGGTCTTGTTTATGTTGGTACACAATCATGGACAATCACCTTCAATTAACAAAATGATTTTTTTTTTAAATTATGTCAATTCAATGTGACAGGTCGATCAACCCTAATATGATCACTATTATTCATGGTTTTATGACGGATCATCATATCTCCAAAAATAGCATTGAATTTACCGAATCAACCAAATTAACGAACTTACTTGCCAACCATCATGTTGAAATCATCGGTCACGCCTTCGGGGTTGGGATCGAACGAGTTCAAGGATTCCTCGTACGATTCCGCAGCCTTCTTTTGCAAATATTCGTCGAAATCGGCGATTTTAGCCTGAGCTGCGAGCGGCAGCAAGATGCACAAAAGAAATATAGATAGTTTATAATTTGTGAGCGCCATTGGAGCTATCATATAATGCTTTTCTTTTATTTTTTGAAAATATATATATTTTTATTCTATATCATTATTTTCTCAGTTGCGAACCACTGGAAAAAGTTCGCACCAGCGATTCGCCTATCGCTGTAGGAGACAACAATGAAGATTTCAAAGAAAGTGATTTGGCTATTTATAAGTAGATGTTTTTGACAAATAAAAGAATAAAATAAAATACAAGATTTTTTAGACCACATAAGGAAGTGGAGAGCTGAGATTGATTTTGGCGCGAAGAATGTGCATTTTTCTCGAGAAGTTTAAGGTTGTTGGTTCGTTGCCATCGAATTTTGACTCTACTAATCTTAAATCTTAAAACGAATGTGGTCTTTTTTTTTGGTCTTGTATTTTATTTTAATAGTATTAATTAATTGTGTATAGTAATAATATTAATATTGTTGAATGTTCTTTCTTTATTTTGTGTGTGTGTTTTGTCTCATGTTTAGTTTGAAGGTTTTGATATGTGTGCATACTTCTTATAAAGATATAGAGATATAAATAGAAAATCTCAACAAGTTATGCAATATAATTCCAAGACAAGATTGTTGAAGATCCATATATTTGGATGGTAACTCAATCGTAAATTTTTTTATATTAATTTATTATCAAGATATAAAGAAATGAACGTTCGTTTTGACGTAATAAAAAATTATACAGATTAAAAAAAAATCGGACAACACATTTTATATTATTCGTAAGCGAGAGTGTTACAATTTTATAGTACTATCATTTAAAAGAAATATACAAAATGTGACCCTCATTTTAACTGATAAATTTATACGTTAGTATTATATTATTTCTCTATTTAAAGGAATAAAAGACAAACACACTCTCTCGCTCTTTCATTCTTTCTCGAGGAAATATGCTTTGAACCTTGATATTTCTAACTAGCTAAATCAATATATTACAATGTAAGTGACATCGAAATTTTGAAATTAAGGCCAAGTTAAAGGAGTAAAATTGTTTTTTCAATTAAAACCGAGGATACAAAATTACTAAACTATATAAGTTTAGACGATTAATTAGTTCAAACTAATTAAATTGACGTGACGAAACAAGTACGTGGAGCCACCAATGCATGCTGCTTAATTTATTCACTCATATATGATATATATACACACCAAAATTATGCTAGCAGCTTCCCAATTCGAAAACATTAATTAAAAAAAATCATTTTTAGTACTATTTAATACTACTATAGTTTTTGCTCTAATTTAAAGTGTTTAACAATCTGCATGTTTTGACGCAACAAATTAGGATCAGAAAATTCATAGCTAAGTACACATACTCTCTCGTTCTCTCTCTCAAAAATACTCATTTCTCTCTCTGCAATTTCTCTGCAAAACTCAAGAAGAAGAAAATGGTTTACGTCAAGGGTCCAGGCCTCTACTCAGACATTGGCAAGAGAGCTAGAGGTATATTTATTTTTATTTTTTTCCCTCTTTTTTTGGTGTCATTTGCATTTTGAACGAATTAATTCCTTTTTATTTACCCAATTTTAAATTTTTCGTGGATTTTTGTTTATTTTTTTTCAGATCTTCTTTACAAGGATTATCAGGGCGATCGGAAGTTCACTCTCAGTACTTTGACTTCAACTGGGGTGGTTAGTATCTTATAAATAATAAATAAATAAAATCCTCTTTTGATTTTTTTAATATTAATAATATGTGCTCGTTTATGGCAAGAGAAATTGTTGATTGATTGAATCGCATGCAATCGAATAATGATTTCATATGTTATAATGGAATTGATAAACCACTTTTAGCTGTTGGGATTAATTAAATAGTGCATAGAAGGTTTTGTTCTCTTTGCTTCTATTGAAAAAAAAAAAGGATTGAATGAGCAAATTCTCAATGCAATGTGATGGTTTTGGATGAAGCAACGCCATTTTTAAGTAGATTTTGGTAGAGAAAGGTCAATTCCTCTACTCTTGAATCTATGAAATTAGATAATACTCTCTCCGTCCCAGCTTTTAGTATCCATTTGAGAATGACACGAGTTTTAATAAAGTGGTCGAGTGTTGTGAGTGAAATAAGAATCCTGCCTTTATTAGAGTGTTATAGTGGAGTAAGAGTTCCACTTATTTTTATTATAAATAGAAATGAATACCAAAATATAAGACGGACAAAAATGGAAAGATGAATAATAAAAGTTGGAACGGAGGGAGTAATTGATACGAAATTAGACGTACCCCATTTTATCCAAAGTAGATATGCAATTGATGGATTCTGTATCACTTAATTTGGCAATGGTTTTGTTTTATGCATTTATCCATGTTTGGTAAATGTGTAAGAAATTCATTTGTTCTAATTGTTGTGCTCGTATTTGCTCGACAGGCCATTACTTCATCAGGGACTAAGAAAGGGGACTTGTTCTTAGCTGATGTTAGCACCCTTTTAAAGAACAAGAACATCACCACTGATGTGAAAGTGGATACCAGCTCCAATGTTAGTCACTTCGATGTTTTCTTCGTGTGATGCACGGTCATACCTATGAACAACATGAGATGTTTCTTATGAAATGTTTATATTGATACGCCACACACACTTCTTGTTCATATAGTTGTTGATCAACTGTTGTAGCTGTAGGTGAAAACAATATGGATTTTGTAGGTGGTTTAGATCGTTTTTTTTTTATCTAACTCTTTCTAACATTGGTAGGTATTCACAACCATCACTATCGATGAGCCGGCTCCCGGGGTGAAGGCGATCTTTAGATTTGTGGCTCCGGATCAGAAGTCCGGCAAGGTCTTTTTCTTCTATTCTCTCTTGTGGGAGAGTGAATTTGCCTGCAGCATCACGGGATGCTAAATCCCGTGGTGTCTGTAACTTGTAATGTCTCAATTTTTTTTAATTTTTTTTATCATAGGTGGAGCTTCAATATCTACACGAGTACGCCGGGATCAGCACGAGCCTCGGGTTTACTGCCAAGCCGACCGTCAACTTCTCCGGTGTGGCCGGGAATCACCGGGCCACCGTTGGCACAGACATTTCCTTCGACACCGGTACCGGGAATTTCACCAAATTGAACGCCGGAATCAGTCTCGCCAGTACTGACCTAATCGCATCCTTGATGGTGTGAGTCTTCCATTCTAAACTCAACTTTTTGTATATCTATATACAGGGACGGACGCAGAAAAAATTCTTGGTGGGGTTGATTCGGTGACGAGGGCTATCGGTACAATAATTCACACAAAATACTTTAATTTGACGATTTTAAAAGAATTTTTTTTAAATGTTTTGTGGGGGGCTCGAGCCCCCTTGACTCGTCTCGGGTCCGTGACGGCTGCCCTCATTCGACAGGAACGACAAGGGGCAGAGCGTCACGGCATCCTACTTCCACACTGTCAGCCCGCTGACGGTCACCACCGTAGGGGCGGAGTTCACCCACAGCTTCTCGAGCAACGAGAACACCCTCACCTTCGGGGCGCATCATCTGATGGACCCCACCACCGCGGTGAAGGCTCGGGTGAACAACTACGGCAAGGCGAGCGCGCTCCTGCAGCACGAGTGGCGCCCGAAGTCCCTCATCACCATCTCCGGCGAAGTCGACACCAGAGCCATAGAGAAGAGCGCCAAGATTGGGCTGGCTGTGGCTATCAAGCCATGAGAAATTCAAAGCTTCTTTTCTCTGAGTTAGACAGAGCTAGCAATAAAGGTGGTGATCGTATTTGACTATATCTATATGCTAATTAATAATTGTTTTTTGGAGTGATGATGGAAGTTGTAATCAACATTACTCACTCCGGCTCGGAGTAGTCTTGTATCATCTCGTATTTTATTTCATCAATTCGTCGCTGTCTAACTCCAAAAGTAAATTGGTCGGAAGATCGAGTCATTAGACGATTTGACACAAATTTTTGTAAACACGACTCTAAATAGAGTTTTTATAAATACAGACAGTCTGACACAAATTTTTATGAATGTGGCGACAAAACATAAACGCGACGAACGCCCGGGGCTTCTCATCAGCACTCGAGTCGTCGGTAAATACCGACGAAATCGGTAGAAATGGAAGCTATACATACAAAGCACCATCATGTTCTTGAACCTCAGTTTTGCTCTCTTAATATTGTCTGAAGTGTTTGCCTTGGGACCAGTTTGGGTTCATGTTTAAATTTATTTTATTTTATAATGATACGATCATTATAAAATAAAATAAATATAAAACACTAGAATAACTCAAGTAGATTTGTTTATGCATTAGGTACATGAGCGGTCCAAAACAAGCCCAGCCCGATTACTCCCTTTGGGCCGATGGGTAGTTTGAACTTTGAAAGCTCAAAAAGCCCAAATAAAAAAGCCCTAGCTTTGTTCTTAATTCTTCGCATTTATTCTTCATTTTTAATACTCCCCCCGTCCACCAATTCGTGTCATAATTTTCATTTTGATCCGTCCAATTCGTGTCCTACTCATTTTTAGTACTCCCTCCATCCCACTATAAGTGGCTCAAAACTTTTCGGCACAAAAATTAAGGAGGTGTAAAGTTGTCACATTTTTTTAAGGGTTAAATTTTTCTATTTATGAAAACGGGACACTTATAGTGGAATGACCCAAAATAGAATACAAGTCATTTTTATTGGGACGAAGGGAGTAATTATTTTCTTAACAAATAAATTATTTTTTCTTAAAAATTGTGCCACTTTCTACACTCAACAAATAAAAAATACATTTTTTCTTAAAACTCGTGCCCCTCCCCCGAAGAGAGTATTAAAAGATGATTCCTTCTAATTTATTGGGCTTGTTTTTAATTTATGGACATCTCAAAATATATTACTATATATTATAATGATTTAAAAGTCAGACTTTCTGTAATTATGCGTCGTGATATGAAATACTCCCTCCGTCCATGAAAAAGAGTCCTAATTATCCCTTTTTTTTCATAAAAAAGAGTCTCATTTAACTTTTTGAACCATCACATCATACCTTTTCTCTTACATTTAACTATAAATTGTACTTTTATTCCACTTTTTAACTAAAAATGTACTTTTATTCTACTTTTTTGTACTAATAATACCCCTACAAATTATATCTTTATCTCACTTACACCTACTTTAACAACTTTCTTAAAATCCGAGCCAAACCCCAAATGGGACTCTTTTTCATGGACGGATGGAGCAATATTTGTCACTTCCCTAAATAAAAAATAAATAAAAAATCTAGATTTGCATGCGATATAAAGTGGTTAAATTTAGAGAAGAAATCATCCCAACCCAAGATGGAGTGAGATGGAAAAAAGAATTAGAAAATCAATCAAAAACATTTGAAAGTGTATGAATTAAGAGTGCAAAGAATGGTCGAAGCCCCCACGACCACGAGACACTATCTACAACACTAAAATCTCCTTTTTCTTACCACAACACAACTTGTCTTCACTCATATTCCTTTTTCACCATCAACAACACAAACTATATCCATATTGGGCGCCATGAGAGACGACCCTATGTTTTACCGTTTGGTTTCGGGGAGTTATGAGCAAACTGGTGGTACGGCGAAGCGTGGGTCCCGTTCGATATCGAGAGGCTCCTCGGGTGCTGCTGCTGATGCTGCCCGTTCCTCGTGAACGACCCGTGCGTTCTCAGGCCGTTCTTCCCGTTGGGGCTGGAGCTGACCCGGTCGGCCTGCATCGTCTGGAAGTAGTAAGACGAGCTCGCCATGTCCTTGAGGTTCGGCAGAGGCTTCAGGGCTTCGACCACCTCGCTCATCAGCGGCCGGGCTTTCGGGTCGCGGCTGAGGCAACGGGCCGCCAGCTGGGCGGCCTTCTGGGCGCCTTTAATAGAAAAATGACCTTCGAGCCGGGGGTCTATCAAACGGTAGAAGCGCTTCCGGTCGCCTAGATGAGGCCGAGCCCATTCCACGAGGTTGTGCTCCCCGTTCGGCCGGTTCTTGTCCATTGATCGCCTACCCGTGACCACTTCGAGTAGGACGACGCCGAAGCTGTATACGTCGCTTTTTGATGTAAGATGTCCTGCATGGAACCGGAGACGAGCTGATCAGAAGAAGAAAAAAAAAATAACGGAGATGCATGTTCGTATAGAATACGGTTGTCGCCTCGAACAAGCGCAAAATTGTTCGATCCATCAAAATATGTAGTGGATAGACATGTATTATTCTTATCTATCTAAGCTATCATCCAAAGTAAACATCATGAAATCAAGAATCGCAATTGATCGAACGAGCAACGAGAAAGGAAGGTTCTTTTACCTGTCATGACGTATTCGGGGGCTGCATAACCGTAGGTTCCCATCACGCGGGTAGACACGTGAGTTTTGCCTTCATCGGGAGCATCTTTAGCGAGTCCGAAATCGGAAAGTTTCGAGTTGTATTCCTGGAGGAATACGATCGGGCCATCAAACGAGAGTCTCGAGATCTAGCAATTATATATGTAGAGACCAAAGGTTATGTACTTACAGCATCTAGCAAAATGTTAGACGTCTTGAAATCACGATATATCACCGGTCTTTCCGCCTCCTCGTGGAGAAATGCAAGCCCCTTGGCAGCTCCTAGAGCTATTTTCATCCTGATCGACCATGGGAGTGGCAACGACCCTGGAATTAACAATGGTCGAATACGGGTTATATCACAAATAAAAACAAATGTCAAATAATAAAACTGTTCACGAATTATACTCCCTCCGTCCCATTGCAAATGTCCCACTTTCCATAATGGGACGGAGGGAGTATCAATTACTCGAACGTCCAACTTGAAAAGAAAATCGAGAATGTTTCCAACCAGCAAGAAATGGCAAAGTATTAGATATGTAAACGCGCAAACAAAACACTCAAGATCGTGCATATAAAGAACTAACGATAAACTTGAAGATAGTCAGCAATGAGAAACCAAAAGAAGGCCGTGTGCGTACTTCTGAATAGGTGGTTCTCCAAGCTTCCTCTGGGCATGAACTCATAGACGAGCAGCCTCTGATCATCTTCGATACAGTAGCCTATTAATTTAACCAAATTAGGATGAACGAGATCGCCTAAAAAGTTTACTTCAGCCTGCCAAGCAAAATGGGAAGTCAGAATTATCGGATACGTATCAATGAAACCACATACAACAGAAGCACTCAATGAAATTGAGAAAGCATCAAACCAGCCATTCTTTGTGACCCTGAAGTCCGTCGTGATTCAGGGTTTTGACGGCGACTGTGAGTCCCGTCCCGGGCTTGACTGGGGCCGTGCCGTTCTCTTCGATCCACCCCTTAAACACGCAACCAAAGCCCCCCTCGCCAAGGAGAGATTCTGGTCTGAAATTTCTAGTTGCCAACTTAAGGTCAATAAATGTGAACTTCCGCAGTCGAGAAGAAACTTTAAGTTCTTCTTCGAGTTTGCTACTGGAAGAATTGCTTTCAGCGTTGCTAGTGGTGGTGGACGGGATTACCGGGGCAACTGGTTGATCCGTACTAGTCCCGTTCGTAGATTTACTCTCTGCTCGGATTGGCACATTGAAAAAATAATTAATATAATAGGAGACAAACAGCATCATCGTAATAAAGCCTAAAATGATTGGATTGATTACGTTTACTATACGATTGCAAGATTATTATTTAAGCAGAACAACTGAGACATAAATCAAGTGAACAAAAAGAGTGGAACATTTTAAAGCATTTTGTGTGTAGTTTCCCAAATGAGCTCAGCCAGATGTCTGCCCAAACAATCGAAGAACATAATAAAAGCATTCTCAAATAAGAGCTGCATATTCTAACCAATTTCTATTATCAATTAACTACCAAATGATATGCCAACGTCAAGAAGTACTTTTTCGATCACATAACACACGAGTTCACAGGGTCTTCCCTTTCCATCAGTATATTTGAATCTATACAACCAATCCTCGAGTCTTTCTCAAAACTCATGTTTGTTATACATCATTCATTTACAAAGTCAAACAAAATCGGCCAACTATTGTGCCAAAATCGCACACAATTTCCCAAACAAATCCACTTATTCTACTCAACATACATTAGACACATCTCATACCTAAATTTATGCTAGCTCACAAAACGTGGATGCATAATTCTAGCTTCACGAAGAACCTCTAGCCCGTGGTTGATGAACAAAGTCGAACTAAACGCTCCCAACATCCGTCAACGCCCTTATCATGCTCCCTCACTCCATCTACATTGTTGCTAACAGAATCTCTAACACTCTCCTACCTCCTTAATCGCCACACGAAGATTCACATGGTCTCAACATCAAACTACACAAAACAATAAATCTACCTAATAATGATCCATTTCTTGAGGGATTTAGCATAATCCCCTCCAAACACATTATTGTGATCACAATCAATCCCAACACAAAGAAACCACTATGGACCACAAATCAACTAGAGATAACAAACTGATGTGAAACAAAATTGGATTAATTACAAAACCAGATTATAATAAGATTAATTATAGAAAGGGGAAAGAAAATATTACCATGAGTGCTGATGCCACTAAGAGAGTTATCAACTTTAGATCTTGAAGAAATACAGCTCCCAATAAACCTCAATTTAATCCAACAACCAGTCTCCTCCACCGCATCATCATCATCATCTCTCTTCTTCCTCCCCTTAGATTTCTCAACGCTCCAAGATTCAACCTTTAAGCCATCATCAGCTAATCCCATCTTCCACAGAAGCAAAAATCATCAAAATCTTCCAAGATTTCCCAAATTTCCCACCTCCTCCTTAAAAAGTACTCCAATAATCATTCAAATCCCACAGAAACACCTCAAATAAGTCAAATATCACTCTCTCTCTTTTTTAATCTCTTTTCAAGAAACCTAAATCCTCAATAAACGATTTTCTCTCTTAGTAAAATCCCCCCAAAAGAATTAGAAATTAGGGGACAAAAAAAGCTCAAAGATCAGCTCGAGCCAAACACCATAAAAGATTACAGAATATTCGCCCCTCCCACCTCCAAGAAACAATTTATCTTTCCCTATCAAATCCACAACAGCAAAAAAAAATCCACTGAATAACTGAAAAAACCCAGTTGAAAATATGAGCTGAAAATCACACTGAGATTAGGGTACGAAGTGCTCAGTGATTGCAGATCACATGCTTGACAAAAAGTTTGCACAGTGCAACAAGCAAAGGTGGAATAAAATGGAAATAGTGAAAATAATAGTGATTATAATCTCACTTCGAAGAAAAATAAAAATAGAAAATAAAACAGTGCCACCACCGCAGAAATGTCTCTCCCCTTGAAAAAAAAAGGTATCAAAATCTCTGCGGAAAACACAAAATTATGCTGACTGCTTCAATTGCTGAAAGGTGGAAAAAAAGAAATGGAAAATTAATATATATAGTAATCATCCACAATAGATATCGAGTTGTTTGGATGTGTGATGTGTGAAATAATTATTTATGTATGAAAACAAAAAAGGAAAAGTATATTTCAGAAAAAATGTGTGAATAATCGGTTTGTTGCTTTTTGTATAGAATCTAAGACTAAATAAAGCAAATCGGAGCCTGCCCGGAGAATACGGGCAGCAACTTTCAGTTACCGGAAATGACCTCGCCTTGTCTAAACCGAAACAAATAGATTTGTTTTTGTCTTTTCTTTTTATTTTTGTTGGTTTTTGAAGTGATTTGGAAAAGGGTGTGATTACTAATTTTCTAGGTAATTACTCACTCCGTCCCATGAAGCATGACACACTTCTTTTAGGTACGAGAATTAAGAAATTGATATTTTGTGTGTTAAGTGTGGTAGGTGAAAAAATGAAAATGTGAATAAAAGGTAATTTTTTTGCCATTTTTAGAAACGTGTCATGCTTCGTGGGACAGACCCAAAAGGAAACTGTGTCATGCTTCGCGGGACGGAGAGAGTATTTTCTTGAATTTTTTTTAGAATCTGTGATACTTTATTTCTTGGACGAGTTTGTTCAATTATTTTAATTAATAAATACTCTCTTCCTCCACAAAAAAATGTATCATCGTGGAATAGAAGGATAGTGAGAATATAGTTAATTTTTTTGTGGACGAAGGACATGCACTGATGTAGTTGATTTTTCAAATTCTTGAAGAATGACATTTTTTTAGATGACGTTTACTTTTTATGATTGTGTACTTTTATGATTTTATCTTTATTGATCTCTCTGTCTACAATAAGTGTGGTGTGGATGAGAGGACACATGTTTTAAGAAAATATTGTTAGATGTATATAAAGTGAAGAAAGAGTCCCATCAAAGTTGAATTGTAACGTAATTAATAAATGACTGTGAGATGATTTTTTCGTAAATATTGTGTGTGAGTGTGAGTAAAAGTATAAATGTATATTTCCTAAAATAGAACGATCACACTTATTGTGGACGGACGAAAATGACAAAAAAACCACACTTATCGTGGACGGAGGGAGTACTATAATTTCTCTAATTCTAGTCTTTTAATATGATACGAGTCAAACAAAATAATAGATTTTATCAATGATCTGAAAATTCTAATCTAATTAATTAACATAATTTTATGAATAATCCAAATAGATGTTTAGATCAAAATAGTGATATATTAATCTCAAATCTCCATAAATCGTTGGCTGTTTTGAGTTTATATATCAAAAATATGTGTGATTGGTTATGTAATGTTAATAGTAAAAGTCATGCATAGTTTTAAAAATAGAATAGTGTTAATATATATAACGATCAAAAAATATTTTTATATTATGTACAAATATTTGTATATCCCGAAATTATATCTAATTAAACTCACTTTATTCTCTTCATTCTCCAAAGAGCACATGAAGCCATACTGTAATACAATGATCTTCATTATTCTATAATTTTAATTTTTGCCTCTTTTTTTTTCCTTTTCACAATTACAAGAGCAACTATCTTTTCTTTTATAGTAATTTTTTCAAAAAAAATTGGTGGACCTTTCCCTTTATATATTTGAAAATAGAGTATTTTAAAAGGTTTGTCCAGCACCTTAAATTTCACTTTATGAAATTCCCATCAAATTTTCATATTTAGGAAGAAGATTGCATCACATTGTAGTTGTGTTTACAACTAAATAAGTAGGACTGGGAATCGGGTCGGGATCGGGTACCCTACCCGAAAAAATCGGGTACCCGATCCCGAATAAGGCCAGAAACCAATACCCGACTCCGAACCCGATTTCTTAATCGGGTACCCTAATACCCGACTCGGGTACCCGAATCGGGTATTCGGGTACCCTAAATTACCCGATCAAAATCTCAATTTCTAAAGTCAAACTGTGAATTCGATTAAATCGGGTATTAGGGTACCCGATTTACCCTAATACCCGATTTTTTTAAAAAAATTTGGAAAATATGGCCCATATGCAAATATCACCGATCAATCATAACATTCAAATGTCAATTGCTCAAAACACAACCAAAATTGTGTATACCAATTACCAAATAACAATCAATTGTCAATTGAATTTGTATATACCAAATATGTTTGTGCTCAAAACTGAGAAATTAGAAATCTGTAAAAAAAAAAAAAAAAAAAAAAAAAAAAAAAAAAAAAGAAGAAGAATACATGCGCAGTGGCCGGTGGAGGCATGGAGTGCTGCTGGCTTCTGCGCGGTGCAATTTGACGGAAAACGGCGACGGAAAGTGGGAGGCGAGCGGAGGGACAGCCGAACAGGGGGGAGGCTGCTGGCGCGCCGCTGGGTGGACGGTGGACGGGCGAGGGGCGCTGGCGCGCCGCTGGGTGGTAGGCCGCCGAGAGGTTAGGGCCGGCGGGCTGGGAAAAAAGTTTGGGAATTGGATTTGGGAGGGAATTGATACAGGAGGCGGGAGGGAGGATCCGAGGGTGTAGGGCTGGGAGTTTTACTTGGAATTCATATTTAATTTAATAAAATAGATTAAAATTTATTAATTAAAAAATCGGGTATTTCGGGTATACCCGATACCCGATCGGGTATACCCGATACCCGATTTTTTAACACCCTAACTACCCGAACCCGACCCCGACCCCTAATTTTTCGGGTATAGGGTACCCGATACCCGATTTTTTCGGGTCGGGTATCGGGTATCGGGTACCCGATTACCCGATCCCGAAATTCCCACCCCTATAAATAAGATACACATATATATCTCATCAAAAAAGAAAATTAACTTGATATATAAATGACATCAAACTTTATTTTGTACAGTGAATGAAAAAATCCAAAGTAATTAATAATACTTTTTTAGTTCTTAAACTTAAAAAAAAAAGGTGAAAAGCCATTACAAGTGACCAAATTGAGGGGGTATAGTGTAGCCTTTAAATTGAAATAAAAATTTCAAAATTTCAAATGGATAATGAAAATAAACAAATAAAAAAATGTATTACTTTTATGTCCCTCTCAACATTTTTCCCTCCTAACCAAACAAAAAGTGGGGGAAAAAGTGAGGGGCAAATGTGGAAAGCTGAGCACTTCGGAGGGATTGAGCGGTCAGTTTTCACGGAGTGGGAAGTGGAGTTCACGGGCAGCTCGGGCAGGAGAGATAATAAGAGGCGGGACCCACCATGTCGATGACGTGTCATCTTTTTTTTAGGTGCATTGGCTCCCACACGCGCGTGAGTGCGGCTGGATTTTAATGGACTTCCATTCATGCATCTTCTTTCTTTTCTTTTTTTCCTTTTCACAAATATAATAATACTAATATTAATGTATTTTTATTTTTGTATTTTTATTATTTTAGTTTTCATTGGAGAGAATATACCCCATTATTTTAAATTTCGATACGGTCTTATAATACTTGGTTAAAATCATGGTTTGAGATAGGATTGGTATGATACATGTAATAAATTATGCGATTATCTCTGCTAATTAATCATTATCAGTACAAAATAATATATTAAACATGTGACAACATACATGCATCTTTGTGTTAATTATTTGGTGATTGTCTGGCTGATGTGTAGTGAGTTGAATATGTTGTTTTATTTTGGTTAAATAATGATTAGACAAGTATATCCTTCAATTTTATTGTAGTTTATTTCGTTGGTAAACCTTATGGTCTTGTAAATTTGTTTGTTAATAAATAAGAGTGGATTTTCATGTAAATAATTAATTATATGGAGCTCAAAAGCTCATAATTTGGATAGTTCTCATCCCACTAAAAAATTGTTGATAAGGCTAACCTTAATTTGGCTCTCTCTCACCCTTCATTTTCAGCTCCCAAATGAATTATGATATTGGTTCTACCACTTTTTACACATGTCTTGCTTTAAAATATGATTTTAATAACTTGATAAAAAATGACTTTTACAATTTGTGTGTTAACATAGGTCTAATTTCAATCAAATTAAAGTTGACATGATGTTAGAAAAGTACATGTAGACTAGTAGTATACATAAAAAGGTTGCAAAAGTTGGAAGAACTTAAACTTCGTTTAAAGGTGGTCGACTCGACTGATAAGTTCATGCGTACTTGTCTAACAGTAATCAGGATAAACTCATGTTTTCAAATTTATAAATTATAAGTGTCATATTTTTATGTGTAGGCTTAAAAGTCATATTTAGAAACCCAAAAATAAGTAATAATTGTGCTATTATATACAATTACCATGTAATTATATACATATGGTGAAAATTGTTTTCTTTGATGGTGAAAAGTGGACTATCTTCTTGTGTGATGATAATTTCTCAATTAACCACTTTCAATTGAATACTTCCAAGTCCCAATATAGCTGCTTTTCAGCCGTACATAGAGTTGAATTGTCGCAATAAAAAAGATTAGGGCAGAGAAAATAACCACGCAATACATCACAAATCATTCACAATTGCACCCTCAATTTGACTAATGTGACTCAATAATCCTCTTTTTCCCATTTATAGGAAATTACACTGTTGAAAAGATTAACACACACTCATGATCTCTCATTGAAAATTTGTCTCTCACGCAATAATCAAGAGGAAAGTAAATTTGACAAACTAAGCTTGTTAATTACATTTAAAACATCTTTTACATTTCCAAATATGCAAGTTTTCTTGCATATTTGGGTTATTATAAAAACTCAACAACTCGATTAATACAGATTTTATTATGGGAGTAATCACACTTTAATATACAAATTTTCATTAATTTTTTATTCTGCACATAAAAAAAAAAAATTGCCTCCAAATATAAGAACATTCAATTGTTCTGATTTTGACACTGTTGTCCATTGCTCCAAATTAATGCTAAGATGCACGTCCGAAAATATCTATATGATTTATCGATCGATGTACTAAACGATATAGTTAGATGTCTATGCGACTTCAGCTAGTCACGATAACATTAATTTGTCACTTCAGCTAGCCACAATTACAATAACTCAATAAAAATTGACAATCATGTAAAATCACAGAATTACTAAAAATAGTACATTTAAAGGCGAAATTTTTAATTCATGCGGAAAATTAAAATTGCTCAAAATTTCGCGTATATATAGGGGATGTTCGGTTGCTCGAGATTACCCGATTTTATTTTTGTCACAAGGGGTAGACCAAGACTCATAACCCATGACTATTCCTACGTGGCATAGTCTCGGGATTAAATATCGGGCCGTATCTATCAAATCGAAAAAGATATTACAAGACTAACCAAATACCCCCATACCTATTAGTCTATTACCTCTTACCATTGTGTCATGCTCGTTTGCGATGACAATAATTTTTTATTGGGCATAATTTTGCCAGAAAGGTCAGAGCTGCAGTTGTTGATTTACCTAACTAAATGAGTCTGGACTTTGAGTGATGCAGAAGCAAGCTATGTTTTTCCATGTTGAAATTTTTGGAGCTCTGATCTCATAAATAATTCCTAAATAATTTAAGTTAGCAATTGCGCAATATAAAGCATGTTTCGAAAGTGACTCAAACCACATCTAAGTTAGAGATGTCACAAATCTCTTCATCACATTGACCTCTAATTGAAAACAAATGCCAATATGCCCCACAATTATAAGGCTTACTTAGACCTTGTTGCAATCAGCCTCGATAAATTTTTAAATTATAATATCACTTATTTATTATAAATTGAGAAATAGTCAAACGTTAATCACATTAATTAACCAGTGAAATTCGCATTCCATTTGCATTTCATCAAATTTACACATTATGAGACGAATCACATATTTTATATCATACCAAAAATAAAGAACAGAAACAAGTCTCGTGCCTCTAAACTATGTTACTATTGAAAGAAATGAAGAATTTTTACAGTAAACTTTAACTTGTATCTAAACCTACTTGACTCAAGAAAGGGGTTTGCTACTAATTCTTTATGCTGATTAGTTCAAATCAACTCGTAAAGCTAGCTCGTTGAGTCGAGATCACGAGTGCAAGACCACGACAATAGCAGCAAAACATAAGCATTAAAAAAATCAATTGTAACTAACAACCTTACGTTATAAGATGGGAGTTGAAGCTGCAGCAATCTTCAGCGCGTGCTTAGGCTTATAACGGCCTGTTGTACGCAAATAAAAGCTTAATCATAAAGCAAATGTAAGCAGAGAAGCTTAAAGATGATTGAAAATTCACTACCTTTCTCCTTAACGTCAATCTGTAGAGAATCAAGGGTTATTATTCCATTTGTCAAAGGGACTAGTTCAAGATTGATAGCCACCGTGGATTGAGAAGGAACGCATCTGTTGCACAGGTTAACGAACTCTGAAGGAATCGACAATGTTAAAACGGTAGCAGAGAGTTAGAAAGCATATGATGTGACATACCCTAGTGGAACTCTAGTCTGCATACATAAGTGCGTGCAGCTCAGGTCACTGCTCGGGATCATGTTAGATAAGGGTGCAAAGCGGTTACTGATAGAATCTGATTGTGGACCGTCTTCTGTGATCTGCGCCTGATCTGGAGATAGACACAAAGGTGATGGTGCTGGAGTCATAACTGTCAACGTCAGATCATCGGGTGTCATATTTGACGCTTGAAGATATAAAGCCTGAAAATGTGAGCCACTTGAGATGAAGTTTCTGCTTTTATAACAGAAGAAAATAGACTGATACAATCCATACATACCTGAACAGGGAGCTGAGTTCTATGAGATGCAACTGTTCGTCTCGACATATCAGATGCAACAGAGATCATGAGATCTCTTGCAAAATGAGGCTGCCAGTTTACTGGATGCCTAAAGAACAACTTTGATTCTACAAATATATATGGACAAGAACTATTAAGAAAGACTTGCATTTCACCATGTAGTCTTGGTAGGTAGTGTCAGGCTTTGTACCAGTATAGTTACATCGGCATGACACAAGAACTGCATATTGAACAGCAGGTGCGTCGCTATATCTCCATTTGGTATTGGTGAAGGGGTGAGGACTTGACCTAGCAGCTCGAGTTGATGTGCGCCGCTTTCCCAAATTACTACCAGTCTGAACTTTGGGATCCCTCCATAACGTCGTTACAGGTTTGAGAATAAAAGAGTGTTCTTCACCTCGCCTGTCAATTATACAAATAAAAAGACAGGCATTATAAAATTTGAGATCAAGTGCCAAAGAGTAAATTTGTTCATCCACTTGAAATTTAAGATGTGAAGCAGACGAAAACCTTAATGCTAAATTCGGCAAACTGTCCTCATTCCCAGATTCAGTGCAAGTAACAGGTAAAGGTAATGGCGGTCCGCTACTTGAGGCCTCTTCAAAAACCACCATAATGGAGTCTATGAACACGACCACATCTGGTGCATATGCAGGAGAAACATTCTGCAAAAACATTTTAGATATCATCGCGTTCAACTAAATCCGAAAGAGATCCAACTCATCACCACTAAACTAACTAGAAGCAATGAGGGAGATGAGAGAGAGCGGAGAATAGAGGATGAAAGAAACCACACCTTTACACAAACACAAAGAAGATCGTCTGCGTTACAATCAACACAAAAGGAATGAATTTCCAGCGGCTGTATCAAGTCAAATTTCCTCCTCCACCTTCTTCCAGGAGTAAAAAGCCCTTCCAGACCACACTGAACAGAAAATCTGTCAGGCACCAAAGGCACGCCACGGAAAGATAGTAGTTTTTCGTTTCCACTATTTCCAATATCAATAAAACTCCTAAATGAATATTGATAATGATCTTCTTGAACAGAGCTTGATCTAGCACTGGTTTTCATCACAGCTTCGGGTGGTAACTTATTTGGCTGGAGCGAGGACATAGAATAGCTCCTAACATGACCAAAAGAAAAAAGCTCCGTGGCAGAAGATACGGACACCGAGCGTTTTGAGGTTGAGGTCCGTATACTTGGACGGGGACTGGAACTCGAGTCGGGAGATAAAGGACGAGCAGAAGATCGACGAGAATTATTCACAGGAAGCAACCAGTTCAACAATTCTTTATAAGGATCTTTATTAAAAGAAGCTTGAACTTGCTGAGTCTCTAGGAATGGTTTTCTTTCATGATACTTTTCAAGCTGAAGTATCTCTAGGATGGGATCCATCATAAACTCAACGCCAACCTTTACCTGTAAAATCACCTGCATCCTTCCAAACACGAAAACAAACAATAGTCACACATAGAGCTCGAGGAAAATTATTGAGAAAACAGACAAATTCATAATGAAACGTAACATATGATGTAAGAGAGGACTAGCAGAAAAGTATACGAATGCTGTGCAATGGTATACACCTCATCACAGCTTGTAGTTAGACAGCCACAGTCTTCTATGTACTTCATTTTTCAAGATTAGATTAATTAATCCTAAACAACCACAGTATTGTTTATCCCGATCAAAAAAAAAAAAAAAAAACCACAGTATTGTTTATTCTAATAAACCAGAGAAGAAGTTATGTATCAGCTATTACACATATTTCCTCGAACGGCAATGAAAATACACACTTAAACTGTAGTTCAAATTCTCATCCTTTCTTATAGAAAAATTTTCCATGGGCCAAACTAGCAAACATGTACCATTTCTACATCCCTCTAAAACTAGAAAAAGTCGATGGTAATTATAATATTTCTGGGCTACAAAATAAAAGATAGAACAGAAAGAACTATAAACTTATTCATGTTGTGGAAAACATACCACTATGTCTCCATTTGAAAGGGAGAAGCACTTGGCAGCACCCCGGGCGACTCCCCCAGATGTGGGAGAATGCAATTCTCCTCTGTCAATCACAACACTCGTAGGATTCTTGTTCTTCAGAATCTGTGCAGTTTCTGAAGAATCTCCTGTCAACTTTTCTTTACATGTCTCCATTAACTTGAAACAAGCTTCTTGAGCACTCCTTTCAGACCAAAGAGGTTCATTTGACTCCGCAATTCGAGCAAAAAAATGAGAATCTTCAAATCTTTGTAACAACTGATCGGTGTGTCTCCTCTGATCATCATTTCCAGGGATGGATTCACCAGTTGAGGCATCCTTTTGTGAATGAGTACTATTCCCTCTAGCCTCACCATTTTTATCTTTCTGTTCGTCAGTATTTGCATACTTCGCATGTGAAAATGAATTTGTACCTCCTACGACCTCTTCGTTTTCTCGATGGGACCTTTGTCCAACCACATTTTCTGAGGGTGTAATAATTCCTGAATTGTGCTTATTTTCAGACAGACATATGAGTAATCGGACCTGTTCACCTTGCAAGGACAGTAACAGATGTTTAAAAGCAAAACCAAGAGACTGAACATAAAATGTGTTATAAGGGATAAAAAATGAACAGCTACCAGCAAAAACGAAGTTACGATCTAAACCGCGGTAGGAACATTTGTCCTCTGCGTCTGGCCAATTGTCAGGAATTTCTTCAGAGAAAAGCAAAATAGGAGTTAAAAACAGTCTGCAAAAATATTTGAAAGTTTGCAAGAAATAACTAACCACATTTCACGAAATCATTATTTGGAAACTGAAGTTAATGAAGAAACATTAGCATGACTATAGCTCAAAATTCATCACATTCCAATCCTCACTTGTAATAACTTCATATTTCCTTTTATTTCTCACTTAGTGAAACAGAACACTTAAGCTCAAAGGAGATTTTGTAACTAATCCACGTATTAACAGTTTACGGATAACTGAATAATTTAAACGATTAAGATCAAGCAAGAGACCATACTATCTTCTGCAATGATTATCAATCCATCATCTTCGGCAACATCAATATCGCTATCAATTTGAAAGCTACTCCTTCCACTTAGACCTTCCATGCTGCCATTCTCTGGATTGCAGGATTGAGAAGGCGTTTTTTTCCCTCTGGAAATGTATCTTTTGCAGTTAATCCTCCAATACAGAATCCTTTTGAACTATTTGGTTCTGATCATTAAACACTTCAAAAGATGCATTCTCCACCAAAATTCTTACTGCAGCACCAACACAAGCTCACAAATTGTACGACAGAAAACAAACACGCACACACACACAGACATACATAGAAACCCTCGCTTTCTCAGCAATTTAAATCCAACATTCTATTTCAAATTCCCCATGGACAAAACGAAATTCCATCCAGTAATCTCAATTTCCAAAGCGCTGGGTGCAAATATCCAAATTCTAATCTCATATGTAACGTAGATCCAAAAGCTATATAAACCACAAAATTTAATCATCAACGAGCTAGATCTACTTCCACACACATTAAAACCTACATTTGCAGCATCAAACTTCACGCTAAAAGTAACAAAATTCAACAATCACATATCAGCCAACCGGCTCCGCAAACTGATATATACATATTCTACAATTCAATTTTGTCAATTAACTTCGCATGCAGGGATAATTGCTTCACAAGCGCGGGGTAAATGCCAGCATGCAATTGATCGCGAAAATCGAAAGTGATCGAAAATTCTCACCTCGTCGGAAGCTGGCGCTTCGTACGATACGAACGGCGGCGAAGCGATTCGGTATAATCGGATTTTCACGGCGCCACAGAGGAAAAAAAAGGAACTTCAAATTCGCCGGAGCTCACTGTAATTTAGTATTTATTATTTTTTTCTGAAAGAGAAATATTTCTATACTTCTGCATAGTTTACTATTCTTACGTTTGTTCCAAAACTACGTTAAGGAATTATGGATCCCAAAAGTAGAAATTCTCTTTGCTTTTTCAATTTTCCAAAAGGATCTTTTCGTTAAGCAAAAATTGCCTTTTCTTTTCTTAAATTAGAGACGATTATTGTGCTTCAGAACTGATCACCTACCCACCGTGGGCAAGTATAACGTGTCCATCACTGACGTGGCAATTTTAATTAGGAAAGAGAATTATTAAATCTTACTCTAATTAAAATTATCTTACTATAATTACAATTTCCACATCATGGTGGGCACGTTATACATGCCCACGGTGGGTAGGTGATCGGTTCTGTATATTGCTTATATCTGTTTTTGGTATGCATGACTGTTCAGGAATAGGATAAGGTGTGATTGAGAGTTTTTTTTTTTTTTTTTACCAATATAGCATATTAGTATTATGTTTGAAAGATTGTAGTATTAAAATATTTGTAATATGTAATTTATCAAAGTGTTGTTTCTCAAAATTAAAAAAAAATAAAAATAATACTCCCTCCGTCCCATAAGCTTAGGTTGATTGGGATTTTCACAAAGATTAAGAAAAATCATTGGAAATGAAAATATATAAGTAAATTTCCTAGTATACCCATATTTATTATTTAATGATGTATTAAAGTGAGAGTAAATTAAAGAATTAAATAAGGATATAATAGTAAATGAGTAAAAAAACATTACTTTTTATGGAAACAAGTCTATATAAATGGGACATTCAAAAAAGGAAAACAAGCCTAAGCTTATGGGACGGATGAAGTATATATATAAATATATCTATATATATAGGTATATAAAAGTGTTAATTAGAGCATCCATATAGGGGCGTGGAAGTCAGTGCGGACCGGGCTCACACGCACCCCCTCCACGTTCTTTAAATAAATAAATAAAATTAGTAGTACTAATTTTCAATTGATTTTTTATGAGTCAAAATGGAGGCTCTTCCACTATAGGGAGTGGGCTCTTAAATGGTGGAAATAATTTTTAAAAGCCCATCTTGACTCTATACTACGATGCTCTTAATAGTTTTATATAACAATTTTGCTTAAAAAAAATTAATGATATACACAATAATAAAAACAAATTTTGCTTAAGAAAGATTAATGATATCCACAATAATAAAAACATATTAATCCTATGCAATTTTAGAGGAAAGAGACATCTTTATCCGTATTAATTACTCCCTCGGTCCCGACTTTTGTTATCCAGTTGAGAGCGGTACGGGTTTTAATAAAGTGATTGGTGTGTTGTGAGTGGAATAAGGGTCCCATATTTTATGTGAGAGTTAAAATAATTAAAGTTGAGTAAAGGTCCCACCTACTTTTACTAAAAATATAAATGGATACAAAAATGTGGGACAACCAAAAAAGGAAAGTTGGATACTACTCCCTCCGTCCCGCTCCAAATGTCTCATTTCTTTTGGATACGAAGATGAAAAAATGTGTATAAAATAGATAAAGTGAGTTGTTAGAAATTATTTAAATATTAAGTATAGAGAGAGAGTGTATTGCCAAAAAAGGAATGAGACATTTGGAGTGGGACAACCCAAAATAGAAAATGGGACATTTGGAGTGGGACGGAGGGAGTAAATTTTTAACCCATTTCATGCTCCTCCACCGGATAAATCTCATGCTCCACACACACGACGATACCTTGAATGATCGCCATGATTTCTGCCATCATCACACTCGACGGCTGGCTTCAATCTCTTCACCGCAGCAACTTAACGTCGACATCAGCTCTAAATCTCCTGTGACAAGGCCGCAGCCACTGCTTCGAACCCAACTTCGCTCCCAGCCATTGATCATGCGTTTGTGTGGGTTTGGCATGCAGCAAGGAATGTTGCAAGAAGGAATTTAGCTCCTCAATATTCTCTTAATTTGTCACACAAAAGTCCATATCTTTCACGCCATAACCAATAGTACTTCTCATCCTCAAATTCCTTCTTGACCATGACAACAACATCCACCAACTCTAACCCATTACCATGTTTAAGATACCCCATTGATCCTTACAAAACTCACACGTACCTTCCGTCGGTACATGGTGTCTCCGAAGATTTTCCGACATTAGTCAGAGCCCGCCGTCTTAGCGGTGAATTAGCCTTTTGGGTTGAGACTCCAAAAAATATTTGTGTGATACTCCTCCGTTCCACAAATCTTGATTCATATTCATTTTTGGGCAATCTCACGAATCTTAATGCATTTCTAAATATGGTAATAATTAGTTAAAAAAATAAGGGTTCTTAATTATACTTAATTATCATTTTTCTACTTTACACTCTTTTACTTTATCACTTTTTCTACTTTATTACCTCTACACTTAAAATACTAATCTACAACTCAAGATTCGTGGGATGGAGGGAGTATATTTGATTGAAATATTTTTTTACTATATAACATTAATATCATATTTGATAAAAATTATAAAATGATTAACACATATTTTTTTTTAATTTTCTTGTTCTTCTTCTTCTTCTTCTTCTTTTCGATTTTCTTGTTCTTCCTCATCTCCATTCTCAAGTTTCCGAGAATATCTAATGAAAGTCTCCCGGTCAAAATTGTATGTATATAAAATTAGAATATATCGATTGTTCTTCGAGTTTCTTACCTTCCTTTTTTTACCTCTCTTCTCTCATCATTAAATTCTTTTCTAAACATTATTGATGAAATTCGAAGAACAGTCGATCACCAATAATACAATTTCAATTTTCATGGGATTGGTGTGCTTAATTATTTAATAGGCGACTTTTTTTTCGCCAGCTCTCTAGGGTTTCTGAGTGAATAGTTTTTCGCCGCTTTTGGCGATCGTTCTTCCCTCCGCCGAGGGACAGTCTGTGGGTTTCTTCTCCTCTGGTTTCTCTATGGATCCAGAGGAAATCCATCGTTTGGTTACTCAATTGAAATTAACCGAGGAAGCAGAGGAATCAACGGTTTCGCTGGACTCTTCGTTGACGAAAAATCTAAAAGACTATACTAAATTATGTCTGGTGGGAAAGATTTTCGCTCCTAAACAAGTTAACCGCGATCTTTTGTTGGCGCATCTCCCGAATATCTTGCAGTCCAAACAATGTGTTGAGGTGGAGGTTGTGGGAGCAAATACTTTCGTTGTTAATTTTACCCTTGATTCGGATAAAAATCATGCGCTGCATGGGGGGCCGTGGCACTTTTTTCAGGATCTTCTTTTGTTTGAGGAGATTGAGGGTTTTCAGAATCCAACAGATGTGAAGTTTTCGAATTTTACTGGATGGATCCAATGCCATAATCTCCCGGTTGCGTGTATGCACCCCGATGTGATTCGAAAGATTGGAGAGGAGGTTGGTAGAGTGGTGGAAGTTGATATGGGGACGAGGGGCCATTGTATGGGAAGGTTTGCGAGGGTTAGGGTTTGTTGGCCTCTACACAAACCCCCGAAACGATGTGTCCGTATACTTCCAGATGGAGAGAAACAAGGAGTTATTATTTTACTCTTGTATGAAAAGCTTCCAAATTTTTGCTTTAATTGTGGGCGAATAGGACATTTATTCCGATTTTGTAATGACGCGATGACTTGCATTGAAAGGGACTTTAAGTATGGGGTTTGGTTGAATGCTTCCAAAGTCATTGACTCCCGCAGAAGGCCGTTTATGGGAGGTAAAGGGAATAATGACACTCATTCCACGTCATCAAATAATCAGGAAGAAGATAGACACGAAGCCTTGCAAATTACAAGACCGATAGGTAATAAAAGCAGTAAGAAGGCAAATGTGGAACTGAATGATAATAATGGGGGAAATCCAATACTTATTGATATACCTATCCTTATGCGAGAGGAAGTCTCTTCTTTTGATATGGAGGTACAAGGCGGGGTTGAGGGGAAGGGTCTGGTGGAGGTTGAGAGGACTGTTGAGGGAGATCAGGAGGGCGGGATGCATGAAGGTAGGACAGGAGCTAGGTGGAAGAGGCAGGCGAGGATGAATAAGGCAATGTGGGGTGGGCGGGGTCGTGGAGGAAGAGGTGGGAGAGGGGAGGGTCGAGTTGTGGGAGGGGTTGGGGAGAAGGTTGCTACCCGAGGAAGGAGTTCTACCACTGTTGATGGAGAAGGTAGCAAAGAACATCAACTCAGTGCTGAGAACATGGATGTTGAAGTTATGTCAGGAAAAAAAAGATGTGGGAGCCCTATGACTACAGCGGACATGGAGGTTCCCTTGTGTAAGAAGTTCTGCTTGATTGATGAGGAGGAGGATGGTGATGTTGAGTTGGAGTTAACGGCGGAGGCTGCGAGGCAGCCCCGCCGAGCATTATGAATTGTGTAGTTTGGAATGCACGCGGGTTGGGCCACCCTCGTGCATTCCATGAGTTGCGCCGGTTGGTGACCGGTGAGAGGCCGCGTCTTTTGTTCATTTCTGAAACAAAGACTATTGCTAATAAATGTAGGCGGTGGAAGTTTATTCTTGAGTATGATGGTCATTTTGTGGTGAATCCTAGTGGGGCGAGTGGAGGTCTCATGCTTTTTTGGAAAGATCCTTTGGGTGTGGTCATTTCTAGTTATTCTCCGGGACATATTGATTGTCGTGTTACTAATGAAGGCTCGTTGTGGCGTTTTACTGGGTTTTATGGGCATCCTGACGCTGCTCAAAGGCATCATTCTTGGGAGATGTTGCGCCGTCTTGGCGAGAACGTAGGAGATCTTCCGTGGCTGGTTGGGGGGGATTTCAACAAAATTCTCTCCCAACATGAAAAGAATGGAGGGCCTAAACGTGCATGGTCTTGCATGGAGAGGTTTAGAACGGCTCTTGATGCGTGTGGTTTAAAGAATGTGAAAACTGATGCAGATTTCTCTTGGACAAACCAGCGAAAGGGTGAGGCGGCTATTTGGGAGCTCATTGACCGATTCCTGATCAATGCAAAGTGGACGAATTCTGTTGGTGTTTTTGATTCTCATATGCTTGATTTTTATGGCTCTGATCATAGGGCTGTTAAGTATGTTTTGGATAAACAGGAAGTTGGTTCGTCTCAAGGGGGCTTCAAGAGATTTTTCTTTGAGCAGAAGTGGATGTTGGCAAAGAATTTTACAGCTGATCTTCTTATGGAGTGGAGATTCAGTGGGGGCTTACCTATTCATCAACGGTTGGAATGGTGTCAGAAGTATCTGGAAAAGTGGAAAAACTCTGAGTTCGATAACCCGTCCAAGAAGATTGAGGAGCTGAGGAAGAAACGGATTAAACTGTTGAATGCTGGTGCTTCTAAGAATACGTCGGCTGACCTGAAGGCGTTGGAGGCTGATCTGGAAAGGATGTTGGAGGCTGAGGAAGTTCATTGGAAACAACGGTCGAGGGCAAATTGGTTGAGTTTTGGTGATAGAAATACTTCTTATTTTCACGCCTTTGCTTCGGCTAGGAAAAAGAAAAATGACATTTTAGCTTTATCTGATAATCAAGGAGTGCTGCAGAAGGATGATAAAGTGAAGGCGCTGATTGTTCAGAATTATTTTTCCGAGCTATTCCAATCGGATTTTCCACAACTGAGACAAGTGCAGGCTGTTACGGATCGTGTTTCGTCTTGCTTTGGAGAGGATGAGATTAGAAGCCTTGACGAACCTTTTACTAAAGATGAAGTCCGGAAGGCCGTTTTTCAGATGAGCCCACACAAGGCTCCGGGTCCGGATGGCTTTCCTCCGGTTTTCTTTCAGAAGTATTGGGGAGAAATTGGGGGTGCAATTACTAAAGAGGTTTTGCAGGTGTTGAATGGTGAAGGGAAAATTCAGGAGTGGAATAAAACTCTTATTGTTTTGATTCCAAAGATCACGAAACCCACACGAGTGAGTGATTTCCGTCCTATAAGTTTATGTAATACTCTCTACAAGATTGTTACTAAAGCTCTGGTGAACCGTATTCGGAATGTTCTGGGCAGTGTGATCAATGATTCTCAAAGTGCGTTTGTTCCGGGTCGTATGATTTCTGATAATATTTTGGTCGGGTACGAATGTATGCACTGGCTCAGGAATCAAAAACAGGGGAAGGCGGGTTTTGCTGCGGCTAAATTGGACATGAGAAAGACGTATGACAGAGTTGAATGGCCTTTCCTGAGGGCCATGTTGATCCGGTTGGGGTTCCCAAGAAAGATGGTCGAGACTATTATGGAATGAGTTACTTCTGTATCTTTCTCTTTGTTATTAATCGGAAAGTTTATGGCTCTCTTACCCCCACACGTGGTATCCGACAAGGGTGTCCGTTGTCCCCGTTCCTCTTTGTGATTTATGCTCAAGGTCTGTCTGTTGGCCTTTATCACTATGAGAGACGACAACTGATTGAAGGGATTAAGGTAGCTAAAATGAGTCCGGCTATATCCCATCTCTTTTTCGCCGATGACAGCCTCTTGTTCTTCAAAGCTTCGGTGACGGGTGTTAGAACTATCAAGAGTCTTTTGGAGGAGTATTCTGTTGCCTCGGGACAACTTGTCAATCTGGAAAAGTCAGCGGTCTCGTTCAGTCCCTGTTCTTCTAGGCGGGATATTGAGATGGTTGTTGAAACTCTGGGTATTCGTGAGACTTCGGGTCATTCTTTGTATCTTGGACTGCCAACTTTTATTGTTCGCAAGAAAAAAGTTCAGTTTGATTATCTCAGGGAGAGGGTCTATAAGAAACTTAGCTCTTGGAAAAACAAGTTTTTCTCTGTTGGTGGGAAGGAGGTCCTCATTAAATCTGTCATCCAAGCAATCCCAACTTATACTATGAGCTGTTTCAAAGTCCCAATGGCGATTTGTACGGATATTGAGCGGGCTTGTTCGAATTTCTGGTGGGGAGAAACTGATTCTGGTAAGCAAATGCATTGGGCTTCTTGGGAGAAATTATGTCTGCAAAAATCTAAAGGGGGCTTGGGTTTTCGAAGATTAGGTTCTTTTAATCAAGCTTTGTTAGCAAAGCAAGCTTGGTGGCTGTTAAAGTTTCCTAACTCGCTGGTGGCGAGAGTTTTGAGAGGGCGTTATTTTAAAGATGGGGATCTTCTTAATGCGCAGCCTTCGTCTAATGCTTCGTACTCTTGGAGGTCTATTACTTGGGGGCATGATTTATTGAAAGGGGGCTTGCGGCGGCGTGTTGGGAATGGGAATTCCATTAAAGCCTTTGACGATCCTTGGATTCCTGTGGCGGGCAGTGGGATTGCCGCTTGTTCGGATGGGGCTCAGAACGATTTGATGGCCAAGGATTTCATGGTTGGCAGTTCGTGGGACAAGATCAAACTTGCGGCTGCTTTTCTTCCTTTTGAAGTGAGTGCTATTGAAACAATTCCACTTTCGAGGCTTGGGGTGGACGATGATTGGTATTGGATTTATGACGAGAAGGGGCGATTCTCTGTTAAATCGGGATATCTACTCGCTACTGATTTTTACTCTCCGCATCCAGCTTCTACGTCTGAGGAGCAAAAGAAATGGTGCAGTCTGCTTTGGTCTATCAATATACCTCCTAAAGTTAAGATCTTTATTTGGAGAGCTACTAAAAATCTTATAGCTACTGATTCAAACTTAGTTCGTCATCATATCCCAACCACGGAGGTGTGTTCTTGGTGTAATCGAGATTAGGGATCGACAGTCCACTGTCTCTTGTTTTGTGAGAGGGTGATTGATTCGTGGAAGAAGTCTTCTTGGTGGTCTCTCCTTAAGAAATGTAAGAGGTTGTCGCTTGAAGAGATTTGTAAGCTGTTTTTTGAAACCTTTAACATGGCTTCCTTCGAGCTCTTTTGTGTGGGACTTTGGAGCAGTTGGAGTTGGTTGTGCGCTGCCAAGCATGGGAAGGCTTCCTCCCCTTATTTCGATGATCTGTCCAGGGGAGAACAGTACCTAGAGTCGTTTTAGCAGGCCAAGCTGCAGATTCATGGAAGTCTCCGGCTGCTGCCGAGGGAGGGAGACGGCCGCTGGATTTCGCCTCGCCGCGGTCTTCTCCGCCTTGACGTTGATTTCTCCTTCCACGATGTTAATGGAGTTGCTGGTGTTGGGTTCCTGGTGCGCGACTGGACAGGTTCGTTGATTGCTGCAGCGGCGCATCGTGTAGGGAGAACGGAGACCATTTTGATGGGGGAGCTGCAGGCTATGCTTCTGGGTATTGGTTTCTGCCTTGAACAAGATCTTGGCCCGATTGTGCTTTACTCTGATTCCATGTTGGCTATTCACGTAGTCCATGAAGATTATAAGGGTATGGATTCTTTAAGTGATGAGTTGTTTGAGACGTTTGTGGCTGCTAAAGATAGGATTGTTGTGGATTTTCGGCATGTTCGCCGTGAGGCGAATAGAGCCGCTCATAGTCTAGCGAATTTCGCTGCTTGGTCTGATGGTGTAATGATCTGGAAGCAAGGTTTCCCCGCCTGGCTTACAGATATTGTTCATCGGGATTTGAAATAAGATTGTTCCGTGGTTTTCTCCTAAAAAAAAAATTATTTAATAGGCGACAATAAATAACTTTTAGATTCCGATACATTGGTAATTTAGGATACATTAGGTTTCCAACTAAAAATAGTAGAGGCCGCAATAAACTGAAATTTGCTTTATAAATTATAAATTAAGCTTGTTTTTCAACTAGTAAATGCCATAATAAATAGAAACAAAAGTGCATTTTATATATTCTGATGAGTAGTGCTATTTGGACAAAATTTGTCCGGACAAAAATAAGGTTAATTTTTTTTAAAGTAAATTTATTTATAAATTTTGATTCAAGTTTAAAAGGATTTAGTTAGTTTTTTTTGTTTTCTCCATATTGTAGTTTTTTCGTAATTTTTTAACATTTTTATTTTATTTTATTTTATTTTATTTGTAGTTTGTGTACTTTAAAAATAATTAAAAAGGTTATTAAAAAATTACAAAAAAATACAATATAAAGAAAATAAAATAAAACTAGTTAAATACTATTTTATTTTGAACCAATTTTTTTAAATAAATTTATTTTATAAAGTATTTAATTATATTTTGTCCGAACAAATTTTGTCCAAATAGCACTATTGCAGAATTAAAGAAGACAGAATAAACGACATAATCAAATCCTAAACTTAAGCAAATAAATAGTTAATCCCAAAACAGGTTTTCTACATATGGGAAGAGACGAGCATGATTAATATATCATGTAATATTAAAAAATTCCAACTCTTGTTATACTTTTTTTACTAACCCAATAAATAATGAATCCATTCAAAGGGACACTACCATTACCAACATCATCACCGCCGCCGTCGTAGTTCGACATGTTCAGATTCATCTCTTTCAAATCGCTCCAACAATCCTTTCTACAGTGGAATACTGCGTAATGCTCTGCATCGCCCATCACCACCCTCCCACATTATTTTTTTTTTTTTTTTTGATCAGTAAAATATAACTTTTATTGAAAGAAAAGGAATCAAGGCATCAGGAATGCCAATCAACACAACAATACAAGTTTGAAATCTTTGGAACACCAAGAAGTAAAAGAAATTCCTAACTCCACGATTTTGTAGGCCTCGTTCCAACTCCAAAGTCTCCCCTTAATCTGTAATACAAGTCTATCAATATCCCAAGCCTTGTCCTGAAAACGACTACCATTCCTGCTTTCCCAGAGCAACCACACTGTTCCCACCCACAAAGCTTTAAGCAGTCTTCTTTCTCTCTTCTTTTTTCCAACCGCAATGAAAGAAATGAAGTGTTGGAAAATACCTCTCGGAAAATACCACCCTCCCACATTATGCCAACTACAATGCCTCCGCCGTCCCATCTCCCGCTACTCCTCCGCCGGCGGCGGCGAGTGGACGCTCCTGCAAGAATCCATCGGCGTCTCCGCCATGCATATGCAGCTCTACGACAACAAGGTCGTCATCTTCGACCGCACCGATTTCGGCCTCTTGAACCTAACCCTACCGGAGGGGGAATGCCGCCGCAACGACGAGGCCCTCGCCGTCGACTGCACGGCGCACTCCCTCCTCCACGACGTCGCTTCTAACACCTTCCGTCCGCTCGCGGTCCAGACCGACGTCTGGTGCTCCTCCGCCGCCGTCACCCCCGACGGAACCCTAATTCAAACAGGCGGATACGACGCGGGCGATCGCCGCCGGGGTATTATATGCTGTTTGTGGTGCACCAGGGCGTGCCGTGTCATAGCGTATGGATCAGGATCAGCTGATCTCATCGGTTGCGGCTTTGTTGCTAAAATTCTTTGATTTTTTGTGTAAAAATAGGAGGATTAATGTCTAAATAATTTTTCCTACATATTGCGTGCTGATTTTTTGGAAGAAATTAAAATCATGTTATCTATCACTTCTATTTGGTGATTCGTGCACCTCTTTTTTCATGGATGTTTATGTATATATCTCAAATCATATTTTCTGCATTTTGAATGTTCATTTATGTGATTTATGTTTTATTAGAGTGGACTAATAATATAGTCATTTCAAAATAGAAAAGATATCAAATAGTCATTAATATAAAAAGACCAAAAGTATATACTATATAGGTTTAGTTTTGAATTTGTTAATTGAGGATGCAAAATAATAATTTAAGCCAAAAGTGACTAATTTTTAACTTTTTTATATTTACAAAAATAGTTGTTCTGATATATTAACTCTTATATATAGGTGAAATTGATGGTGTAGAGATGAAAACTTGCGGCAAATTAAATCAAGATGATAATGGCCTCATTAATTAATTACATGATGAATACTTATTGATGGTGTAGAGATGAAAACTTGCGGCAAATTAAATCAAGATGATAATGGCCTCATTAATTAATTACATGATGAATACTTATTAATTAGTTACGGTGATGATTAATTTCATAAGACATTGAGTTGAATGGCACTAGATAATCTCATTGCAGAAAACGGAGAACTCAACGATGTATATATAGAACCAACTTTCCCTTAATATGAAAAAAAAAATA
The DNA here is from genome assembly GCF_028751815.1 of Salvia miltiorrhiza. NCBI lineage: Eukaryota > Viridiplantae > Streptophyta > Magnoliopsida > Lamiales > Lamiaceae > Salvia > Salvia miltiorrhiza. The sequence goes on from NC_080391.1 coordinate 55,732,843, forward strand.
ATCATAAAAAGCTAGTGCTAATAGAATAAAAAATAGAAAATATAAAGAAATTACTATAATTGTGAGAATATATAATGCTATAATACAATACAATATATTATATATAATAAACTAGTGAACTCAAAATAAATAAATAAAAAATAAAAAATTATTATAATTGTGAAGTAGTGTAATATCATCATCTCATAAAATTATATTAGTAGTATAAGATAATAGATGAAATGGATATAAGACATATATAAATGAAAAAGGAAAAAACTCGTATTGGCAATTGTGGTCAAAATTGAAGTAATGCGGATATCAAAATTGACAGATGGGATCCTCCGTCCCACTATTTTGTGTGTATCACTCTTAATTTGTCTATTTTATAATTGTTTTTTACAAAAATAAAAAATATTATTATATTATAAAATCTAATTAATATTTATAACTAAAAATTGATGTGTTAATCTCTCCTGTTTATTGGCTTCGCCAATTGTGCATAATGAAAGTCTCCCAGTTATAGGACATTAAGATAAAAATTGTTTGTAGATAAAATTCGAATATTAACCTACCACCAATGAAACAATTTCATGAGATTTATATGTTTATTTATTTAATAGTATCTGTCAAAGAATATTAGTATAAAAATTATTGATGAAATTCGAAGAATAACCTAGCTAGCTATCACCAATAATACAATTTCATTTCATGCATGGGATTGATATGCTAAATTTATTTAATAGGCGACAATAAATAACTTTTAGATTCTGATCACATTGATAAATATAGAATACATTAGGTTTCCAGCCATAAAAATAAATCAAAGTAGATGCAGCAGCTATAAACTGAAATTTGCTATATTATAAACCCGAATCATCATAAGTCAATATTATATACTGTGTATCAAAAATTAAACGACATAATTAATCCTAATCTTAAGCGAAATAAACAGTTAATCCCAAAACACGTTTTCTACGTGGGGGAAGAGACGAGGACGATGCTCATGTAATATTAAAACATTCCAAGGATACCCAACTCTTGCTAGGCTTTTTTCACTCACATCGTAGATTTGCAGAGAATTATCTTTGGAGCTTTCAAGTAGAATCTTACCTCCATCATGAGTCCAACACAGAGGCGCATAGCCACCACCAAACGGCATCGCCGGCGCCGCCGCCGCCGGCGGCATCGCCATCTCCACCCATTGGTCGTCCCAATCTCGCGCGAAGAAACGCAAACACTCTCCTGAAGAAATCATTCGGACGGGAAAAGAATCGCCGTCTGCTTTGCACAGAATCTTCATCTCTTCATCTCTTCCATCGAAATAAACTATTTCATACCTAAGGACTTCACCTTCACCCCATACGCAACGGAGCCAATAAATGGATCCATTCTTCAAAGGGAGACCACTAGCATCGTCGACATCGTAACGGATCGTTATGCTCAGATTCAACTCTTTCAAATCGCTCCAACAATTCCTTCTACAGTGAAACACTGCGTAATGCGTTGAATCAGCCATCACCACGTTGTAATCCTCCACCAATGGATCGTAACAGATCCCACACATCAATTGATCATGATCGAATCGATATTGCTGGTAATTCAACATTTTGTAGGATCTGCGTGATGGATTCCACAACGCATAACCACGATCTGAACACCACAAGACGTATAAACCATCGCAATGGCACATCACATCCGCTACGGAAACCTCTACCGGATAATCGACGGCTGAGTGTCGGAATTGTTCGGTTTCCAGATCGACGAGTTGAGCTTTTTCGGGAGAATTTTCCAGATCTACAAGTAGAATCGTTGATGATGAGTTTTTGGATCGCCGGAGATGAGTTTGGGCGAATTTGGGGGCGGAGATGGTGGCGCTCCACTGCTTGCATACGCACTTGAATCGGAGGAGAGACTTCACCGGCAATCGGGAGAGGATGCCTTCGATGACATCATGCGGAAGATAGTTCTGGATTCCATCCATGGCTGCGGCGGAGGATTCAATTCTAGGGTTTATATACGAATTTGATTTTTCCTTTTCTCATATATATACTGTATGTGCAAATCTTCAAAGCATGCGTGCGTGAACCCATTAAATGCGGAGCTTGTGGAAAGAGTGGGCTGAGTGCCCCTTTACTTAGCCCAAAACAGTTGCAATGCGAATTTATAATTTCTGTTTAAATAAATACTAGTATTAATTTTTTATTTTATCTTTTTTAATCATGTAATATTAAAATTTAGTATTGACTTAAATTAAATTAAATGCATAAATGAATATTATAAATATTAATATAAAACATGAAAAGATATATAGTAATATGATGAGATCGGTGCTGAAGTTATTTTTCTAGGTTTATTATTGCATAGTAAATAGGATTATATAAATTAGTGGGTTCAAATTTTTGATGTGTCACTAATGTAAAAATGTTATCTATATATATCTATATGAAAGATCAGTTTTACAACAATTTTTTTGCCGCCAAATTAGTGTCAGATTTGTAATTATAATTCTAAAATAAGGACAATATGCAAACAATAATTATTCAGTTTTTTTTATCACATACCCACTAACTTATCCACTATTAAATATCCTTTTGTTCATTATTATATTATAAAATATTATTAAAATAGAATAATTACACACGTTCTTAATTTTTGAATTTAAGAAGTATCCTCAATATATTTTATTTACATATAATATTAAAAAGAGTTTCCATTTAATTTTATCGTTCTTTTCTTATCTTTTTATCTCTCTTCTCTGATTTTTTTTTTATATTGAATCTTTTCTTAAAATTATTAAATTTGATTGATGAAAAATACACTCAATATGGATTTTAAATTAAAAATCATAACAAAATCTTTAATTTTGAGTACAGATTATCAAAATAATAAATCTTTTTTTTTCAAACTCCACTCTCCTATATTCTTAAAACTGACCATACAGTATTTTTTCTTTGATTTCTATTCCAATATTTGTTTTATTTATTTTCTACTTTTTTGCTAAAAATAATTTTTTGTATTTTTTATTTACATATTTTTTTATTTTTAATAACTTTTAATGCAATTAAGGAGAAGAAAGGTTATTGGTTAAATTATGTTTTATATTTATATTTTTTTACTAAAAAATATCGATTAATTTTTATGATTGTCGTGCATCGCACTAGTGGGTGTTCTAGTAGTAATTGATTTTCTAGATTTATTGTTGCAACCCTTAGCTCGAGCATGCATGTTTCTTTTAATCCACACTTCGAAGTTCAAATATACTAGAACTCACTAGTCCACATGATCGAGGACCCAATCGTGTTTATTTTGATGGAAAAGGAGAGAATACAATATATTTTTACAATTTTTTCATTATTTTCATATGCTTATTATGATAGAAATTTTTTTCAGAGCAAGGGAGAATATTTTCTCGAGCATCTCTAATGTTGGATAATAGTATTAACTTTAGGCGGTGGTGTGAATATTTTCCAATATTAATTTTCTACTTTTTTAGGTGCAGCATGCAAGCTCTTCCAATCCACGCTTCATATTAACACCAAAATTGTTGATATGCGATGAATTTAACCAACATTTGTTGACCCGTTTTATTTTTGATATTTTCACTCACCAATTCACCATTACATTTCAATAAAATATACAATACAATTACATATTCTGTATTTATTTAATTTGTAATAAAATAATACTTATTAATTTCATATTTTTTTTAATTCTAAAAAAATGGGAGATTACAAAACACGACAGATTTTGTACAGTTTTGTTTCCATTTCATCTAATAAATTAGGGGAAATTAAAATAAAAATTACAAAAGTATAAATAGACGACTATAATAAAGAGAATAATATCATAGACTGGCTTTATTATTTTATTAATATTACATTATAAAATATAAAATTAATTTATATAATTATGAGAAAAATATCATAAGTCGCCCACATTGATGGATTAAATCAAAAAATTATATCATAGTATCTTATATTATAAGAACAAGTGAATTTAAAATAATAAATAGAAAATATAAAGGAATGACTATAATTGAGATAATAATGTCATATATCGATTACGCAATAAAAGCACACTATAGGACGTTATATTATAATGAATTAGTGGACTTGAAATAATAAAAATAGAAATCAAATAGGAAGGAATGACTATAATGGTGAAAATAATATTGTTAGCTACATTCCTCTATTATTTCATAAAACTATAGGTTATTATGCAACATCATAAGAAATTAAGGGAATTGAAATAAAAATAGAAAAAATAAAGAAAAGACTATAATTGTGGAAATAATTTCATTCGTTGAGCACAATATCTGACTACTCAATAAAATTATACTATAGGATAATAAATTATAGAACTAAAAAATAACTATAATTGTGAAAATAATGTAAAATTATACTATAGGATAATAAATTATTGAACTAAAAAAAATGACTATAATTGTGAAAATAATGTCACATGTTAGCTACATTTTTTTATTGTCTCATAAAACTATAGATTAAAAAAAACTTAGTGAAATTTGCATAAAAATTTGATGTTAAAATTCTTTTAACATATAATATCATCACCAATAAACTCACACAATTGATGTTAATCTATAAAATATATATAAACTATGATCAAGACGAAGAAAGGAGGAATATTTATGCATAGAATGACATATTATAAACAGAAACACAAGTCAATTATATATATATATACATATATATATATATAGGGTTAGCTTCTATAGAAAAGCCCCCTTAGAGTAAGAAGTAAGAATTATTTTAATCCATTGATTTAATCATAATTAATGGTTCAGATCTCATTCGAATAATAATTTTTGTAATTAATAACATCCATCTAAATTAGTTTTTTATGCGAAAAGGTTATAGTCGTCCATTCGATTTCTACCAGATTATAGAATTGTAATCAAATCCCAAGATTTTCTCACTTTCCTTGTAGATGATGATTGGAAGCGATTTCTACGAACTGAAATTACATATTTTTGCAGTCATTTTTGCTTGTTCACATTTGTTTCATCCTCCGAACTTGTACAAAATAAAAATTAGGGCGGCATCTTGCAGAAGGTGGGGCTGCATCTGAACCTGTTCGATAAGGTAACTATATTGGTTCATACTTTATGGGGTTCTTGATCTATCCTATTTGTGTGTTTCTTTCTAGTTTTCAGTTCGGAATTATTGAGTGTTCATGTGATTTCATTTTGTTTATGTATAGTTCGTGCTTTTTTGTTTTTTATTTTTTTTTTATGGATTTCTTAATTTTTTTTTTTGGATTTATTATGTGTAGTTCCTGGGTTTGTTCGAGAAATAAAAACTGGGGTTTTTCATTTTTTTTAACATTTTATTGGGTTTTTCATTTTTTTTCATGGATTGTTCAGAAAGTTCAATGTATTTTAATTGCTATGTTCGTTTTATGATCGAACGTAAGAAAATAAATAGGTACCCAACTTGCGTATTCTGTATTTTATAATAGAACACTTTTTATTATGTGTTTCTCCACAATTTAAACTTGTAGTCCTGCGAACTTATGGTCATTTTTATGAACATTTTATCATTTTTTTGTGATTTTGTGGTTCTTGATATTGGTCCACCATGTTCAATAGTTGTTGTTTTTTGTAGTGTTTTCGTCTCCCCTTGGATTCTTTTCGTCCAACTATAAAACAATATCAATGTATTGTTTGGACTTTTTTAGTTGTTTTATGTGGTTCCAGAATGTGTGTAATTATTTAAAACCTTAGATGCAAAATATAAGGATAAACTTTTAATATTATCTTAATGATGGTGTGTGATGTGTTGAATTTAATTCATTTTAATTCATAAAATTACTAAATTGTCTACAGATTATCTCTATCTATAATGTTCATCAGAAATATATAACATGTTCACCTCAGATTGATTGTGGTGTTCATCTAGTATAATTTGATATCGAAATTGAAGCAAGTATGAATAATTGTATTCTTTTGTTTTAGGTTTGGTTATTGGTTAGGAGATTCAATGAGCCACAACAGTACAAGCCCTTTGTTAGCCGGTGCATAGTGCAAGGTGATCTTTGAAGATTGGAAGTGTTAGAGAGATGAATGTGAAGTGCATATTTGTTATTTAGAATTTGTGTTGCACTTATTAATGTAATTTAGTGAACACTGTACTTTTTTTGATGAATAAATACTAAAAGAATGTTGCACATATTTTTTTTTTTGTGTGTGTATTTTGTTGTAGTATGATAGCTAGAATAGCAAAGGTGATGAATATGAAAAGAAAATTGGTAGATCTATTATGTTGTATCATTCTAAATATTCTAAGTTGTAGATTCATCAAATTGTGAAAGTTCAACGTAAATATATAATATGTTCATTAATTAAGTTCGTTAAATAGTGTGATATAGTTCAATAAAAATCAGATAACGTTCATTATATAATTTTGAAGAACGTGTTTAAAAAATATAACGAACAAAGTGAGTTGTTCGTTACTTTGTGATACAAGTTCAATAAAAATTAGATAACATTTCTGACGAGCATATTAAAAAATATAACAAACAATGGAGTTGTTCGTTACTTTGTGATACACGTTCAATAAATCAAATAATTTTCATTATATAATTTTGTGAATAATTCAATTTAGGAGAAGAAGAAACGTAAAGTTAATAATATAAGAAATGTATTTTCAATAAAATCTTCCTAAAATATTTTGATTTGGCTAAGAATAATAATGATAGTTTAATCAAAAATTGGATTATAAAATCTTAATCTACCAAAAATAGTTCAATCAATATATACATATACGGTTATATCAAAATTGGAGATTATAAAAAGGGTTAATTGCCTCTAAATACACAAACTTTCACCAAATTCTGGAATTGCACACCAACTTTAAAATCTTCCCTACAATACATCATCTTTCCTTTTTTTTCTGATTTTGCCCACGACCACAAAATCCCCAATCGGAAAATTGACGTGGCGATCGGAAATCCACGTAGACACGTCGGAGGTCAGAGGAAAACGACGTAGTTTTAACCAAAGGTCCAAAACGACGTCGTTTTGGGTAAAAATCAACTTATTTCTTGTTTTGTTTTCCCTATTCACGTTTTTTCAGCCCTAAATTACAATTTCCACCCAGACGAGAATCTCCACCATTTGAGGGCGCAGAGTTCTCGGCCGGAAAAGCTTCTCCTCTCTGAGATCGCTCGCAGAGTTCTCACCCAGACGAGAATTCCCGTTTGAATCTCCACCATTTGAGGGCGCGCGAACTTCTCCTCTCCCGTCTGTTCTGATTGTTGGGCTTCCAGTCTAATTCAATTCGTGAATCTCCACCGTTTGAGGGCGCGAAGAAACATGGGCGATAGGTATGCATCTAATCCAAGCTTTAGGTTGATTCTCCACCGTTTGAGGACGACGTCAATCCTGAATTTTTGTTGCTGGATTTCAGTTTTGGTGAATATGGGAGATAGCTTTTTCTAGAATTTCATTTTAATTTTCTTGTGCTGTCACTCTGAGATCGTCAAAAGCTTCACCAGTTGAATGATTTGTAGCCTTAATATTCTTTTGCTTGAACTTTCAATATGGGAATTTGCTTTTGCTTTTGTTGAATTTTGATTTAGTCCTGCCAAGCCAAAACTTTTGTTGAATTTCATTTTTGCTGGATATAAGAATATAACTTGTTTTGTTGAATTTGATTTTATTTTCTGATATTTTTGTCGAAGAAATATGGAAGATAACTTGATTCTGATGTTTTTTTTGTGAATTTCCCTAATTTTCAGGCTTCATTTTGTTCTTTTTATTCATTATGGTGGATACTTTGCTGAAGTTGAAGGTATACACTGTTATATGAAGGGCAATTATGTGGGTAAATTTGATAATGAAGTAACTACTTTTGATTTGCTGAAACTCCATGAAGTTGTTAAGTCAGTAGGATATTCCTCTTGGACTAAATTATGGTACAGAGAACCTAAGAGTAATTCTTTTAGGTGGATTGAAACTCCGAATGAGTTAAAGAACATGTTAAATCTGTTAACTAAAGAGCTCAGAATACTTAGTGTATATGTTGAGGGAGGGGTTGATGATAAAACAGGCACACTACAGAAGGAGTTAAGATCTGATGATGGTGAGGAAAAATGTGAGCTCGGGGTAGAAGATGATGATGATGTGGGTGAAGCAGAGGAGGAGGGTGAGAACCACTTAGAATAAGGTAGAGTGTATGAGGCAGATGATGGCTTAGAAGATCATGAACTTGCCGAGGGTGATGAGGAGTATTTAGAAGCTAGGCAGAGGGCTAGAGAAACTGAAATGGAGGAACTACAAAGGCTTATTGTAGAATATGTACCACCTGATCTTCATAATGTAGAGGAGCAACAATCTGAGTATGAAGTTTCAGATGGGGATGTGCATTCCGATGAAACTGATGAGGATAGGGATTTGGGTAAGTCTAGCATAAGCAGAGTAGTTTATGATCCAAAGTGTGATCACAAAGAACTACAAATAGTTATTGGGATGATGTTTCAGGATGGATGGCAACGCAGGAGTGCTTTAACTTCATATTCCATAGAGAATGGGAAGTTCATACAGTTTAGAAGGGTTTCTAAACGTCAGTGTGAGGCTCGGTGCATTCCACCGTGTGAATGGAAAGTGTATGCTAGTGTAGTTAAAGAAGATCAGTCATTCTGCATCAAAAGATATAGGGGGTATCATAGCTGTCCAAGAGCAATGAGTAACAAACTTCTTACCTCTAAGTGGGTAGCAATGAAGTATTTAAATGTTTTCAGAGTTAGACCGGAATTGTCTATTGCAGAATTGAGAGCTGATATTGTTACAAGGTTTAAGTATGACTTGCCTAAAGATAGGTTATACAAGGCCAAATTTATTGCAAAAGAACTTGTTCGGGGTACAGTTGAGCACTATTATGGGCAGCTTAGGAGATACATTGCTGAATTGAGAAGGGTTGACAGGGAGGGTCGATTTGAGTTGTTGTTGGGTGATAATGTTGTTTTTCGAGGGTTATACATGGGATTTAGCAGCCTGATTAAGGGTTTCAAAAGGAGTTGTAGACCCTTAATTGGATTGGATGGTTGCTTCTTGAAGACTTATTTAGGTGGTATATTGTTGTGTGCTATAGGGAAAGATGGAAATGATCAAATGTATCCCATAGCATGGGCAGTTGTTGAAATAGAAAATGAGGAGAATTGGAGTTGGTTCCTCAAGTGTTTGATTGAGGATATGGGCATTGGAGATGGCAATGGATACGCTTTCATCTCAGATCAACAAAAGGTTGTGTTTCATTTGATATTTATATTTTTTTGGTAATCATTTCATATCTGATTTGTCTTATGTAATATTACCGCAGGGGTTACAGAATGCAGTAGCCTCACTGGCGCCATTTGCAGAGCACCGAAATTGTGCACGACATGTTTACATGAATTGGAAGAAAGAGCATAAGGGATCAACATTGAAAAACATGTTTTGGCGGGCTGTCAGAAGCACATATATTGAGGAGTACAAGGCTGCAATTGAAGAAATGAAACTTGAAGATCGGGCAGCCTATGAAGACTTCATCAATAGAGACACTCACAAGTTTTGTAAGGCTTTCATCTCCACTACTTGTTGTAGTGATATGGTAGATAATAATATAGCAGAAACATTTAATGGTTACATCTTAAATGCTAGAGGAAAACATATCATCCATATGTGTGAGGAGATTAGGTGTAATCAAATGGTTAGGCAGGTGAAGAAAATGGACATTATCTCTAAAAATAATGACACCATATGTCCTAATATTAGAAAGAAAATAGAGAAACTGAGGGCATCTTGTGGAGGTTGTGTAGTTCATCCTGCTCTTGGGGGTAAGTTCGAGGTGCACCAGTACGATGATAAGTTTGTTGTGCACATAGGCAATCATACGTGCACATGTAGGGTTTGGGATGTATCTGGAATACCATGTTTACATGCAGTAGCTGTTATACATTTCATGAATCAAGATCCAGTGCATTATGTACATCGATATTACACCGTTGAAAATTACATGTTAGGCTATCAGCTTGGTCTAGAACCAGTTAGAGGTGAGAAAATGTGGCCTGAGGTTTCTGGGTTTAAGGTTAAACCACCTGTGATAATTAAGAGGGTTGGTAGGCCTAAAAAGAAGAGGGCTAGGTCTGCTACGGAAAGAGATCAACAAAATCCCAACAAATTGAGGAAGACATGGGTGAAGATGACGTGCAAAAACTATGGTGGCGTAGGTCATAACACGAGAGGGTGCAAGAATGAGAAAGTGGATATTCCTACCAAAGAAAAGGTCTGCTATGTTCTAATTTTGTTTATAATTTGATTAAAATTGCTACTGACTTTGCTTGTTTGGTTAAAATCAGGGGAAAAGAGGGAGGCCTGCCAAGCCAAAAGATGCTACGAGTACTTCGACATCGAAGGGTAGATCTAATAGAAAGACACCTCAAGCAACTGATGCAGCAACTGTGGCTAGAGAAAGGAACTTTGCTAGACGAGGTGTTGGCGTATTCATAGCTGAGGGCACCGGAAACATCTATACTCATGCTCCATTCCAAAGGAGAGTGCACCATGTGAATCGTGTAAGAGGAAATAGAGAAGAAGCAACAAGTACTACTCATCAGGGGGTATCTTCCACACAAGAAAGCAGGAACACATCAGAGAATGCACCTAGAGATTAAGTTTACTTTAGCAATGTTTTCTGAAAATTTTGTTTATGTAATAGACCAAGAAAGAAACATGTGAAACTTGGTATTTTGTGAAGACTTCAAATCAGAATTATCAATGAAATTCAGGATTATGTTGTGTTTTCAGGTGTGATAAGTACTTGGGGCATCATTTTTTTTTTTTTAGAACTGGAATTAGACTTTTTTATACATGAATGTGGGTGATTCGATGCCTAAAAAACAATGTTATGGTACAGAGCTTCTTGAGGAAATAGTTCCATGAATAGTATTTTATTCCATCCTTTACTATCCCGTCAAAAAAAAAATCCATCATTTACTATCAACTTTTGGAGTAAGAAACAATCAAACTTTCTTGCTGTGAACATTATTGGTTAGAATTGTAAAACGAGAAGATGACATATTTGCATTTCAAGTCCAAAACATCATTACCATTGAACCAAAACATGCTGGTTACATCTCCAATAATCCAAACTACTATGAGATATCCAATAATCAAAGACAACCAAAGACCACAAACTACACCATATCAAGATTACATACTCTTCAACAAAATACAACAAATACAAAAAACTACTATGAACTGCATACACTTCAGTTTCCAGTCCAGGACCTTTTTTAGCTTTCTCAAATCTTGAACCTCAGCACTTTTCTCCTCCAAGCTCAGCTTCAATGCAACCACTTCCTCAGTTTTAACTCGAATTTTTTCATTGTTAATCTCTTCCAACAAGCTTTTGCAATTTACTTGCTCTACCAGCTTATCCCTTTCATTTTTGATATTATTGAAGCACAACTTATAGTAAGAACTTAATTCGGGATCTATCTATTGCCATAGCCCACAATCTTTCCACTATAAAAAATCAAGAACACACAATCCTTAATCACATAAGCTATTCATATGAATCAAACTGTAAAATTAAGTGCACTTACATTCCTTCGAGAACAATAATAGAATCTCATTTCTGGATTTTTTTGAGTGTGTGAGGTTTCCTCAACTGCTGCAATTCCACAGCCACACAATTTCTGAGACCCAATTGTATCCCTTGAGCTTGATGATTTCGACATTGATGATGAATTCAAGCCTTGCATTCTGAAACCCAATACCTGCTGTCGCGAAGAATGAACTCTTGTCGTGAAGAATGAACCTAATAGCTTATATTTCAGTCAATTGGAAGAACGAACTCATGTCGCGCTTCTTTAAATTGATAGCTGTTGTGACGCCGAGCGCTCGCCGGATGACGAGCTACTTTAAACCCATAGCTGCTGTGAAGAAGAATGGAAGAAATCCATTAGCAATTTGAAGAGTAAAGGCTTGAGCTTCGTAGAAGAATGGAAGGGAAAAATCAGAACACTAGGGCACGATTTTTTTAATCTGCAAATAAATTGTTTATTACTCCAAAAACGACGTCGTTTTGAAGTTAAGTGACACTTCATTTTCCAGGTGTTCTGACCTGATTACGTGTTAATTTTCGATCACCACGTCATTTTTCCGATTGGGGATTTTGTGGTCGTGGGCAAAATCAGAAAAAAAGGAAAGATGATGTATTGTAGGGAAGATTTTAAAGTTGGTGTGCAATTCCAGAATTTGGTGAAAGTTTGTGTATTTAGGGGCAATTAACCCTTATAAAAATGTCCTTTTTAATAGAAGGGACGTATGGTATAAGATTAGATGATAGCCGTTTGATTTTGTTAAATAAAGGGTTAGGATTGCTTCTCACTTCTTAAAACATTTGAGCTTCTCACTTCGTATAGAGTGCGTACACAGTAAGTTCAAAAAATATATTGAACATATGATAAACTTCGTTGAACTCATTACAATATGTTAACATTTTACAAACATTTATGTGGGGGTTTATGTTTCGAACTCCATGTGTTCAACCGAAAAAACTATGAACATGTTTTCAATTAATTATGCTCAATGTATTATATAAGATGTAACTGAATCTTCCTAAATATCGTCTAATATTATAATGATTTGATTAGCACTAAATAAGGATACAAACGTATATGGTAAATAAGCAATTTACAAACCTGCCCTTCAACGGATGAATTAAAATGAAGGGCCAAGATTAACGGATGTATTAAAATGATAGGCCAAGATTACTTCTCCCTTCTTTTTCATATTTAGTGCTTTTTCATTGAACCATTGCCTATTGGGTTAAAATAAAAACCACCCTTAAGATAAGAATGTAGAACTAATCTACACCCTTAATCAAGTATAATTTAATGGTTGGGATTAATTGCTTTAAATATGTGATTAATTATTAAATAAAATATTAAATAAATAAAAACGGGTAAAAAGAGATAACATAAAAGAAAGTGGCGAAAATGTAGGTGGAGTTAAAAGACTTCATTCTTCAACCATAAATTAAACTCCGTAGAGTCTTTTTCACTTCATTGTATAATTTTCTATATGCACCTCAATTGAATTTCATTTGCACAAAAAGAAAAACAGGCAAGGACGTCTGATACATCATTAAAATAAGAAGTGACATAATTTTCCATATAGATTATGCATAATATAGATATATATATATGCACCTCAATTGAATTTCATTTGCACCAACACAATAATATGAATAAAAAAAAGAAGATGAAATGCGTGTTCAGTATTATGCATCAATATAAACTTGTTTGAGCACAAATGATTTTGTTTATAAATTTAAAAATACAAAACATGTAAAAAAAAGACTGTACATTAACGTCAGAAATATTTGCACCAGAAACATTTAATTTCACAAATACATTTGCACTAGAAACATTTAATTTGCACTAGTCCATATATCGTATATGCACGTCCCATTGATTTCATTTGCACTAATATGAAAATTTAAATTAAAAATGCAAAGCCATGTTGAGTATCATAAAAAACGGCACTAAGATACAGTTAATTAGTCATTTACATATTTTGCCCCACGTTAATTATAAGAAAAAAAAATAATACAAAAAATACAATTAATATCAACCATTAAATATACCAAAATAAATGGATAAGATTGGTTCTACGTTCTTACGATAAGAATGATTTTTATTTGAACCCTTCTCTATATATATATATATATATATATATATATATATCAATATTAAAGGAGACAAAATAAACGACATATATAATTAATCCTAAACTTAAGCAAAAATAAATAGCAAACAAAGCATGCATGCATGAACCCATTAAATGGGCCTAGGCCTGGGCCGCCATAATCCCCTGAGCTCGTGCAACAGCGTGGGTTGAGTTCTATTTTAGCGCAAAACAGTTGCAATGCAGATTTATAAATTTATGTATTAATTTGATTTAATAAAATAATACTAACAATTAATTAACTTATATTGTGTATATTTTTGTAGAATCTTTATATGACCTATTTTAATAAAATATATGTATATAATATCAATAATAATTTCACTAAATAAGTTATTATCTTGGAGGAAAATGTTGTAAAATATAGATCTATAAAAAATAATTTGTTTAGAGGTATCTATAATAAAATAATTAAAAGTTCTAGAAACTATTTATAGACTATTATAAACTTAGAAAGAACAAAATTTTAGATATTTTGATTGAAACTTTAAGAAGACACTACAAGAAAACACACCTCCGACAACCGAATTCAATGGCCGAAAAAAAATGGTTGCTACGTAGACGGGCCTAATGACCGAAAATTACAAAACTAACGACCGTATTATCAGTCGAAAAACTGTTTGTAAGTGTTTTATTTTAAAATTTTAATTAATGTTAATATCAGTTCATTTACGACTGTAATTAGACAGTCGTTGAAATTATTTATTTATTCATTTCAATTTTAATATCAATTCGTGTAACGACCGTTTTGTTTTGTCGTCATTAGATAAAAAAAATATATTGTCTAGGTATTGATTGTTGATTTGATAGGTATCCAACTATAAAATGAATTCATCCTTATTTTAAATATACTATGTTGAATAAAGTTATTTTATAGTATAACATAAGTCACTCATTATAAATTTTATCTTCTTAGAATATTTAAAATATTATTTTAATTAAGTACACATGCCTCTCTAACTATAAAAGGAATTCATCTTTCTTTCTTTTTAAGAAACTCAATATTATTAATTCAAATCAGAGCTAGAGTACAATATCATGGAGCCATGACGGGAAATCAAACATCCATAAAATTAATCACTTCAAGGGAAACTAAAGCAAACGAAGCTAACGCATGTACAGCTCGATTGGCTTCCTGCCGAGCGTGGCAAAAATAAAAAAAACAATATGCTTACGCGCATGTTCAAAGACCTCCCAAAGGAGGATTAATGTGAATAAAAATCTTTGATTTTTTGTGTAAAAAATAGGAGGATTAATGTATGAATAATTTTTCCTACATACTGCGTGCTAATTTTTTGGAGGAAAATTCATGTTATGAATATCATCTGGTAAAAACTGACCTTCCTCTTCTGGGCACGCCATGATCCGCGCCGCTAGCATAGAATCCGTGTAAATCTCTATGCATACACCAAGTGATGCCGGCAACCACCGCCATGACTTCCATAATCAAGGAATTCGAGCTTGGGTATATAGTTTTGAAACAAAATACTACTTTAAGCCAAATTAAAGTGACTAATTTTTAACTTTTTTATATTTACAAAAATAGTTGTTCTCGTACATTAACTTTATATATAGGTGAAATTGATGGTCTGTGTAATTGACCAACAATCCATAGAGATGAAAACTTGCGGCAAATTAAATCAAGATGATAATGGCCTCGTTAATTACATGTTGAATATTGGTTACGATGATGATTAAATTTCATAAATCATTGAGTTGAATGGCACCATATATAATCTCATTGCTGAAAACGGAGAACTCAACGATGTATATATATATAGAAACAACTAATTTCCCTTACAAGATGAAGAACATGATTATGATATTATCATAGCTAAACCAACATTTAGAAAAGCAAAACAAAAAACAAAAAAACCAAAAGCTTGAGATGTGTTAGTAAAACTATCTTCTTCACTGCATCCAGCATGTCATCGGATTCGTATTGACATCCAAGATCACCAAAATCGGATGAGTTCGTTTCATTTCATTCGTGCATTACTTGTTGGACCCTACGGATCGGTACTTGTACCTCGCAGCCCAAAACAGATAGTGCAAGAAGTTCAAACCACTAAGCACACACATGAGCCAGTAGAATCTCTCGAGGTGGTAATGATTGATGTTGCGGCCTGCGAGCCACGGTGTGTGGTTCGAATCCCCTGTGACGCTGTTCACGATCGACACGATGACGGAGCTGAGGTAGTATCCGACGGCCAGCGACGCCCACGACAGGGACGTCGCTAGCGATCTCATGGCGGGGGGCGCCTCCGTGAAGAAGAACTCGAGGAGGCCGGCTAGGGTGAAGAGGTCGGCTGATCCGAGGAAAAGGTATTGCAACGCGATCCAGAAGAACGTTATAGGTAGGGGTGTAGTCGAGTCGAGCAGCCCTGATGAGGTGGCCACCCTCTTGCGTTTGATCTCCACCAGCGCCGCCGTGGCCATGGCCACTACGGAGAGGACGAGGCCGATCCCTATGCGTTGTAGGTGGGTGATCCCCGTCTCGGATTTGGCCACCCTACGCGCGAATGGGATGATGGCGTAGTCGTAGAGGGGGGCGAGGATCATGATGAAGACGACGGGGAAGACGGGGAGGGAGGCCGGGGGCACCTTCAGGCGGCCGAGCTTCGTGTCCATGGTGGCGGCTTGTTGGACCGAGAACGTGGAGAGCTGAGCGAGGCACGAGTTGAGCATGATGGTGCACCCGAAGATAGGAAGGACTTTTATTACAATCTTCACTTGTTCCAATTCCTGCACCGTGCATTCCAGCACGGTGCAGGATGGCTTGTTCTCAACTGCTCTGTTGAGAAACTTGAGGCTCGTTGATGGGGATTCATATTCCGTCGCTTTGTCGTTGCTCGTTGCCACGTGTCCTTCCTCGTCGCGGAGCGTCTTCGAGGAAGGGCTCGTGACCTTGCTCGAGCCCGTGTTGACCAAGGAGGCTACGAGCACCTGTTTTATTAAATTAGGAGCAATTAATTTAGTCATAGTCATAGTCATAGTCATGGGCTGACCAACTAGCCAAATGTGACAAATTAATAAATTGTTACCTTAGATATGGTTGTGAGAGGGCTTCCTTGAGGAATCTTGTTCCTATAAAACTTAGAACCAGCTAGGAAGAGTGGAATGGACAAAAATATTGTGAGTGTAGAGATTCCAAAACCCCATTGCCACCCTTTGTTGTCTTCGATCCAAACGACGAGAGTGACCGCGATCAGGGCGCCACAAGAGAGAGAAAATACGAAGTAGTTGAAAAAAGATGATCTATGCTTCCTTCCCTGTGGGGTGCTCTCGTCGAACTGCTCGGCCCCGTGGGGCGGCAACGAGCCCTTGATGCCGCCAACGCCGAGGGCCACCAAGTAGAGGCCCAAGAAGAGCATTGCAGCCTTGGCACCACCAACTTTTTGGCATGGTGAATCTAGGTTGCCGGCCTCGCATTTTGGTGGTTTTAGGGAGCTCGAGTGTGCTTGCACGGTGAGTATAACTAGACCCTATCGAAATTAAATGTGTTAGTTTGATATACAAGTATTTATAAAAAAAAAATTGGTTAATTATAATTAGATTGACTATGGGCCACCCAACACAATAATTGGGTTTGAATTTTTTTATCATCATCATATTATAATACGAGAAGCATAACATTGTATATAGTGGCATATGATCACTAAATTAAAGGTCCAAATACAACAAAAGATGAAGCCTATAAATATCTTCTCTTTAATTCCCTTGCCTAATTTAAAACTTTTGATTTTCAAGTGGTACTTAGGTGATCTTTTTGGGCTTCAAATGGCAACTATTTTTTGTATATGCGTTACGAGTATTTTAAACTATTATATAAGTGGAGATTTGCTTTTACATAAAAGTAAGCACATATTCTTGTCGAGTTAGAAAGAAAAATAAAAGCAGCTCATATTTTACGTACCATGAGATAGTAAACACAATAATGTATCTTTAATCTTTATGAATATAAAATGTGATGTAGACTCGATACTAATCGTCAAGTTGCTATTTAAGAAAAAAAAGACTAACCAAAAAATACTAAACATCTCCCACGAAAAACTTTTATTAATTATATCCCCTATTGTAATATTAAATATTCTCACCAATCTTTCCACTTATAATATGTAGTGTATACATATGTATATACTTCATGTATTACTATAATTAGATACAAAGTTGAACAAAAAATGTCATAGTGGAAATTGGGAAGTTCATTCTACGGCCAAGTATATCAAGAATCATTAATATACATATTTTATAACCTATTAACATATATAAGATAACATATTAGATTTCATAATTGTATTAAATAATATACCACTGATTATCAACACGTGATCTAGATCAAGAGTGCGATCGCCTATGATTCAAGGATAACACATTTAAAATATTACTTCTAATCTATCGATTAAAAATGACTCCTATGAATTTGAAATTTTAAACTTACATGTTAGATTCATGCATGAGCATTTATATCGTGCACGTGGCGTAATCTAAAATCGAATGACATGCTCGACCACTGCGAGCCATGTGTGAGCAAAAAGCTTTGATGGAATGAAATCCAAGGCTATCCCAAAATAGATGAACCAATCAACAAATTGCATTTTTCACATTTAATGCATGTAATTGTCATTTTTCAATGATTAAGTGATTTTCAAATTTTCTCAAAGCCTGAGAAATGTATGAATTACGTGGTGTATAGGGAATGAGAGATGTTAGGGACTAGTGGCGAGATGCCATTGGTTGAAAAATGAGGTTTTTATTACACATAGAAACAAAGAGAAACCAAAATAAATGTTAATATTGGGAAACTAAACGTTTTCAAACTTCAAAGGGTCGAGAAAATGAAGTTTGCTTTTTTTTGTCTTATTGTGACAACCTAAAAAACAAAAAAAAAAAAAAAAGATGGGGCCCTCGATTAATCTTAGTTGTACCTATATGTATGCATGCGTTTAATGCTAGGGACACCAATATTTATATAATTAATTAAGTCGTTGCTTTTATTTATCTTTCTTTTCTTATTTTAAAAAAGAAAAGGCTAAATTATACTCCCTCACTCCGCGAGATAAGTCGTTATGAATATTTGCACATAAAATAATAAATATATTTTTTGTCTAAAGTGACCTTAACATGTAAAGAGTTGAAATGAGAATAGGTACAACTAATGGCATTAATTAGTTTAAAAGAGACAAAATAAAATTAAATACAATTAATGAGAGAGATGGATTAATATAGGGATAGCATTGACATATATACTATTCTAAAACGTCAAATGAAAGTTAAATAATATAAAATGTCAAAACTTCCTATATATCAGATGGGAGGGAGTACTTTCTCGTTATTCAACGTTTTTTTTCCTTTTAAGGAAAATCATATTAATTATACACTTGATGAAATACAATTTTTTTATAAAAATAAAATAAAAATAGAAAGAAAAAATCTATCAACCCTTTAAGAAAAATGAGACGCTTACAAGAGAAAATCATATAATTAACTATTAACAAATAAATCAAACTTAATTCGAAATGTATATTTTCTAATATTAAATTACGCAGACCTAGATCATCTCTTAGCTAGTACAATACTATATTTTATGATAAATGCTTGCTGCTATAATTGAAAAATCTTCAAATTCAAGTGATCATAACTCAAAACGTCAAAAAAATATAAAAATTCTACTACTAAAACACACACTTAATTAATTGCACAAAATAGTAAACTATTTTCTCTATTTCCAGAAATAAAATAGAACAATAAATATTTTTATGAAAATTTTAACTGGGGTAAAATACTTGTTTAATTAATAAGGCCTCAAAATTGTAGTTGAGTAGGATACCATAAATGTTCCCAACAGCTTTCGTTGTCGATTTGTACAACAGAAGATCACAAAATTTGGTCGTTTCTTCGACTTTAAAAAGTAAACAAATAAAAAAAGTTTTTTAAGAGATGGAAAAGAATAAAGAAAACATAAGATTGCACAAAATTCAACTCGCAACAAAAAGAAAAAATTAGCAAGTTGCCAAGTGCTGTCACAACAAAAATTTCCAACTTTCCCCAAAGAATTTGTTCCTCAAATTACTTAATTTACAAGATTCATGAATATAAAACCTTAATTCAAATATAAAAAAGCACAACCAATTTGTAAAATTATATATATTCATAAACCTCTTACACATAAAATAACAAATATCCATTGGTCAATTTAACTTTACTATGTTTTCTCCATAATAGTTGACACTATATATATATTTTATGAATGCATCTTAATCAGTATAAATATATATATATAAGAGATACTCATCAATCTCTTCACATTTCCCAATAATTAATCATCTGACATTCAAAAATGCCCATAATAATATTTCCACACATCCACAAAAAAAAAAAAAAAAGATGAAAAAAATTACCAGAAATTCGATGACTGCACTGATTAAGTAGATTTGGTAAGTGGTGAAGAAGGCATCCGACAAGAAGCCTCCCAGCAGAGCAAGCAGAAACGCCGTTCCCATAAAATTCGTAACGGCGTTAGCCGATCCCGACGGCGTAAAATGCATGTATTCCGCAAGGTACAACACCAAGTTGCTCGCATTCGCCAGAAACGCCAAATTCTCCAACACCTCCACAACTGTCACATTTATTTATTTTAAATCAAATAAATTAAGCAAAAAAAAAAATTAAATGGAGGGGACATGCAATAGTGAGATGATTAATTAGTAATTAAAGAAATACACATCGGAAAAAAAAAAATCTCAATTTTAATTCTACATATCTTTCCCCTTCAATAAACGAAAAAGTGCTACATGCTGAAAAAGTGATTTTGTTGGTTGAGATCATGCGAGAATTCCCAACCCTTTTCAGATTTCACAATATTTCTGTGCGTGTATGAGAGAGAGAGAGAGAGATAGAGAGAGAGAGAGAGAGAGAGAAGGATACCCAAAACGAAGGAGGCGGCAAGCATGCCGCCATGTCTGTGTTTGGCAGCAGGTTTACCTCTCCAATCAACATAGCCATGCCACGTGTTCTCCACCTCCTAATCAATCATCACACAGCAGAGATCAATCATGGGATTCCGACATGAAATTGGAAGCAAAAACAAAATACTATGATTATACACAGTGCATACATAGATATAGATAGTTTGTCTGAATGCAGAGATTTGGGGTGGGGGGGGGGGGGGGGGGGGATTGATTAAATAAAACATTTTAGAGAAAAGAGGGAGCTAGCTTCACCATTAGTTCTTCTCTCCCCTCTCTGTGCAAATCAACTTGAATGAGTTGAAGAAATGGTGTATATAATCCGTATATATATATAAGAGCGAGAGGGGAGGGGTGGGGGTGGGGGTGGGGGGGATCAAGAATTAGGGAGAAAGGGTTCGACTCCAAGAAGATGGCCTAAGTCCCTTTGAGCAAGATTTCTAGCCCCTAAAAATCATTTTTATAATGTGATGAGGTGAAATGAGATAAATATATGTGGACTAGTATTCACACTTTGGCAAATTCCTCTTTGTGTTACTTTGGTGGTCCACAATCTCTTATGAATAATATATTAAATCCATCCTTTCAATTTATAACACGCCGCTATCTTCATAGTTAGATGTTACTCATTTGTCCACGATAAATATGGTCTTTTTGTCATTTTCGTCAGTGTAGAATAAGTGTGATATTTTCACTATAAGACATACTATATTTTTATGTTTTATTTTATTCATACACAATATTTATACACAAAAATACAAAAACTGAGCGTCACATACTCCCTTTGGCCCATCTAGATCTTGAGACATATTCCCTTTTGACGTTTCAACTATCTTGAGATATTTTCTTATTTGACAAAAGTTTTACCCTTTTGACGTTTCAACTATCTTGAGACATTCTTAATTCTCGTGTCAAAAAAGAAAGTTTCATGATAGTTGGGACGAATTGAGTAATTAGATTGGTTTATGAGTAAAATCTAAGAATGCAAGATAAACTTTAAAATCATCTTATTGGCCATTTGATTGAGGATCCATTTATCTAGGGTTTTTTTTGGCGGCATCTAAATTAAATGAGTAAATTGATTCAAACGCGAGTAACAACGATGTCTTAACCAAATAAATTGAGTGGTGGGAAAGGCCAAAACTTTCGGTGTTTGTAAAATTAGGGGAAAATGATATCCATTGATAATGGGGAAAAAAAAATAGGGAAAAAATGCATATTTTTTTCCCATATATACTTTACAAATTTGGTGGCGTTTTCTAATTGCTTTCATCATTATTGGTCCATTTTTTCTAAATACTTAATTAAATATTAATCGACATTTGGTATTTATTAAATTATAATGACAATTCATTGACCTCCACTATCGATATTTTTTACCCCCAAGAAACTCCATTCTTAATTGGTGGAGGCATCCAAATAATTTGATTTATTTAAAACTTGGATGCTAATAAAGTCGATCGAAGTATTATTAATTAGCTCTTAGTTTATTTCAAAATTACTTGCCAACATTTCTTAAGTTGCATTAAAGTCAAAATCCAATAAATTTAACCTCTTTCGTAGATATTTTAGAAAGTACATACATATTCAAAGTTTTTCTCTTTGATTTAAAGGTGGCATTTAAATAATCTAATGAGTCTTGACCCATCAGACGACTTCTAAACTCGAATCTATCATATTATATCCGACTTTAATCTAATTTGATAAAAAGTTTTGACTTATAAGATGCCAATGAGACTTAGCTTAACTGGCAGAATTGAGGCACTCAAATACTCTTTTTTGTAAGAAATCTTAAGTTCAATCTCGTCAGCGTGCGATCGATGACTTATTTGATTATATAATAAATAGACATTTACTTTAAGTGATAAAATTAATAGATAAAAATAATTCAAGTTAATCTACAATTAATTTTGATGAAGCTTTGACTTGTAAGATAATTTGAATCAAATTTAGGTGTTTGTTATTTCAATACTCTTTTTGTGTTTGTGAGACCAATATTGTAAGAAGACGTTTACTTTGAGTGATAAAATTGATAGATAAAAATAATTCAAGTTAACCTAATAATTTTGATGAATCAATTAATCTCGAGCTTGTTAGATTATCTTATGATTCAAATAATCAATTTTACATTTTATCAATTTATTTTATCATAAGATAACTTGGTGATGTTTGACCAAATAAATTGGATATATTGAATGTGAAAGCGTTGATGCCCCATTTATGGCATGTCGTACATCAATTCTATCACAGAAACTTGGCCATGTTTAAAAAGGTCATATTCTTTAGGTCATTTTAATTAGTTTTTATCGATTGTTTAAATAAGTGATAGTTCAGTCAACTTGGTTTAGTTTGTAGATATAAATAAATTCATACATAGGAATTAATTGGTTGTTTAAATTCCTTTTCACACGCGTAGCAACAGGATTCCTTTGTATTAATCTTGACTTGTCACAGAGGAATCCTTGAGATTATGGATAATAAAAAATTATTAGTAATGGTGAGTGCCCTTTTACGTGTGTGTGTGTGTGTGTGTGTGTGTTTTCCTAAAAAAAGTTGAACTTGAAAAAATTAACATGCTTCATAATCTCACTTATTAATGAATTCAAAAAAGGTCAAAAAAATTCATTAAGATAGGTGCTAGAATTAGTAAATTCAAAGGTTGTTAGGTAGGCGCCCGAATTTATAAAATTAAACTAAATAAATTTGCTTAGGTACCCGAATTGATAAGAACAAAATAAATAAATAAATTCAAGTATATGTATGAATTCCACCGATAATTTTTTTTAAACAAAGAATAATTATGGGCCACAATTTCAAGTACTCGATAATTCTTCTCGGCCACAATTTCAATTACCAATGAGGCATGTGCCCTTTTGTTTGTTTGTGAGATTTAAATTCAAAAACAGAATAATCTTCATATAATTCGGTGGTCTTTAAATTTAAAAACAGAATAATCTTCAAAATTCGATCAATGCATAATTCACGTTTTCAAATATTTTTTTGAAAAAGTATAAGAACGTGTAATTTTTTTTTTCTTACAAGTACAATTATAACTGAGACATTATTATTAGTTTAAAATATTTGGACACAAATACATATTTTTATGACAGTGGACATTTTTTACTGAACATTTTAAATTCTCATCCTTATATTTTCATCTTACTTCCAAAACGTACCAAGTGTCTAAGTTAGTGTCAAACGTAATCCGTACATAGTATCCAGATGAGTAAGAACAAAGATTCGAAACTCATGCGTGAATAGCTATTAATTTATGGATCGATATATTTTCACACGTCACGTATTTCATCAAGCGTAAGCCTTACATATATACAGTACCCAGGCGAGCGAGAATAAAAATTTCAAAACACATGTGTGAATATTCTCAAAAGTCCAGAACTCATGCGTGGATAGTTATTAATTTATGGACCGACATTTTCACACGTCACGTATTTCGTCAAGCGTAAGCCTTACATAGTACCCAGACGAGCGAGAATAAAAATTTCAAAACTCATGTGTGAATATTCTCAAATTTTCAGAACTCAGGCGTGGACAGTTATTAATTTATGGACCGATATTTTCGCACGTCACGTATTTCATCAAGCGTAAGCCTTACATAGTACTCAGACGAGCGTGAATAAAATTTCAAAACGCATGTGTGAATATTCTCAAAAGTTCAGAACTCAGGCGTGAATAGTTATTAATTTATGGACCGACATTTTCACACGTCACATATTTCGTCAAGCGTAAACCGTACATATATATTATCCAGATGAGCGAGAATAAAAATTTCAAAACACATGTGTGAATAACTATTGAATACTTTAATAGCAAACGCCGTAAAATTTCGCATATTCTCCGGTTTATACACATAAAAAAAACAAATAATAAAATGAAATAAATGAAATGTGAAAGATATGACCTTGTTATAAGGCATTAGTGAAAAGGATGACAAGATGGAATCTTGATTGTATTAAAGTAAAGCTCTTTTTAGATCAAGTTGGCTTAAAACCACGCTTTTTATCGTTGATAAAAAGGAATGGTGCAAAGATTTCAAAAATCTTGCTTTTAAACCCTACACCCATTTCTTGCAAATCTTGCTATTATTGGGCAAGAACCGTAGGAAAAGCTACCGTAGACATAGTCTTTCAAGCTTTATAAACTCGACCTATGAAAAGTTGAAATTACCAATGTTAATTAGTCTTCTAATTTCGTCTAATAAGCCAGCGTAATAATTTAATTAATTTCCACTATATGATGTTGAAATTATTTCACATGCATAAAAGGTGTTAGGTAGGTTTTTCTTGTTATAGATATTTAATTTGAGCTTGGACTTGGTTTGTGCGTGTGTGTGTTTTTCACGGGCAAATAAATTTGAAAGGAATTAAGTGACTTCAAATGTCATATCTCTTTTTTATTACTCCATTATTTAGATATAGGTAACATCTTCATAGAAGATATGGGTAACATATATATATACCTACTATCTAGGATAAGTCTTTATATTGCTTGCTTTTCTACTAGTGAAGTGTTGGAAAGGTATGCTTAAAATGACAGCTTAATAATTTTGTTAGAAAATAAGTATGAATCGAGTAATGAGTGTTCTCATCATTGGTCAAGTTAGAAAAGCCTTCTGAGGCTCATTAAATAAAAATTTGGGCTAATTATAGTTTACAGCCTTAACTTTGAGCGAATTTCAGTTTATAGTTTTGATTTATTTTTTATATAGCCTGAACTTTGAAAAATTATTTAATTATAACAGTTCTAATTCGTTGATGTTAATCTTATATTTTGTAGGTATAATTAGTTTAAAATTATTGACGGTATTGAAAAAAAAAAGATTGGCGGGAAAAAACCTATAGTGAATAAATTCGGTCTTTGAGGAAAGTAAATCGGAAAACAAAACAAAAAGTTGGAATTTTTTCAACAAAAATATAGAAAGAAAAACCTTTTTTTTTGGGGAGTATAATTAATTTAGTCGACTAGCTAGACTTGTAATTTAAGATTGATTTTGTTTTAGTTTAAGTTTGATGCTTAGGAATTGTTCTAAAGTTTACTGTTTAAAACGTGTCGAGTCCTAAAAGTGTTTCCATCAAATTAATGAATAAAACATAAATCTACCTTTTCAGTCATAAATATTTTTATATTTCTCAGTCATCAAAGCTAAATCGAACTGCAAATTAAATTCTTATGAAGTGGAGCTCAATTAATTATCTATTGTATTATTATATTACTCAAGTAATGATTAGTTGGACAAATTAGATGATAAAGGTAATTAATTAGATCCCTTTTCATCTTCTGATTTTTAGAGGTTGTTTACTTAATTTAATAATTCTCCCTAATTTCGTGTGTGTGTGTGTGAATTGCCACACCAATTACTTTTGTTTCATGTTTTGATAAAGTAATAATAAAACCGACCTCTTAATATGTGCCACGTTTTAGAATTGGAAGTCAGTTCCTTTTATTTTCTTTTTTTCTTTTTTCTTTTTGCCTTTTTTTATTTAATTTGCGAAAAAGACAAGCAGGTGAAATTGAAGTCTCAGATTTACTGACCACAATATTTATCAGATGAGATTCCATCCAACTTTTTGTCATTTTATTTTTATTAAACTAGAAAAAAAAACTTTCAAGAGAACTATTCTTTTCGATAATTTTCGAAAGAGACCCCGAATTTTAAATCTGAAATAAGATATGGAAATCTCAACTGCACTAAAAAATGGTTAACAATTTGGTCCCCAATATTGACTTTCATTTATGCAAATACAGAATAAAAAATCAAATTTCTACGATTTAATTTGTAATATTAATACTGACTTTTAAGATGTTGCATTTATATCATCTTAAATAAAATTAACTCAATTCTTTTACATTTTGAATAAAGAAATTGAATTAAAATAAATTTTTTAATTTTTAATTAATTTGTGACCGATCACTTTATTGCTAAATATCTCGACGGCACGAATTAAAAATATAAAATAAAATCCATCACAAACTTAGATTTCTTGAAATTAGTTTTAACATAATCGATTGATGCTCCGAAGTATGAGTAACTAATAAATTACTCCCTCAGTCCACTAATTCAAGGCCTTCTTTCCTTTTTGGGACGTTCACCAACTCAAGGCCTATCCATTTTTAGTAAGTTTTTATTTATATTTAATTGGTGGGTCCCAAAATAATACATTTTTTCTTCACTCAACTAATAAACAATACTACATTAATTGTGGGTCCCTTTCTCCATTCAACTAATAAAAATACATTTTTTTTAAAACCCGTGTTTTCCTACTTAGGTCATGAATTAGTGGACAGAAGGAGTATGAAATAGTCAGAAGCTGTCGGCCTCACTTGTAACGATAATTTTAATTAGGCTGGTCGGTCTTCTATCTCACTACATTATAATAGTATATAATTAGCACTTTATTAAATAATATACTGCTGTCTAAGATTTGGGATCTGTAATCATTATGAAATTATTATCGATTTCGTATTCTAATATTTTTTTATATTAATATAAGTCACACAGAACAATAATATTTTAAATAAAATAAAATATAATTAACATCTTATTTACCATATATTTTATTAAGCGAATAAATATAGTTCTAATATAAAACTGATAAACAAGCATATGTAGCATATATGATTATATATAAAGAGAGAGGAATGATATGGTATACTTATTGTGAGCATCATTGATGAGCATTGCCTACGTTTTATCTATGTTAGCATTATTTTTTATTTTATAATTTATTCTGATTATAATACCTTAAAAACTAGTACTATAGTTTACACCATCAATTTTAATTATATAAAAATTAAAGATCGATTTGTCTATTTTCCCTTATAGCTTCAAATATATAAATATAACAACAAAATGAGCTTCGATTATTATGTATTTTATCAAATTCATGATGCCAATAATAATTTTAAAAAATGATAATGTGGATTAAACATAAGTGGTACTTATGATCAATATGTAGCACAAAAATTCTTTATTATGTAATACTTCATCCGTCTCACAAAAATATGAACATCTTGTCATTTTGAGTCGTCTCACAAAAACATGAATATTTTTATTTTGATATACTACTCCACCACAATCACTTTACTTTTCATCTATACTTTTTATAAAGTGAGATCCATTTTCCACTCACAATACACTTTTATCTAATACTCCCTCCGTCCCACGAATCTCAATGCTTTTTTAAATATAGTAACAATTAGCTAAAAAATAAGGGTTTATACTTAATTATCACTTTTCTATTTTATTACCTACACATTTCTACTTTATCAATTTTCTACTTTATTACCTACACACTTAAAACATTAATCTACATCTCCTTAATTCACGTGTCGAAAACAAATGCATCAAGATTCGTGGGACGTAGGGAGTATTTCTTAAAACCTGTGTCACTTACAAATATTCATGTTTTTGTGAGACGAATGTAGTACTTATTATACAAACCACCACTTATCATATAAAAATGAGTTCACCGTAATTTCTCTATAAAACATTATGAATTTGATGTGCTGAAGCTCCTATCCAGGATTGATCTTGGCCATGATGTTTCGATCTCGATAGTGATTTTCTGGGTGATGGGCTTGCCCAGATTTATTTATCTGTTGTTCTCTTGCGTTTTTTCCTTCATGGGCACTCTTTTTCCTTCATTTCCTGAAGGTTTTAATGAGGCCTGGTTTTAACTTGCTTCTCTGCTTTCTTGGATTTTTTTGTACTCCATCTCTTTTCTATTTTTTGTTCTCGTTAATAAAATCGCATTTTAATAATTATGAATTTTATGTGAAAAAATATAATTAAAAAAAATCATCACTTACATAATTCAAATCCTAAACCATAAATTTATTAATATGATCACGAATTCACCATAAATCTGAATAAATTTTTAAAATAAAAATAAGTTTAAACTTTTTTGTAAATATTTGAATTCATTCGAACTACCCCTAGCAATGAGATAATTCATTAATTAACTATTTCAGTTCCTCAAAAAAAAAAAAAGTCGTTAAAGAATAGAAGATGGGGTCCACCATCTCGCATTCAGTTATTTGTTAGAAAATAAAAACAAAGTCTTCTGTTAGCCACGTGAGTGTTTCCTTGGGCGCCGCCGTGTTGCTTGTCATGAAAATTACCAATCATATAAAAAATTTAATACTATCATATAAGAATATAAAATACTCTTTTTTTTTGCTTTATTTTAATGCTTCCGCGGTTGCGTACTATCATTCACAAATTATTCATCATGTTAAAGAATATATTCCAATTCGGTCCAGTTTTTAAATTTTACAATAAGATTCAATATTAAGCTCAATATGTGACCTTTTACATATTTTGTTCTAGTAGTTTTTAATTTAGATATACTTAATTAGAAAGAAGAATAATCCAGACTTTTTAAATATACAAAAATAAAATCTTGAATCTTAAAAAAAAAAAAAAAACAAATTTAACATAAAATAAAATTACTGACAGTCCAATTCATTTTTTCGAGTGCTCAAAATTCTGCCTGCTTTCAAATTAGCAACTTAAAAAAAAAAAATCATTTTTATCTTTTGTTATTTTAAATGTCACGCAATTTTTATAACTAAGCACACAGGTGGTCATGAAGTATAATTAATGTGAGATTATATGATTTCAAGTAGTATATACCAAATAAAAGTAGTAAACGATAAAGTAAAAACTACAAACCAAAACCAATGTAAAAATGTTAAGATCGTGTTGTATATAATTTAAAATAATATGAGCCGGTGAGCTTCAAAATTATAATTAATCTAATAATACTAATTTTTTTTTTTAAATTTTTTATGAGGCTTGTGCAATGGTGCACATGTAAATATTTATAAATCATTTAATTAAACTAACGTGGCCAGAGATCCAGTGACTTTGACGCAGTCGGCTGCTCGTTTTAATTTAATTAATTTAAAATTATTGAAACAATTTAAAATTACGTTCTTCACGTGCGGGTAATTTTCCCACTTTTGTGTGGTTAGTGTTAATTCCCACCTTTATATGAGTAGTAGTTCCGCCTGTGTGCGGTTGTTTTTCCACCTTTGTATGGCGTAGAGGTCATGCCTGCGTGCGGATTGCTTATTGTATTATATTAGATACCCTCTTGTAATTCTAAAAAAAAATATATTAAAATTATGGAGTACATATTATCAAATATAAAATCTAAACATTATAATTATTTGAACCAAATATGCATATTTTAGGCCAAAATTTTTAAATTCGATCACACTAATACTTTTTAGATCGACTATATATGTTGGTTTTCAAGAGTATAATATATATATTTCAATTATCCATCTCCATATAATTAATTAATCTACATGTTACTAAACAAAAACGTGATTTATCTAATGCATGTGTACTTCCAATAATGGTCCAAATTATTCTTATCCTAAAAGAATGTGCCTTATCAAATTTCCAATATATGTGAGAATTGAGATAATTGAGTGAAACATAGTGAAGCTTCCATATTAGTATAATAATTAAAAATATAAGAGGATGTAAATGCAAGAAAATGAAAGTAATCATAAGATATCATTAGGGACCAAAGATAAGGATATATGTTGAACCAAAAAAGATTTCAATTCACTTTTTGTGGCTTATAATAATTAGATTTAAGAATAAGAATATATAGAATACTTCTTCCAGAATAACCGATCTGGATAATTGCTAAATACTCAATTATAAAATTTATACTAAGATTTTCTATATTTTTATTTAAATAATCTAGAAAGTTCTACTAATATTCTCGCTTATTTATTGAGGGATGTTTTTGGATGTTTTATTTCAACAAACCTCATTAAATGTTCACTGAATTTCATCAAGTTGAGAATTTATTGTTTATTGTGTGTGTGTTTGTCTATCTACGTGTGTTACCTTCTTTTGGATTCTATGTTTTGCATTTCTTCATTTATATTTGGTGTTAATTATTTATTAAATTATAATATCGTCTGGTGCATGCATGTACTGTGTAAGAAATTAATATGAAAACTTAAACGATTAGTAATAAATACTGCACTCAGCTTGTCGCTTTTGTAAGAGTTTCAAGAAAATAGAAAATGTGACCACATGCATGTTCTACATATGTGGTTTATTCCCTTAATAAGACTCATTAAAAATAGTACTATTAATAAGGTTCAAATTAATCACATGTGCTTATTGTTCATATATGATACTGTTGTTATATATACATACAAAAGTTGGTTATTATAAGAACTGTATTTATTATGAGAACATGAGAATATTTCACCGAACGTATAAAATTACAATACTGAAAAAAGATGATATTTTCACTTCTTTCAGAATTCAAATTCAGGTGTTGCAATCATTCATCGAGATAATACATTTATCGTAGATCTTCAACATTTAAGAGTTGAGAATGATTCTTCATTCACATTTTAAATAATGGTTCTTATTTGTGCCTCATCTTATACACAAAAGTTGGTTATTATAAAATTTGTTTTTATCGTGAGAACACTGCAGTGAACAAGAGTTATAAACTCAAGAGTTTAAAGAAAATTAAAGACGTATACTTAAAATAGAAAATGAGACTCAAAAAAATAAAATAGAAAATGATTTTCCATTAAAAAAGTACTACTTGAATTGGAAATAGGCACGTACTATATGCGTTCGTCAAAAGCGTGACACAATTATTTTATTTGACATCCATAAAAATTGTATCATTTTTAATTCTACTCCATTCGTCTCAGCTAAGTTTATCAACTTCTTTTCGGCATCAAATTCAAGAAACTAATTTTAAGTGTGTTTGATAATAAAGTAAATAAGTGATTAGATGTTTCTTTGCTTATATTTGTTTCATATAAAAAAAATTGATCAATTTAATTGAAACGATCCAAAAAAAAATATTGATCAAATTAGTTAAGGCGAAGAGAGTAAAATATAACTCCATACGCTATCTTTATAATTTAATTTTATAAATATACATCTATTATTTATAAAAAAAAAAAATCAACCTTTAAATCACCCTCAATCATTATAATTCAAACTCGATCCTACAAAAACATTAGGTACCACCTCTAAAGAAGCTATAAATTCTCCATATATATTGTTTTTTTATATTTAGTTTGATAGTTTTTCAAAAGAGGCGGTGAAATTTGTTTTATTAGGATTTGTTTTGATATTTATATTGAATTACATTTTAACATTAAACTATATGTTGGAAATGACGTTTGCTTTTGTTCTCACTTATCTAAACATTAAATGGCGTTGGTTCAATTTATTTTGCATGACGCTTAAGCGGTTACGATGATTTGAAGCTTTAGCAAAATGACAAACTAATCTTCTTAATATTGTGAATGCTTATTTTGGTTATTTTCTATTTTCTAGTCGATTGGATAACCCTTCAAAAAACGAAAAAGAAACCATTTCCGTATTGGTGGGTACGAAGGGGTTATGTTTCATACGTAGCTACACTCAATTTCTTTCCCAAACAAGTAAAAAGACAAGAGAAAAAAAGAAACATCACATGCATAGCTATTATAGGAGTATTAATTAATATATAATTTGCACTTCTCAATTGCAATTCTTGAAAGTTGATTGTTTTCAACACTATATTGAATTTATTTTATCGATTGTAATATACTAAGCTTGATAATATCAAATCCTAGGTATAATATCCAGTTATACAAAAAAAAAAAATTAATCACAATATCATCTAGTTGCTGAAAACGAGCAAACTCATTACTGACAATATCATTAAATAAAATCGTTATTATGACTTTTTTAATCGAGCACGTTGCACAAATAGTTACTGCATACGTACAAAACATGATTGGTAATCAGAATATGCTGATGATAATGTGTGCAAGGCATGTTTGGTAATTAGATCGTACAACGATAATAACAATTGTCGTTTTGTGTTCGCGAGCGTACACCGACAATAACGTATCCAAGGTATGAATAGTAATCAGAGTACAATGACAATAACAATTGTCGATTTGTCTTCACGAGCGTACACTGGGAATAGCGTATGAAAAGCATGATTATTAATCAGAGTACAACGACAATAACAATTGTTGGTTTGTCTTCACGAGCATACACCGACAATGACGTATATATGGCATGATTAGTGATCAAAGTACAATTACAATAACAATTGTCGGTTCCTATAATAACACGCACATGGCATGATTACTGATGATGACAAAAATATGCATCCCTTGAAAATCGAAAGATTAAAGCGGATCTGGCCTAAGTTCACCGATAACAACGTTGTTAGCAGCCCTGATTTCTCGGGATTTGTCCATATCTTGAAGACTATCAAAAACTCGATAAAGAAGGAGATCATCATGAAAGAAGAGACAAATATGAAGAATTATAGTCATATTATAAGTATAAATGAGTCTTAATATTCTTAATATTGTGAATGCTTATTTTGGTTATTTTCTGTTTTTTAATCAATTGGATAACCCTTCAAAAGAAAGAAAAAGACAAACATTTCCGTATTGGTTCGTAAGAGGGAGTTATGTTTCATACGTCGCTACACTCACTTTCTTTCCAAAACAAGTAAAAAGACAAAAGAAAAAATAAACATCACATGCAAAACTTTTATTATATAGTATATATATTGGAGAATCATTTTCACTTCTCAATTGCAACTCTTAAAAGTTCAATTAATGCTTTCAACACTATATTGAATTTATTTAATCGATTGTAATATAGTATATACTATGCTTGATAATATCAAATTCCAAGTATAATATCTACTTACACCAAAAAAATACAAATATTCAAGTCACAATCAATATCAATCTTTTAAATGGTCTATCTTTTATAAATATAAAAATTAAATAAATTCAGTTAGTTTGAGGAACGAGCGAGCTCATGACTGACAATATCACGAATTAAAATTGGTATTATGACTTTTTTAATCGAGCACGTTGCACAAATAGTTACTGCATACATACAAAACATGATTGGTAATCAAAATATGATGATGATAATGTATGCAAGGAATGTTTGGTAATTAGATCGCACAATGATAATAACAATTGTTGTTTTGTGTTCGCGAGTATACGCCGACAATAACGTATGCAAGGCATGATTATTAATTAGAGTACAACGACAATAACAATTGTCGGTTTGTCTTCACGAACATACAGTGAGAATAACGTATCCAAGGCATGATTAGTAATCAGAGTACAACGACAATAACAATTGTCGGCTTGTCTTCACGAGCGTACACCGACAATAACATATGCAAGGTATGATTAGTAATCAAAGTACAACGATAATAACAATTGTTGATTTATCTTCACGGGCGTGCACCAACAATAACGTATGCACGATACGATTAGTAATCATAGTACGACGATAATTAACAGTTGGCGATTCATTACAACGATAAATAATACTCCCTCCGTCCAAGATTATGTAAAATTGCTTCGGTACAGGATTTAATAAAATTGGTGATGATTTTGATGTAGTGAAGAAAGGGACCCACCACTTTATAAGATGTGTGGTTGAAATTGAATTTTGGGTGGGTTTTTGTAAATAAAGAGTGTTAGTAAGGATAAAATATTAAAGATGATGGTGGGACCATTGCCTTAAAAGGAAAGTGACATAATCTTGACATACACTAAATATAGTAATTTTTACATAATCTTGGCGGACAGAGGGAGTACTATATATTACATTAGGCAAAATAATTGCCTGAATAAGTTCATTAATTATCATTTTATCGACAACATAAAATAAACCATAATATTGGCTCTAAAAAATAAAAAATAAACCACGATATAGCATAATTTCCTACTCCCTCCGTCCACGAATTAAAGCCTTATTCCATAGCATAATATTTTATTATCAATAAATTCGCAAAAAGAATTCTCTATTGCTCATAAATAATAAAGAGTAAACTTTTAAGATAATCACATTAAGTATTTGGTCTCCCATATAAAAAAAATATAAATTTTGACCATTTTTTACGTTTTAGGGACTATGTTGCCCTTAATTAGGGTGGACTGGGTTCGAGTTTGCGCAGGTTGGGCTTCGGATTTGGATTGGGGCGCGCGGGCTATGATGGTACAAATGTGTAAATTCGTGCCAATTGTGCTATTCGTTAGGTACTCAAACCTTAGGTAGTACGTAGTACTCAATGAGTACCGCACATTTTATCCATGTGGTGCACCAAGCTTGTGACACGTGGCAGATGCCTTCAAAAGCAAAATCTGCACATGGGTAAAATCGAATATATAAAAAAATCATTTTTTTTTAGATTTTCTAAAACAGACATGTTTTACATGCATAAAATTTCACACAAAAATACATAAAGCTTCACACAAAAATACATTAAAATGTACAAAAAATGCATTTTATTTTTCACAAATCTAGTAGTGGCAAGGTAGATTCCGTTGATAATTTTGACGAATAAGTCAGTCATTTTTTTGAACAAGTATTTTGGTATGAGTTCAAATCTTGGAGGGGATGAGATTTTCACCATATTAAATAGATACGCACATTCATCAATTTTACTCCATCTGTCCCAACTTTTAGTATCCAATTGAGAGTGACACGAGTTTTAATAAAGTGATTGAGTGTGTTGTGAGTGGAATAAGGGTCCCATCTTTTATGTGAGTGTTAAAATAATTAAAGTGGAGTAAAGGCTCCACCTACTTTTACTAAAAATAGAAATGGATATCAAAATGTGGGACGACCAAAAAAGAAAGTTGGATACTAAAAGTTGGGACGGAGGAAGTATTGGTTTATTCAAAGAAAATTTATTAAATTCATTATTATTAATTTTCAGTACATTTAACATTCTCAATAGAACCACACTATATATATATATATATATTTATATTTATATATTTAGTTTCTATGGAGAAGCAAAAAAAAAGTAGAGAATAGAGAAGCATTGAACATGGCATGAACATATCAGTAGAAAAATAGAGACGCAGTTGAACATGTCATGAACTTTTGGGGGCTGGGGGGTTCCATGGCTGTTCATGTTCAACACAAATTTCCGTTGAACATGGCGCGAACCAATCTCAGCCGTTAGATTAAATA
This sequence comes from Salvia miltiorrhiza, assembly GCF_028751815.1. Taxonomy (NCBI): domain Eukaryota; kingdom Viridiplantae; phylum Streptophyta; class Magnoliopsida; order Lamiales; family Lamiaceae; genus Salvia; species Salvia miltiorrhiza. The sequence goes on from NC_080391.1 coordinate 55,768,586, forward strand.
AGATCAATGGCTGAGATTGCTTCTCCTTTCTTTGCAATATATATATATATATATATATATATATATATATATATATATAGGGGCGCGCTCCAGTGAGACCCCCTATTTGTCGTATAACATGAGGACAATGAATAAGACATATAATACTAATGAATAAGACGTATATTTAATTAACAAGATGTATATACTGATGAAAAATAAAATTTAAAAAATTGGTAATGAATAAGACATATATACTAATGAACAAGGAAATATATACTGATGAACAATGCAGTATATACGGATGAATAACAAAATTTAAAATATTATGTTCCCTCCAGGATTCGAACCCTGCAAAAAAAAAATCACCCTCCAAATACAATACAATATCAGCCATAGAATTGAAGAAATAAACACACCAGATCGTGCCCTAGATCTCACTAAAATTAGGGGGTCTCATTGGAGCGGCCTCATATATATATATATATATATATATATATATATATATATATATATATATATATATATATCCTCATATATATATATATATATATATATATATATATATATATATATTGGGGATCGTTCTAATGAGATCTCCTATATGTGTGAGATTTTAGATTGATTTATGGGTGTTGATTTTATTTATTATATGGCTGATATTTCATATATATATATATATATATATATATATATATATATATATATATATATATATATATATTTGAGTTTAATGGAATTCTAATAATTGAATCATGGCAAAGTTAATTAAATCTAACACCATAAGAACGTTAATTAAATTTAACACCATAAGAGCTACTCCCTCCGTCCGCCAAAATTATGTAAAATTGCTTGGGCACGGGATTTAATAAAATTGGTGATGATTTTGATGTAGTGGAGAAAGGGTCCCACCACTTTATGAAATGTGTGGTTGAGATTGAAATTTGAGTGGATTTTTTGTAAATAAAGAGTGTTAGTAAGGATAAAATATTAAAGAGGATGGTGGGACCATTGCCATAAAAGGAAAGTGACATAATCTTGGCGGATGCCAAATATAGTAATTTTTACATAATCTTGGCGGACGGAGGGAGTAAATTTTTATAAATTTATCAATTTATACTTTATCCAACGCAAAATGGGTGTTTGGCTAAGTTTATTTTAAAGAGCTTATAAGCTCTTGAAGCTTATAAGATGTTTCAAAAGCTTATAAGATATAATTTTTAAGACTTTATAAGTTGCCAAAGTGTTTGGATAATTGAGCTTATAAGCTATAGAGGGAATTTTTTTACTAGAGAGAAAAAATATTTTTTTGCTAGAGAGAAAATCGAAGAAAAATGAACTTGGATGATATATGATGAAAATAATAAATTATAATTGAAAAATATTTGTAAAATGATTGTTATATATGAGATTATAAAAAAATAAATTGGGGTAGAGGAACTTATTTTTTGGAGAGCTTATTTTTGGAGCTTATAAGCTGTTTAGGAACTTACTTTGCCAAACACTTTGAAGGAGCATGTACAGTATCAAAATAACAAAATTTAAACTTTTGTTTAAGCTTATCCTACATTTCATCAGCAATACCTAAATGTTGCGTCACTAGTTAATAAATTTATTCGAATTAATCAATCCTCAAATTTGACTTATCTGTCTACGAATGATGCAAGAAAGCAAAGACAACCCTCCAAACAATTTTTACAAATAAAATTAAAATTTTAATCGCAGTTAAGTTTTGATCTGTCTAAGCTATGAACATAATACAATATCTAATTTTTGAATTAGGATTTAATTATTTCGTAGTATAGAAGATTTGGTTCCATACCTAACTTTGTTTGGTAGTTACTTATTATAATTAAATCAAGTTTGAATAGAAATGATGTTTGCAGAATAATCGATTACATTAAGGGCATGTTTGTTAGTCAGAAAAATAATACTATGAATTTAGATTGTTATTCTCAGGAAAATGATTCCGTGGAAAATGAATTCTAATAGGGCATGTTTGTTTGCCAGGAAAGTAATGTGAATTGAGATTGTTATTCCCAGGAAAATGATTCCGTGGAAAATGAATCCATTAGGATTCATTTTCCAGTGTTTGGAAATATCAAAAATATTTATTAGTATTCTGGATTTGTATCATTAAATAAATATAATTAATCAATATATATAAGAATTAAATTGTAATTTAATCTTTATAATAAATTTCTCTATAATTTTTTTAGTAACAACAAAGTACATTATTAAGGTTAATTATATGATTTATAATTCTAAAATTAAATTCAAATTTTCTTACATAATAATAATAATAATATTAATAATATTAATAATAATAATAATAAAGTGTGATTCATAGCTCTAAAATTTAATCAAGATTTGTTTATAATAATAATAATAATAATAATAATAATAATAATAATAATAATAATAATAATAATAATAATAATAATAATAATAATAATAATAATAAAGTATGATTTTTGTAGTTTTAAAAAATTAAATTAAGATTTTCTTAATAAAGTATGATCATAGTTCTAAGAATTAAATTATAATTTGCTTAAATTATTATTATTATTATTATTATTATTATTATTATTATTATTATTATTATTATTAATTTGATTCATAGTTATGAGAATTAAATTATTATTTTCTTAAAATAAATTATGAACTAATTAATCAATTAAATGATAATAATAATAATAATAATAATAATAATAATAATAATAATAATAATAATAATAATAATAATAATATAAAGTTGATACATAGTTACGAGAATTACATTATAATTTGCTTAAAATAAATTATGAACTAATTAAATAATAATAATAATAATAATAATAATAATAATAATAATAATAATAATAATAATAATAATAATAATAAAACATTAAATTCCAACTAAATAAAAATTATAATTTACATTTTATTATAAAATAATACAAATAAATAAGAATCCTGAGAATGAGGAAAAAGAATACCTAAGAAAAGCTAGGGAATAAGAATCCTGGAAAGTTGCACTACTTTCCTTGTTTTCAGGATTCTTATTACTTTCCTTGACTCATAAAAATTTAACCAAACACAGGAATTTAATATTTTGGAATCAGATTACTTTCCCAGGCCAGAATCCGTGCCAAACAAACATGCCCATAGATTAATTCTCCGGTGTTTGGAAATACCAAAACTAATTGTTAGAATTCTGAACTTATATCATTGTATATATAAGAATTAAATTGTAATTTAATCTTTATAATAAATTTCTCTAATTAATTTTTTAGTAACAACAAAGTACATTATTAAGGTTAATTATACGATTTATAATTTTAAAATTCAATTCAAATTTTCTTACATAATAAAGCCAAACTTCCACGATTGATGAATATCTAGTCATATTGATATAGTAATAATTTGGTACGATCTTATATTCACTCTCTCCGAATAAATTCATAACTTTTATTTTTGAATCGTTTCTCGAATGACATTCATTTTCATTTTAGGACATTATCCCACTACCTTCCAACAATAATACCACATATACTTTTACTTTTAATTTTTTCACGATTCTCAATACTAGTTATAACATATTTTTACCACTTTCAATACTAATTATACTCCCTCTATCCCACCTTTATAGTATGTTATTACTTTTTGATATGTCCCAATATATAGTCCATTTTCTAAATTAAATAAGCATTATTATTTTTTTTTTACTAAAATAACCTTATTTAGATATAGTCAAACATAGAATAAATAAGGGCAAAATTAAATAATTACATCTAATTTGTACATTCTAAGCAATAATAATTGTATGTTCTTTATATGTGTGAAATGTAAAGTGAACTATGAAGGTGGGACGCAGGGAATAATATTTTTTCATCAATTCAAATACACTCAACAATTTCGTCTTAAAACTCGTGTTCCTCCCACCAAATAAGTTATTCAAAAGACGAAGGAATGATATAATGGGAAAATGATAACCTCCTATGTGATATTCTCAAATTCCACCATTTCAAAATCTCTCAAATCTCTTTCACTCACAATAATTATCTTTTATTTGGAATTATTTACCATATAAATTATCCATTATTTGTACTAATTAATTAACTATTACATTCTACATAAAAATTTAATAATCTTAATAAATATAATTAATAGTGTGTGTATATATAATATTAACTTTACACGTAATCTAAATTAATGAATTTTATTATTTATTTTATCTCGACAAAAAATAGATTTAAATGCTTGATAAGAAAAAAATTCATAATTTATGTATGATAAATGATTTTAATTTAATGTTCATAATCAGATGTATATTTGTATTAATTTTGCGTTTTTCTAAAGTATGTATTATACGAAAATTCTGCAATATATTATATTATATTATATTATATTTTATATATATATATATATATATATATATATATATATATATATATTCAGCCAGTTGTTATTAATTCATCAACTTATTACATACTTTTTTATGGGACGAATGTAAATGAAAAGTATCATATTTTTTATAGGACAGAGGGAGTATAATCCTACGATCTTTTTGCGTCGGTCAATCATGTCGTACCTCAAATTGCCAATATTAAATTTCGATTATAAATTTGAGGATAAAAGAAAAAAAAAACCTGTAATAAATCATATAAACGCTTAGACACAAAAAATGCAAGTTGGGCCGTACACAGGTTTTTTCAGCCCATACAAGAAGAAGATGTTGTTCGGCCCATTCCAAATAAGATTAATCAATTTTCTTTTTAAAATTTTCTTTTACTTAATTATGGTAAATTAATATATTACATATATATATGCTGTTTCTGATTTTTTTTTATATTTTTTTTAAAGTTTGAGGTCCATTTTTGATTTATTCTCTCCGACCATATCATCTTGGGAAACATCGTTTAAACCCCGTAATTTTTTTCGCTACAACCTCCATAAATTTACAAATTAAAAAAAAAAATAGCAAAACACCATACACGATAAAATTGTTTAAAATTTTTGAAGAAAATTATGAAGCTGACGGGTAAATATATATTAACAATTTCAAGAGGTTAGTGAATAGTTTTGTAGGGGAAAAATAAAAAATTCGAATTGCTTTCAAGAGTAGTGGGCTAAATTGGTACATTTATTGGGCCACAGTTTCTTGTTTCCCTAAATGGGCCTAACAGTAAAAGTTGGACTCACATAAATGGCATTGAAAAATCTCATGATATTTATTTGGGTTTTTATCTATTTAACTATTAGGAGATAAAAAGTTATCTAGGACATTAATTAAGAGGTTGTTTGGCTGAGCGCTTATAAGCTCCTTCAAAATGTTTGGCAAAATAAGCTCTTAAACAGCTTATAAGTTCCAAGAGCTTATAAGCTCCCAAAAAAATAAGTTCTTCTACCCCAACTTATTTTTTTATAATCTCATTGTTGGGGATAAATCCAACAATTACGGATAAGGACGTCGGGGTCGTCCGATACGATGGGCACTAGCAACCTGAAACACGAACAACGTTAGAGCCCTTCTTGGAGCACCGGTGGGGGTGTCGATGGAAGGGCCTCTGACGCTCAAGTCAGTAAACAATATTAATAAAAATCGTATTGAAAGCAATTGAAAGTAAATGAAAGAGTAAATCGGGTCGATCTGGTCGACGGAGTTGAAGGCAATTGAGCAATGAGCGAGGGCCGTTGGGTCGTCTCGGTTGATCTGATCACCGAAAAACCTAAAGCTGAGAGCGTGGAGGCAGAATAGTGCAAGCGGGGAGTGAAGAGCGAGAGAACGTGTTGGAGTGCGAATGATTGTGTGTCCCCTGAATGACCTAGTTGGTTATTATTTATACCGTGATCACTTGACGGCTAGGGTTTTGCTGGCACGTCCCCTTAAGCCCTGGTCGTTCCGATATTTGGGGGATCGTATCCCTGACTTCATTCATTTCTTTCTCCCCAAGTCGCTGCCCTTCTAGGGTTTGGGTCGATGGGCCTTGATGACCTAAAGTACCGGGTTGGACTGAATTAATTGAAATTAATTCAGTTTTTCAGATTGGGCTAGGTGTTTGGGCCGTTAATATTTATTCAAATGGACTATACGAAATTTGTCCACTACACTCATATTCAACAATCCTTTTACAAATATTTTTCAACTATAATTTATTATTTTCATCATATATCATTCAAATTTATTTTTTTTCGATTTTCTCTCTCTAGCAAAAAATTATCTCTCTAACTTATTAGCTCAATTATCCAAACACTTTAACAACTTATAAGCTCTTAAAAATTATACTCCTCTTATAAGCTCTTGAAACATCTTATAAGCTCCAAGAGCTTATAAGCTCTTTAAAATAAGCTTAGCCAAACACCCTCTAAGTCGAACTTGTCGATCTAAGACCGAAAAATTCATGCAAGTTAATTGTTTTCTCTATTTTTTTTTGTTATTTTATACTATTTTTGAATGAAATACTTAATTAATTATCAATTAAATTAAAAATAATATTTATAAAATAATTAGTAATAATTTAGGATAATTATTGCATTTTTTTGTTATCATACATTAATTAATTATCAATTAAATTAAAAATAATATTTATAAAATAATTTGTAATACTAAAGGGTACCGAGTATACCCGACCTCATACTCGACCGGATAAAGAGCATATGCGCTTGAAAAATTAGGATATTCCCTCGCACCCGATCGGATAAAGAGCACCTACGCTCGAAAAATTAGGGTATCAAATCACGATAAGTATTAATGACTAAATAAATTCGGATATTGGGTATGCTCGAAAAATTAGGGTAAATAAATCGGGATACTGGGTATTACTTGAATTATTCAATTAATCTTATAAGATTTTTCTAATTAAATAAAGGGGTTAATATCGCTAAATACCTTAACTATTTTCATTTTCATTTTCTAATTAAATAAAGGGGTTGATTAAATCGGCAAATTTCTTTTTAACTAACTAACTATCGGGAACATATATCTTTGTTCTGTTGTTCCCACGCAGATTGCTACGGGTTAATTTAAAAGTAACTCGTTGCATGGGGTGCGGTCAACCGTACGGGAGACCAACCCCATATAAAATTAATCAATTTTCTTTTACTTAATTATGGTAAATTAATATACGTATATATTGTTTCTGAATTATTATTTTTTAAATTTTGTTTTTAAATTAATATACGTATATATGGTAAATTTTGTTGGGGAAAAATAGAAAATTGAAATTGCTTTCAAGAGTAGTGGGCTAAATTGTTAGATTTATTGGGCCGCAGCTTCTTGATTTAGTGAATGGTAAAAGTTGGAAGCCGATTCCTCCCATTTCCCGACTTTCCTCCTCGGCTTTTCTCTACCGGCGCACTGTCCGTCTCTTTGTCGGAAGCCGCGCCGCCGTTGCCGACCACGCATTTGGCCGGACGGCACGTCGCCGCGTGAGTCGTGACTCCACTCCATTAGACGCCGCAACTCCTCTGCGAGCCTCAGACGCAGCAGCAGCAGCGCCGCCTCTTCTCCAGTCGCGTCGTGCATCCTCCGAGCTCCGGCACTCTGCGACGTTTCCGAAGATTAGTCCAATTCTCGCAGCGAGTCCACCATTGTTTGCTTGTGACCATTGCGCTTATTTTTAATTTTTGGTTTAATATTAGAGGCGGAAGGAATCGGGTTATGAACAAATTTTCACTGCGTGGTTGCAGGCGTTTCTCTAGCGGGAAAGATTTACTTTTCGATGCGAACAAGTATTTAACCGAGCTGCTGAAATCGGGCCGAATTGATGATGCGAGGAAACTGTTCGATGAAATGCCTAACAGAGACGAGGTTACTTGGAACGCGATGATCGCCGGGTACGGGAATTCAGGGAGGCTCGTTGATGCACGGAAACTGTTTGATGAAGCCCCCAAACGCGGTGCAATCACATGGTCGTCACTTGTTTCCGGGTACTGCAAAATGGGATGCGAGGCCGAGACTTTTAAGTTGATCTACGAAATGCAGCTCGATGGATTCAAGCCTCGTCATTTTACTTTAGGAAGTGTGCTGAGAATGTGTTCTATAAAGGGTCTGATCTCAAGAGGTAAGCAGATTCATGGTTCTGCCGTGAAGACTGGATTGGATATGGATGCGTTCGTTGTCACCGGCCTTATTGATGTCTATGCAAAGTGTTTGTGCATCGTGGATGCAAGAGATCTCTTCGAGAGCATGCCTGGGGAGAGGAATCACGTGACCTGGACTGCGATGATCACGGGGTACTCTCAAAACGGTGATGCTGATGGAACATTGCGGTGTTTTAGGGACATGAGGGCAGAAGGGGTTGAGGCTAACCAGTACACGTTCCCGGGAGTGTTGGTATCGTGTGCAGCCGTTTGTGATCTTAGATACGGGGCGCAGGTGCATTCTTGCGTTGTTCGTGGTGGTTTTGAGGCTAATGTGTTTGTGCAGAGTGCGTTGATTGATATGTACACGAAATGTGGGGATCTGAGCAGTGCTTGGAGGGTGGTGGAGGCGATGGAGGTTGATGATTTGATCTCTTGCAATGCCATGATTGTCGGATGCGTGAGACAGGGTTGCCCCGAGCAAGCTCTGGCTTTGTTTAGAACGATGCACGCGAAAAGCATGAAACTTGATGTGTTTACTTATCCCTCTGTGTTAAACTCTGTTGCCTTGATCAAGGAAGTGAGCACCGGTAAGGTTGTTCACTCTTTGGTTGTGAAATCTGGTTTTGAAGGTTATACGCTCGTGACCAACGCGCTCATAGATATGTATGCTAAACACAAGGACTTTGATTCTGCATTGAGAGCGTTTGATGATTTGGTGGAGAAGGATGTGATATCATGGACTTCCCTCATCACTGGTTGTGCTCATAATGGTCTATATGAAGGAGCTCTTAAGATGTTTTGTCGAATGCGGAGAGATGGAACGGCCTCTGATCGCGTTCTTGCTTCCACCGTGATGAGTTCTTGTGCTCAGTTGGCTCTGCTGGATTTAGGGCAACAAGCTCATGCAAACTGTGTGAAATCTGGGCTTGATGATTCACCTTCAGTTGATAACTCTCTCGTCTCATTCTATGCTCACTGTGGGTGTTTGGAGGATGCGAAGAAGGCGTTCGACTCAATGAGAACACGAAATGTGGTGTCGTGGACTGCATTGATCGTTGGCTACGCGCAAAATGGCGAGGGGATGAAGTCCCTCCAGCTCTACGACGAAATGAGGGCTGCTGGCGTTGAGCCCGACTTCATCACTTTCATAGGGTTGCTGTTCGCCTGCAGCCACGCGGGTCTGGCTGAACGAGGGCGATGCTACTTCGACTCCATGGTTAGAGATCACGGGATAAGGCCCGGCCACGATCACTACGCGTGCATGATCGATCTTTTGGGAAGATCGGGGAGAATCGAGGAAGCAGAGAAGCTGCTTAGTGAGATGGAATTCGAGCCTGATTCAACTATATGGAAATCCCTGCTCTCTGCCTGCAGAAAGCATGGAGATATTGATCTTGCAAAGAGAGCAGCAGCAGCTCTGATCGAAATGGAACCTCAAGATCCTGCGGCTTATGTGTTGCTCTCAAATATGTATTCTTCAGTTGGGAAGTGGGAAGAAGCTGCTTCGATCCGGAGCTCGATGAAGGCGAAGGGCGTCGTGAAAGAGCCCGGCCGGAGCTGGGTGGAGATGAGCAGCACGGTCCACACCTTCACCTCCGATGACCGGAGCCATCTAGAGGCGGCCGTGATCTACTCAAAGGTCGACGAGGTGTTGACGTCGATCAAGGCAGCCGGCTACGTCCCCGACATGAGCTTCTCCCTTCACGACATCAACGAGGAGGGGAAGGCGCACGGCCTCGCCTACCACAGCGAGAAGCTGGCGTTGGCGTTCTGCCTCCTCAAGCTGCCCGAGGCCGCGCCAGTCCGGATTTACAAGAACGTCCGTGTCTGCGGCGACTGCCACGCCGCGATGAGGTTCGCGTCGAGGGTTTATCGGCGGCGTATCGTTCTCAGAGATTCAAACCGGTTTCATCATTTTAAAGAAGGGGAGTGTTCCTGCAATGACTATTGGTAGAGTTGGTGCTGCATTTCCTTTTTCTAGTAGAAATTGAATCAAGTTAATTACTCCAAAAGGAAGATTATGTTTGTAAATTCAGAAGTGCTTATGAATGATTATGTTTGTAAGTGTAATTTTTTTTTCTTTCCTAAAGTTGTTTTGAGGTGAAAATAGTTTCTTTCAGTTGTTGGTGATGGAATTACTTAATTCACATGTATCAGGTGCATTATGTTCTACTTCATTCTTTTGCATTTTGGGTCTTGATTTCTTTATTGAGATCATTTCCTTGTTGAATGTGTTGTTGCTATATGTGATTGTTTACTTTGATGCAGGTCAATTGAGTTGAGAGGGGTATTTTGGGCAGTAACTCAGACTGATTCAGAAACTAGGATAAAAAATTTCAAATTTGTAAAGGTAGGACACTAATTAATAAGTAATGCACTATTTTTAAGAGTTTCGGCCTCACTTGCACAGACCGAGCACATAACTATACTTACAAGTTACAACAATCGAAGTAAAGTCCGAAACTCTTAAAATGGGCCGAGAAAACTATTTTTACGAGGTTTCTTTTGTAGCGATTTTCTGCAGAATCTTTTATAGCCGATTTTCAGACTCTTACATGTTGGAGTTTTTAACATCTGATTTTGATTTTAAGTTTGCCTCTTTGTTATATTTCTGCAGATCTTTTAGCTGCTCTCTAGCAGAATCCAACTTAGAGGTATGATCTTCAACAATGATGTGAGAGTGATGATCAAGAAGTTTGTGGGCTTAAGTGACAATGACAATGTCCTCCAAATCTGGGACAAATCCATGGCAGCATCGAATGCTCCTACGCAGTGGCTTCACGGGCTCGAGGAGCATACCGCTGCTGTTAAAGCACTCGCGTGGCGTGGTGTCCGTTCCAGAGCAACTTACTGGCCTCCGGTGGAGGCGCTGGGCGAAAATTTCACAACATTAACCGAATACGTCTATTCATGCATTAATTATAAACAAATCAGGTTGATTCGTTATTCTCATTTCTCACGAAAAATAATTATTCTTGTAGGATCTCAATCACACGTGGGATGAATCTCGACTTTTGTGAAGACTAGATAAAGTTATACTCCCTCCGTCCCATATATATGAGCTGATTGATATTACACAAAGATTAAAAAAAAGCATTGGAAATGAAAAAGTATAAGTAAACTTCTTAATATGCTCATATTTATTATGCAATGATGAATTAAAGTTCGAGTAAATTAAAGAATTAAATAGGAATATAATAGTAAATGAGTACAAAGTTATTACCTTTTATGGAAATAAGCCTATATATTTGGGAAATCCATAAAAGGAAAACAAGTCTATATAATTGGGACGGATGGAGTAATTATATTAAACTAAAGTAAACTTTTAGGGTGGGAAAAAGAGGGATAACAAAAATTTATGTATTTAAATGTCTCATTTTCCCCTCATATTTTACACAAAAGAGAAATTCACCATTTTTTCTTCCTTATTTTCACCTCAAGGAGGGATAATATTACACAAAATAGAAATTTACTATTCTATCCTTATTTTATAGTCTTCAAATTAAATTAAATTAAATTTTAAGTTAATAATTTAATTTAAATAATTTTGAAAGAATAATCACATATAGCCCATATCGTAGTCTGTAAATATTTATAGCCCATATCATAATCTGATCAAGAAATGCATATAAACCCTAGAAAAACTGTATAGCCCCCAACTCAAAATTCTGAGAGCCACATGAAATAAACAGAATCAATATCATGTCCGATTAGTTTTCCTAGTTTTCTCTTGTAGTTTGAAACTTTTTTTAGAGTTCTATGGTGCAAATATTGGATGAAAATTCTGAACCTGCTTGTCAACAGTTCACAAAAATTGATTTTAGTGCAAATAAGTGACGTTCAAAGATGGGATAATAGTTTGGCAAATTACACCCGAGTGAGCCGTACAACTGGGTTGCATCTTTATTTAGACTTTGACCCGTACCCTAATTTGAACCCATATTCTGACTCAAACCATATAAATAACACTATTTTAAGTACGAGTCAACTCGATTGTACGGTACTGTCGGGTGTACCAAGATTTTGTGCTAAAAAGGTTCTAACGACTCAAATTAACCACTTTAGCGATGACAGATGTCAGCCTAATTGCTAGGCAAAGCTACGAATCCCTACCTAGAAAGACAATGAATCAAAATTATCCCTCAAAAGAAAAGAATTAAATATGAGCATACCAAAATTGAGATCCAATCAATAAGTTGTCTTTGTTTAATTTTATGTGGCATGAAGAATTGCATACATCGTATAACTGGTTTTGTGCATGCTCAAATTAATGAAATCGATTAGAAGTTTCACTGATTTGATAGGGTAACAATTTATGCCTATCAAAAAGATAAATTATTCTTTCCAAATACGCGTCTGCTCCCTTTGCAAGCCTTTTATTTCCTTCGTCTCAATTAATTTGATCAATACTTTTTTTTGAGTCATTTTCACTTAGAGGTTATCTTGAGTATATCGAATGTATCGTACAATCGGATTACACCCATACCTAGTCCTGACTCACACCCTGAAAATTATGTATTGAAAAGAAATTAATTAACATAACTGGAACGGGGAGTATATCATTTCATTATTATACACAAATACATGTCTATTCAACTTAGAGTGTGTTTACTTTTTTTTATCTATTTAAATGAATAAATAACATAATGAGATATAGATTTATCACTTAAAGTGATAATCATATTTTTTATATTCACTCCTCCTGATAAAAAAGCTGTCCGAAAAATTTATACCATATGTCCAAATTAAAATAAACGAGGTATAAGTAAGATGATAAATGAAATTTATCCTTTTCTTATACCTCAAAGTAAATCCACTCTTATTGTAGAAATATAGGACTAAAGATGAACTATTTTGTCATGATTTTTGATTTATTACATAATTCATTTAATTGGTACATTGTATGTTGCGAAGATATTATAATTATACGACAAAAAAACGTGTAAATATTGTGAAAATGATAGGAAATGGAGGCGCCTAACTCAAAAGTGTGACCAAAGACAAAGTATTTTGATAATATGAAGCCTTAGATATGAACGATAATATTGTGGATTTCTATTTTAGTATAATAAAATATCAAATCTCACATCAACATCTCAAACTTGTGTGCCCTTTCCAATCTACTTACAGCTTACTTCTCTTCAAGGTTACTAATGTAATGTTAAAAATTAATTAATTAAAGGTTATATACATACCAACACATTATGTCACATGTTATTATTCTCATGGTTTCGGGAGCATTAGTTTTGGACAAACAATAATTGTCAAATGTCTCGACAAGTAAAATAACTCAATATATACATAGAATTTTTTGTATTCCTAATCTATTTCTTTATAATTTCAAGGGTAATTGATTAATTAAGTTTATTGACTTAACCAAAAAGTACCCATAATAGTTTTCCATTTCTCACGTAGAAATCAGAACCTCCAACCTACGGGGAAAAAAGGTGAAATGTCGTACCAACTGAACTGCACTTCGATATAAAATACATTAACTTGCGACGACACATATGATATTTCTCCCTTGTTGAGAGCCTCAGATATTCTCTTCCTCGTTGATAGCTTAGGTTTTCTTTTTTGATGTAGTGTCGCCGAATTGGTATTTGATGAGGAGGTTATACAATATGACAAATTTGAATGTGAGATTCAATTTTATGGGTAGATTTAAAATTTTTTGAAACCTATATAATATACATTTATAATTTACCAATATTTGGAATCATAATCTATTTCAAAAAAAAAAAAAAAACTAAACCAGTGAACCGTCAGTACAAAAAACTTCTTCTCTTTCTCTCTCTCTAATTAAGAATGTCATATAAAAAAAATTCAAATTAATACTCCCCCGCCCATTAGTAATATCTCATTACTTTTAGACACAAAGATTAAGAAAAATATAATTAATTTATAAAGTAAGTTGGCAGAAAATATTTAAAGATTGTTTTAAGTGAGTTGGTGTATAAAACGAGTTGAGTCTACTATTAATAATATTTTAAATTTAATTAATTACTCCATCCGTCCCAATAAAAGTGGTCACATTTCCATTTTAATTTGTCCCACTAAAAGTAGCCACTTTTTCAAAATAGAAATGTTTATTATTTAATTAAGCTCAATTAATTCATTTAATTTAATTTTCTAATTAAACATAAACCCTATTTAAATAAACACACACACACACAAAACACACACAAACACATGCACACACTCAGTCACCTCCCCCCAACACAGCTCTCCCCTTCTTTCTTCTTCTCCGGTGGACGACAGCAGCGCCGCCCCATGACCTCCCTCTCACTCGCCTCTGCTCTCTCTAGTTGCGCTTGCGCGCGCACACGCATACACCGAAAACGTCGCTTCATTTCCTCTCAACTTTCGACGACAACCGCCACCCCCACGACGGTGGTGATGGTTTGCCTAGATCTGAGGGTGGTCGACAGTGGTGGTTGTTCACCTATATTTGAGGGTGGCCGATGATCGCGGCTCTGCTATCGCCGGTGAACCAAAGAGGTGGCGCGATTTGGGGTGAGGCCTGTGCGTCGACGGGGAAGAGAGATAGAGAAATAGAGAAAGTCAAGGGGTGAGGGAGGCTAAGGCACGGCGGCGGAGCCGCCGCTGGACGGTGGTGGTTGAAGCAAGTTTTTTAAATGGCCGCTACTGCACATGCCAAGTGTTTTAATTAATTCATTCATTTTGGTGGAATACATTTAATTTTAAAAACATAACAATCCCCTTATTAATCTCTGTGTCCAAAAGAAAGTGATCGCTTTAATGGGACGAATTGAGTAATTTTTACTAAAAAGAGTATAAAACATTATTAATGAGACATTTCAATATAATAATTGAGATATTATTAATGAGAAAGATGAAGTACATTACATAGAATTTCAAATAATATGCTAAATACTAACATCCATATTGAAGGGCAGTATATGAATTTCCAAGATAGTGAGGGGCAATATGGTAATACAACACTACAAGTTCCAGCGCAACAAGAAACAGCAGCTTATTAATATTATAAACATAATTTAATCCCTCAATTTTGCTCAAGCATTTGCTCTTCTTCTTCTTCTTCATCTTCATCTTCATCTTCATCTTCTTCTTCTTCTTCTTCCCCTTTTATACACACAAATTGCAGCGCATGGTTTTCCCTCTCTCTTCTTCTGAGCGATGTTCTTGAGCTCTCTCTTTCTCTCACATAACTCCTACATCAGCATTATGCTCCACACCACTTTCTTCCGCCACAGGCTTTGAAATATTACCTCTTTCAATTTCCCCTAAAAATCACATCTGATTTTCCGGCAGAAAATAAACCATGAAAAGCTCCCCAGTTTTCGACGTCGCAGACGCTCTGTTGAATGACGAAAGAATCCCCTCCGATGCTCTCTGGATCCCAAATTCCTCCCCTTCTCTCCACGGTAAAATCTCAAATTTCACTGCAACTCAATTGCAATTTCTAGGTTTTCAGCTGTCTAATTTCTCGAACTGTTTCAGCCATGGTGAGCTTCGAGCAATCGCGAGGAGAGAGAAGCAACCGGTCGAGACAATCCGATTGCGACGACGAGGACTCCGACAGCTGCTTCCACCGCCCGCCGGAGAAGAAGCGGCGGCTGACGGCGGAGCAGGTTCAGTTCCTGGAGAAGAGCTTCGCCGTGGAGAACAAGCTCGAACCGGACCGGAAAAACGAGCTGGCCAAAAAACTCGGTTTGCAGCCGCGGCAAGTCGCGATCTGGTTCCAGAACCGGCGAGCCCGGTCCAAGACCAAGGTGCTCGAGCGAGAATACGGTTCGCTGAAATCGTGCTACGACAAGCTCAAGGCCGATTACGACACCCTTTTCTCCGACAATGAGAAGCTCAAAAACGAGGTATATACGGTGACGGATCCAGAATTTTTAAAAATGAACGAACGAAATTATAATTTTATATTTTAAAATAAATTTGGACAAAGTGACAACTTAATATAATAAATAAATAAATAAATAAAAGGTTCCTTTAGAAGAATTGTGGCTTTTAATCTTATTTATAATAATGATCACATTAATTCATAATTATTAATTTCAAAATAACTTGTCACTTGATCTTCGTCGACGTCCATCTGCATTGTTGCGCAGATGGACTAACGGCGTTTACTCTTTAATTGAAATATAAATTAAAAAAAATTATCGAGGGTCTTGAAATATTTTAAAGTTTTGACCTTTCTTAACAAACATAAATTAATTTAATTATAAGTACTATTTTTATCTATCTAGACTAATTTTCAAAAGCAAATGCTTTCTTGCTTGATACTATTATATAGGTTCGTCTGCTGAGCGGGAAGCTGCTGCAGAAAGGAAATGACGAAATTAGCCCTCTCGACGCGGCGCCGTGCAAGCAGGAGGACGCTTCGAGCCACTCGTCGCACGTGCTCGAGGCGTCGGATTTCGAGCAAGGCGACGAAGACGACGAGTGTCTTGTGCAGAGATTGTGCTTGCCTAAGCTTGAGGCGGAATACTATGATGATCATTTGCAGCCTAATTCTTGCAACCTTGGATTTCCAGTCCAAAATCAAGGAACATGGTTCTGGCAATGTTGATTTTGAGATGATTTGATAGAATGTATTATGTTCATGCCTCAAATTTTATATATATATGTATATGTGATGTGGTATTATATATTATGGCTTTGATCATTTTGTAGATAATTAAGGTCAGCTATGAAATAATTAATGGAAGCTTATATTTATGTTTCTTTCTAAAATTGTGTTTACTTGTTCTAGCAGATCATCTGATTGCAGTCTTGATGATCATGATGGAATTTGACTAGCAAAATTGGAAAAATATTTTTTTATAAAGCTATGAAACAATATATTTATTGAGGATAAATTTTATTCACGAATAAACTATTTGATAGGGTTCTTATGCAGAAATCAAGCATTGGAAAAATATTCCTTCGAAACCTTAATTATTAGATAAAAAATCGAAAAATTAAAGTATTTGCATTGAGAATAAACATAAACTTGATAGTTATATTTTTTTTATAGAACTTTAAAAGTACTATTTATCGAGAATAAATTTTATTAACGAATGGACCATTTATTGGGGATGAATGAAGTAGATGAATAAGAGACGAGTGTAATATTTTGCTCCCTTCGTCTCATTATAGGTGGCTCAAAAATTTTCGACACGAAAATTAAGGAGAAGATGTAAATTAGTTAAAAAAAAATAACAGGGTTTATACTTTTTAAGGATTAAATTTTTCCATTTGTAAAAATATGTCACTTGTAATGTGACGTCCCAAAATGAAATACAGACTACTTATAGTGGGACGAAGCGAGTGTATTTCAGTAGACGCTCTAATCTTCTTTTCTTTAACAGCGTATATAATGTGTGATTTTAATTAAAAAAAAAATAGAATGAAAAATAATGGCCCCATGTAATTGAAATTCACAAATGGGAAAATATGGGATCCCGACAAATTGGAGGAGAAAAGGTGGCGCAAAAAGTCAAAATCTTGCAATGTTTTTAATTAACAACATTGACTTTCGTGACTATATAGATGCTGACATGTTGTTGTGCACAATGTGGAATTATTAACTCTATTTAAATATACATATATATATATATATATATATATAAATATTTTGCTTTAAATTTCTTTCGATAAACTCAAAGTTGAGACAAGACAATATTGTTTTGATGAAAATTGTGTTCACATTAAAAAAAAAAAAAATTGTGCTGCGGTTTTACACTGGTGAGTTGCTTAGCGTTCAACAATGCTCCCATTAAGTCTAATTAAGTAATTATTTTTAGTTTGGCTAAACAAAAAAATATTATATATTTTTAGTGAGTGAATGTGTTAGGCGCTGATTGGCGTAAACTCCAAGGTTTATGCGAAGAATTTCACTTATTAAAAATGTCATTAATGGAATATTTTAAGTTGGAAAGACTTTATGCAAGGCGTGGCAGAATTGCGTAAACAGACGTCGCTTTTAATTTATTCGTTTAAATGTTTGATTTAGACTTTTATGTTATGTTATAACTATGTAATTGCCTCGCAATGCTAATCTATATTTTTTATAATAGTTGCTTATATATAATTGTATTGACTCACTCAACTACTTCCGTCCCACTATAACATAACATAGATTAGCACGAGAATTAAGAAAAATGTATTTTGTGTGTAGGTGAAAAAATGAAAAATGTGTTTAAATGACAAAATTTTTACCCAAAAAGAAAAGAGTCCCGCTTATGGTGGGACACCTAAAATAGAATGAGTGTCACTTATAGTGGAACAGATGGAGTATATTGTAATTGATGTTTTTAATATTGCAATGGACGTATAAAGTTATTACATCGCATTAAAATTTACATTATTAAGAAATGAATTTTTTCTTCATTATAAAATTCGAACCGACCCAGATAATGTATCTATCTAACAAGGTGAAATATTCACCGTAAATTTTCCACGATCAAAGAATTGAAAATAATTTATATTTTTATTATAATTAGTTTTCATTCGAAGCTTATAATACTCCTCTTTTTTTGGAGGGGATACTCCCCCAGTTCTAAAAAAATAATTATAGGAAAAAGTGACACAAGTTTAATTAAAAATAGATGATTGTACTGTAAATGGAGAAAGAATCTTAAGTTATGAACATCGATTTAATAAATAGTGAGAAAAAAGTGGTGGGCTATATACTATTGAATATGTAAATAAATTGATTTATTGAAAGTAGTTTTTTATGAGTAATGTTTGTAAATAGAATAAAATTATTTTTTGTAAATATTTCAAAATGTTAATTTGTTTTTGAATTAAAATTACAAGAGATATCTAATATAATCAAATAAGCAACTCACACGAATGTGAGATATCTACACCACACAAAGGTAAAAAAACAAAGCGTGACTACTACCCATACAAAAATGAGAAATTACACTGCTCGCAGGCGGAATTAAACCCAAAATCTCTTTCAAAGAAGAGTCTTCGAGCGCCTTAATTTTTATTTCAAAATGATAAATTAATAGTACTATTTCCCTAAAATATTGCGAGTATAACACGTATAGAAAATATTTATACTCTGTTACAAAGTTTCAATATAAGAAGAAAAAAAAAACATACAACGCTACAAACAAAAGGCAGTCAAAAACCATTTTTGTGCTATACTAGTATGATTCAAATTTTTGGAGCATTGTCCAAATCCTGATTATAATTACTAAAAAATCCCCTACCTGAAATAAGCATAGCCACTCAATTAAATTGAATATCTATCTCCAGCAAGTGGGACCCAGCCGCGTGGGGCCACGCGGATCACCAGCCACCCACGTGTCCCCTCCAATAAAATCTGACGTCAAAACCATGCTACGACGGAGCAGCCCATAGATGCCTACGCCACGGGCCGTGGGGCCCGCCAGCAGTGCGCTGATCGCGACCGGGCCTGCGACGTGGCGCCCATCACACGGTGGAGCTGCGGGCCGGGCCCACGCTAGCGAACATGTCGTTGTCGCGCGTTTTTATTTCAGAGATAAGGCATTAAATAAGAGGAAGGTGATGTATTTCTTTAACACTTTGATCTCAAAATAAATAAATAAATAAACACTCTAATTTAGAGGAAGGTGATGTATTTCTTTAACACTCTAATTCGGGGTTTCCTCAAAAAAAAAAAAAAAACTCTAATTTTGGGGGCCGATAAAATCGGGTTCGGATCGTGGGTTTCAGATTGGGCCTAATTCGCAAGTCGGGCCCTATTTAATTTTTAATTTTTAATTAATACTCCATTTCTTACCACTCATTAATCTTGACCTATTTTATTTTTGTGTTAATAGGCAAAAATGCCATTTTCTTATAAACACTTGTAAAAATGCCCACTTTCATAAGTGAAAGTGGGCATTTTTACAAGTGTTTATAAGAAAAGGGCATTTTTGCAAATGCCCCTTTATTTTTTTAGCTTGTCCCAGTAAGCTTGGTCTATTTTCTCTTTGGGCATATAACTCGTTTTCTAGGTAAAAAAATATACTCCATCCGTTCCCGAAATAAGTTCCTCTTTTTTCTTTTTGGGACGTCCCCCAAATAAGTTCCTCTTTCTTTCTTTCCATTTTTGGACAACTACCCCACCACTAATAATACTTTATTTATTCTTACTTTTCACTTTTTCACCACTCTCAATACCACTTTTTCACCTTTTCACCACTCCCAATACTAATTATAACATATTTTTCTCCACTATCAATACACTTTACCACTCTTCCTTAAAACATGTGCCGTCCCCAAAGAGGAACTTATTTTGGGGACGAAGGGAGTAGTATTAATTTTTTTTAAATCAGGCTCAAATTAGAATTACAATCACACACTTAATTGTAGGTAAAAGACTAAGTTAATTTTTATTCTTTTTAAACTGCGCTCAAATTAGAATTACGATCAAATTTACTATTATGTGAAAGCTAAAAATTTAGTAGTAACACGGTAATTTAAGAGTCAGAACTTTCTTTGAATCTGCATGCCAAAATCGATCTATTCGACGAAATTAAGCAACTAATCGGTTTTAGCATGTAGATCAAGCGAGTTTTGACTTTTTTGAATCGTGGCATGTAATTAATTTATGTGGCTGAAATTATAATTAAGGCCCAATTTGGCAATTTCCAAACAAAAATATGTAAATGCAATATACATTTTGACTAAGAGATCGGTTAAAAATTGAAACGTATGTATATTTAGTATATTAACAGGCAATTAATCCCTTTCATTAAGAAAATGAAAATTTTACTAAGATTTTGGTGTGAAAATAAAGTTGTGTGATGGATAAATTACACCAATTGATAATCTTCTTCACAATAAATCTCGCATGCGGGCCGGGCCTATCAAGAATTGATCAATGTAGACCGGGGCATTATGGCCTGAATGGGATGTGGGCCCAATCTTGAGGCCCATTCTTTTTTAAAAACATTTAGGCCCATTTAATCATGTAATTTGCAATAAATCAAAATCCAAAGCAAATACATTTTGCACTTTTGCAATAGCCCTCACTTTGAATGTCTACCATTTCAAGATCATTAATTTGTTATCTCCTGACATATTAATACAAGCACATCAGCACTATATAATAGCTGTGATTTGCAGGCTATTACACATGGATTTCTCTCCATAACCCTAAACAGGGGGCTTCATTTGAGCTTCTCTACCTTTGAAAAAATTTGAGGAATCTGCTCTTGATGCCAAGCTAGGAATGTTCTTCATCAAACTTCTGGAACTTTCAGGAACCTCAGATCAGTTTGATGCAGTGAAAGACTTCTTCAGTCCACGAAGGAAGCTCCACATGAATGTGGAGACGACAAACAGAATGGCGCCAGTTGCAACGGCGTATCTGAGTCCGAGGTTCACCAGCAAGTTCACCAGAAGCCCGGCTAGCACGACCCCGACAAAGTTTGCCGTGACAGCAGGCCAGAAGGGCATGTCCAGTACGGAGGCAATGATGGCCCCCGTCCAAGCCCCCGTCCCAGGAAAGGGGACTGCAACGAACAGCATCAGGCCGAGCCACTGGAATTCCTCCACTGGCCCGGCCTTCTCCTTGGCCCTCGTGAATAGCATGTCGAGGAATTGAGAAGCCGTTGATCCATCCTTTCCGGCTAGAGAAGTCGCGAAGCTTTTCAGATATAGCACGATGAAGGGCACGGGAACCATGTTCCTGCAGTTTGAAGCAATAAGTTTTAAGGCTTTTTTGATGAATCTTGATTTGTATTTAGTGACAGAAACCAATATTATCTAAATAAAACAAGCTAGATTTGCTGTGTAAATTTGTATAGATGTCACATGGTAAATAAATTATCGAGAGCAAATCCCAAACCAAGAATGTAGATAGTGACTACTATGATTCTATTATACTGCAAAGCTCTATTTTTTTCAAGATTCAATACATGAGATGCACTTTTAGCTAAGGGAAGAAGACACACAAATTCAATCTATAAACTCCCTCAAATTTTCATTTTTAGAGAAACATTAACTAAAAAAAGTTTACATCTTTGAACTCCCATATTTCATATTTACAAATCAAAGTTCTCTCTCCCAATTCTAGAAACAAGCACAAATTCTCATAATCTCATTATCACACAATTATTCCAAAATTCATTTCTTTCAATTCAAGAACTCCCAATCCCACCAAAATTCTCAACCAAACACCCTAGCAATTCTCTTCTCTGATAAACAATAGTCTCAAAATGAAACACTAAGACAAACAATACAACCCACATTGTTAAATTCCAAACATAAGCTTAACCAAAATTTGAACATCAAAAACTCCAAAAACCATTTCTTCCAATTCAAGAACTCCCAAACCCACCAAAATTCTCAACAAAACACACACTAACACAATTCTCTTCTCTGACAAACAACAGTCTTAAAATGAAACACCAAGACAAACAATACAGCCCACATTGTCAAAATTCCAAACATAAACACCAATCAAAATCTGAACCTCAAAAGCTCCAAAAAATCTGCAGAATTTGAAACTAACCCAAGAACAGACAACACAGTCAACATCACAGGCTTCATGTGCAGCCAATAACCAACAGGAATAGCCCCACGCAGCTCGATCACCGGAAGCGTGGCCAAGGCAAAGACAACAGCCTCATCGGGCCAGCCCGAGGCCCGCAATGCGTTGGCAACCCTAACGCCGAAGCCCGAAGCTCTAATGGAATCGGCGGCGACGGCTGCTGCTGCTCTAGCATCGCCGGAAAATGCGTATAGCCCTACAGAGACAGACGCCCACAGCAACACCCAGAATAGGAATTTCACCGGTTTCGCGTCGGGGTTCAGTAAAGATTCCTCCTTTTCGATCTCTTCGAGGAAATCGTGGGATTTTGCTCGCGTCGCGGAGATTTCACGACGGCCCGGATGGAAAGATTTCGACTTTGGGAGAATTTGTGGGTTTTGGAGTGGAGAGAGATGGGTTCTTGGAGGTGGGAGCTTGGGATTGGAGGTGGATTGAGGCAGGGGCGAAATGGTGGAAGAGCAAGATAAAATGGCAGCCATTGATGGAGAATATGAGGGTTTTACGATAGAGAAGTAGTGTGAAAGTGCAGTTTGGATAGAATTCAACCTCTCTTTTTTTTTCCCTCTCCAATTTTGGTGGGTTTTTTTTTTTTTTTTTTGTAGAATGTTGAAAATTTCCCAAAATTAGGTAATTCAACCTCACGTAAATTATGAATGTGATTAATAAATTGTAATCAATCTTTTTAAAAAGGAGAATAAATCGAGTCAAAAGAGAAAAGAAATTGATATTTAACGAGTTACATGTGAAATTAATATTCAAAAAATTAATTGGCCAAAATGATTAGTCAGCGTTCGAACCACAGTCTAAGCTAAGCTATGGAGCAGCGATGGGGATTTCTCACATCTCATTAGTCATTTCCCTATAAACCCTAAAATCCCCAAAACCTAAATCGAGGAAAAAAAATTCAAAAAAAGGAAAAATTGACTCCATTAATAAGCATGAACGGCAGGAAGAGAGAGAGGCCTCACTACTCCCGCCACGCTCCCTATTCTCTGCCGAAGCGTCGCCGCCCGCTTCCCGTCGGCGCCGACGATGCCGACGCCTCTTCTAATTCCGGAGCCGCCGCCAAGGCGCCGGCGTCGGTGGTGGTGATCGGCGTGCCCGCGGAGTGCTCCGTGCTGGACCTCAAATCCAGATTCGAAATGTACGGCCCCATATCTCGGACCCGAATGGAGCCCGATGGAGTTGCGTACATCAATTTCAGATCCAATGAGGCGGCTCAATCCGCCGTTGATGCGGCCCGGGATTCCAGTTTCCCAGTTACCCTACACTCGACTCCAGTATGCTCTCTCTCTCTCTCTCTCTCACCTACTTTGTGGTGTTTCTGCATCTACTTTTTCAGCTCAAGGGTTTTTGCCCGACACAAAAAGCGTCTGCTTTAGCCAACTGGGCTTTATTGAAAAACTGTTGAATTGATCGTAGCATGTAAAAAAGTCCAAGAAATAACCTTGTCGTTTCAATTGTGTGTGTGTGTGAGTGAATGAGGGAGGTTGAAAATTGGGAATTTAGTTAACCGGGGCTTTTGTTGAAGAGCTGTTTATCTGAAAATAAGTCCAAGAAAGAATCCTGTTTTCACAATTGTGTGCGTGTGAGGGAGATCGAAAATTGAATTCAGCTAACTGGGCTTTATTGAAACGCTGTTGATCTGATTTCAGCCAGTAAATAAATTCAAGATGGAACTCTGTATTCTACATTTTGTGTCTGAGAGAGAGAGTGGGGGGGTTAAAAACTGGGAATTTAGCTTACCGAGCTTTATTGAAAAGTTGGTGATCTGATTTTAGCCAGTAAATAGATTCAAGATTGAACCCTGTGTTCTACATTGTGTGTGTGTGTGAGGGAGACTGAAAATTGGGAATTTAGCTAAACCGGCTTTATTGAAAAGCTGTTGATCTGATTTTAGCCAGTAAATAAATTCAAGATTGGACCTTGTGTTCTACATTGTGTGTGTGTGTGTGAGTGATGGAGATTGGAACTTAGCTAACTGGGCTTTATTTTATTGATCAGCTGTTGATCAGTGGCCAGTAAATAACCCAAGAAAGAACTTTTTTCTTCTGAACTTTGTGTGTGTGTGTGTGTGTGATTGAAAATTGGGAAATGTGGAATGTGATGGTTTTTGTAAGAGCAAATTTGTTACTTATTGGTTCACATACGAACTTGCATTTATAGCCATTAGGCATATGAGCTAGTGTGACTGATGCTGAACTGTTGTAATGTGAAGGTTCAGGTTATGTGGGCAAGTAATCCAGTTCCCAAATGGGAGGGAGGAGTTGTCCAGAAGGATGGGCTGTCGTCGAAGCTAGTGAGACCAGAGATGCCCCTCAGGAGGCACGGAAGAGGCAATAAGCTGGGGTCAGCCATAGTGAACCCTCGAGACGAGAATGGTGGTCCCAACAACGCTGACGGGCTAAAAGGTGCACCTGTCATTGGTAGTTCAGGTATAGAGGGGCCTTTCAGGGGCAGGGAAATTGTTGCCTATGATGATATATTGTGATTCTTGAAAAGGAGGGATTTTGGGATTTCCCTTATTGTATCATAAGTCAAGAATTTCTAGCATTGTTGGTTTATTATGAGAAAAATCTTGAGACTTTGATGAAGATGAGTGAGTGTAAGATAGCTTTGATCTAATCCTCTTGCTGTTGTCTCTTGTTATGATATGTATGTCTAATTCGAGTATCTTGAGGTGGTTGTTCGGTTCCTATAGAAAGATTAGATAGTTTGGCTGTGAGTTTAGAGTTTAGATTCTAATTCGCATTCTAATTCTTTTTCTTGTCTTGTCTTGTGTTGGAATGTTTCTAATTCTGAGTATTTTGAGGCTTGAGATTTGATCGCTTTCGAGATAGAATCATAGAGAAATGTGTTGTTCCTATCGAAGTATTGGGGGATTTGGTTGAGTTCGGATCCTCTATCCCACTTTTGGCTGTCGTCTCTGCTCGTCGTGCTCGATACTGGTCGATGGCCTTAGCACGCCGTGGATCTTGAATGGGTCGGCATGCTCTTGTGTGGCTGTTCATACGGTACATACCATTTACATGTGTTACGAGTTGTTCGCATGTGTACGCCGTGGATCTTGAATGGGTCGGCATGCTCTTGTGTGGCTGTTCGTACGGTACATACCATTCATCGTATAAAATAATGTCTCGCTAAAATGTTAATAGGACATTTACATGTGTTACGAGTTGTTCGCATGTGTACGTTTGCACAGGAGACCTCCTCTCTCACTAATGTAGCATATGAGTAAGAATGCGTATACTTTAGGTCATATACATAATTTGATGTTTAGGTTTGAGAAAAATAGTCTATGGGTTTATTCCTAATTGAAGTTGAATTTGGTACATTTTTTCCCCTTCTTTTCCTTTCATCTAGTTATTCATCCCTCGTGAGAAAAATAGTTTATGGGTTTATTTCTTATTGAAGTGGAAATGATATCGCGTACGCCGTACGGACAGAAATAACAAACGTGGAAACGATATTGGTATTATTTAATTTTAAATAAGAGCAAATGAAGAAGTATTCTTTATTAAATTTTAAATTATTTAATAGTGGTATTATATTATAATTATAACGTTATTCATGATAGGAATATTGGAATTGGAGCTCTAAGAATAAGAGGAGGACAATGTCTTTTGTCTCTTTAAAATCTCTTTTTTTGTGTGTAATTGTTATAAGGTTATATTATAATTGTAACGTTATTCATGATAGGAATATTGGAATATCATGCTATTACAAATATTCAAACAAATATATCCCAACATTCACGTAAAATATAATCCAGACGAAAGAGAGTTTTTTTATACTTTAGTTTTACCGTTTGAATTAGGTCTTTTCGATAAATTTGTTCATTTTCAACATACGGGATCATCAATCATCAATAGGTCATCTCAAAAAAAAAAAAAAAATCATCAATAGGCAATTTACGGGTTATCTTATCGCCAAAATTTTCTAATCCAAAAAAAATAAACATATATCCGATTTATATAACCTAGTTCAAAATACAATAAATTGATTAGATTTTAATTTCAAATTACCGTATATTTCTCGATATCCAATGAATTACTCAAAATCTTTCTACGGCTTATTAATAATCTAAATCGCAACTAATGTACTGTCAAATTGCCTTGATTTAAACTTAAAACCTCAAGTCTAATAAAATAAATCAGTACCCTATATCGTTATTTTTCGAAATAAGAGTTTAAATATACTACTATGAATATTACAAAATCAATCTCGTTTTTTTAAGGTAATGCAAAATTAATCTTATTTACTAATAAGAGTTGTATGTCTACTTAAACACTAAGATGATATACACTACTAACACTTTCAATTAATTTTTTTTATACCCTTCATTAAATGGATATGTATATATATTCGCATTAAAAGCTTGGCTTCATGAAATTAAAATTGTGAAAAAATAAATAAATTGACTTACATTGACCTCTCTACCCTTCCAAAACACTGCAACAAAAATCTCTCTCTCTCTCTTCTCTTATACCCCTTCCGCCGCTTCCATCTGTTCCACAAAACCCCTCATCTCCTCCTCCCGCCTTTTTCTCTCACTTCTGCTGCCCGCGGCGGCGCGAAACCCTAGCCCTCGCCGATTCTACTCTACATCCCAACCACCGGCAATGGCGGCGGCGGCGGCGGCGGCACCAACACCGTCCTCATCCGAAATCGCGAACGAAGGACCGGTCCTCAATCTAATCAACAAGCGCCTCCGCGCGCTGCGGAAGAAGCTCAACCGCATCTCGCAGATGGAGGAGTCTCGCGCTCAGGGCAAAACTCTCAACAAGGAGCAGGAGGAAACTCTCCGGTCCAAACCCTACGTCGTCGCCGGCATCGACGAGCTCGAGAAGATCCGGCAGCCGCTCCTCAGCGCCGTCGATCAGGAAATCGAGCTCGTGCTGGCGAAAAACAGCCAGAAGGCCGACAGCGAGATCACGAACGACGGCGACGCCGAGCCGGAGGGGAAGGCGCCGAGCGGCGGAGGCGATGCCTCGGCGGTTCCCGATCTGCTGAATCTGCTGTATTTCGGAAGCGTTTTCGATGTGCAGACTCTGATGAGGGCGAACGATAACATGCTGACGAGGACGCACGAGAGGAATTGCTGCTTGACGTATGATTACGTCACGGATGACGATGCCGCCGGAGATCCTCTGAAAGAGTGGGATTTGGACGTGATTGCGACGGTGGGGGGTTTGCTGATCTCGCGGCCGGTGAATTCGAGCTTGTCGCATAAGGACTCGTTGGAGAAGTGTGTGGAGCATGCTAAGCTATGGCTTGCCAATGCAGACCACCCAATTGAGCCGGGTTCAAATATCACTTGTATGAACTCTTTGCTGATTTGTTTACATTTGTGAATTTTATGCATATTTTATATGTGTGATTTACGTAGTAGGTTATACCTGTTTCTTTCAACGAGTAGTCAAATTTCTTGCTTATTTAATCTAATTACTGACTTAGATCATATAGAGAGATAAGTTTCCTGGAAATACATAGCTGGTCTTTGTACGTGTATGAATTGTGATGCATGATTAACTTGGTTTTGACTGGCATTTTCAGTATTATTTTGGTTTTTTGGTCAATTTACTGAATTAAGTGTTATTATAACTATAATGTTACTTTAATTATGCTACTTTTGTTTTGTTTCTTGATTGTGTGCCCGACTGTAATGTGATTATGTTACCGATACATTGTTTGTATCCTGTAATGCGATTTTGTTGCTGATACATTGTTTGTATCCTGTAATGCGATTTTGTTGCCAATACCTTGATTATGTCCTGCAATTTGATTTTGTTTTCATAAGAAACATACCTTGATTATGTCCTGCAATTTGATTTTGTTGCTGATACCTTGATTATGTCCTGTAATTTGATTTTGTTTTCATAAGAAACATTTTGAACTATGCTAAATGGTGTTTCTTGAAGATTGAGTATACATTTTCATTCGGGTGTTTTCAGATGCCGGATTGAGGCAAAAGTTGAACAAAATTATGGCTTCAGACTACTTTACAACTACTCCAGAAATAAAGGCTCCAGTTGAAGTGGCTGCCGCTGCTGGAAATTATACTTTTCAGGTGCCGCCTGTCCATGGTTCTGTGACTGCTCCAGTCAGCATGCCTGCCCCAGTGGAAGGTTCGAGTACAGAGTTTCAGCAGGAGGTAAGACCGTCATGATAAATATATGGTGTGGTTCAAATAAAAACATCTTGTTGTGATAACTTTGAGAACTCTTGCACTGAATCTTTAAATAACTGGATTGAACCTATAAGTAAAGTAACTGGACCGAACCTATAATTAATTTGCTGCTGAAGTATGTGCCTGCTGTTCATAATATTAATGAGACTATTATTGTTTTGGTCTGTGGCCACAATCCACCTCTCAACTGCCATTTGCTGAATTTGTTATTGTTATTGTCATTTTTTAGCATTTTTTTGATTGTCTAGTGTAATTTATGATCAATTTCACTATCAAAATGAGCTAATCAGGAGTGGATATCACATTTGAAAATATTATGCATCAGAACTTATACTCTCCTTCAATTGTAATGTTCTTTTACTTTGTATCACAATCATTGAGCCTTGTGTCTTTCAGGATGAACAATCACCCAATTCCCACGACAATGAAATATATGGTGATGAAGCTGGACCAGTTGAGGAACTTCATCAGGTAGTCTTATTTATATTTTTGTTGTACAGTTATTTGTTTACCTTGGGTTTTGCACTGGGATTTTCGTTCTCCATTTCATTTACCGTAGGTTTTGACACTTGGATTTTCGTTTAGGGAGGATTAGAGGTAGAAAATCAGTCAGAAGATCAGGCCCAAACAGAGCATGGCATACCTGACGGCGATGCTTATCAAGACCTGACGGATGCCGACATGAAGGAGCAGCACCACGCCCCTCGGAAGCCATATCAGAACTATAGAGGTGGCCGTGGTGACCGCGGCCGTAGAGGATACAGTAATGGCCGGGGAGGGCGAGGGGGCAGTAGGGGAGGCTATCAAAACGGCCGTAGCCAGTTCTATGATCAACCTGGTGGTTATCAGCCAAGGAACAATTATAACTACAGAGGCCGAGGCGGCAGGGGTATGGGTGGAAACTTCAATTACCAGGGCCCATCTGGCAACGCACAAACTGCATCCTGATCTTGTTCGTGCGGTGCCTAATGGTTTTCCTACTACGGGGTAAGTTTTTTTAAGACGTTTCCTTATCGATCAAGAACTGTGTGGTAGTGGTAGCACTAGTAGTAGTAGTAGTATCATGGAAACCTTTGCTCCCTTTTTTTTTTGGTAGTTTCATTTGGAAGTACATTGAGGAGTGAATCAAATCTTTTTGAACTTGAAAACTCGTGCGTGTCACGTACTCTTTTCTTCTTTCGTTAGCGTTTAGTGAAATTTTTATCATGGTTAAGTGTCATTTATACACATGGGAATATGAAAATGGCTTATAAACTAGATGCAGGTTGTAGCAATTGTAGATAGAAGATGTGTTGGTGCTCTATGTTTTTAATCTTTGCCCATTTAGATTGATTGATAATGTGTTGTTTCTTTCTCTAGTGATGTTCTCTTGCATTGTTATTATAATGATAAGCTCACTTCGTCGTTGTGCTGGATCCGGCGAGGGAACCGTAAAGGCGGGAAATTAGTAGGTCGGGGTTCGAGTCACCACTGTCGAATATAATCTAAAAATTTGAAAGTTGTTAAAATAGGTTAATTTTGGTGCCAATGCAGCATCCTACGCTTCTTTGCTTTAGGGGGAATAATGGTGTATCATGTATCTGATTTCCAACATCCAATTTCAATGTTCAAAAAATAAAAAATGGAAAAGAGAGGAATAATGAAGTGTTAGTGCTTGACAATCATTCAATCATAGTATATTAGCCAAACAAAAAAAAGGTGTTTAGAAGATCATTACGTAGATCTTTATCTTCATTTGAGTGGCTAAATTCGACTCTTCTTTATTTTCTTCTTAGTGGGATGATCAAATGGATATTATATATTTATTTTGTATGGGTTTTCTTAGTGACGGACAGCTCAAGAGATGATGCCATTTATCTTTAATTCATCATATTTTTTCCAAGAAAAAAAATAATCTTTAATTCATCATATTATAACTTTTATTTTATTTTGTTGTCGAGATCGTCAAAAAATATTTTTGTAGTAGGAGTATAAGATATGGGCAGGTTTGGAGCATATCCTTTTTCCCTCTCAACACGAACCCTATTCTTGCTACAAAGGGGAAAACAAGAAAGATGAACTAATTTACACAAGAATCCATCTTCTATTCTTGGAAGCAATGGCATGTGACCTAATTCAAAGAATTAACGTTCCACTTTGTTGGCCCCATAAAAACATGTTTACTATCTCGACGGAAACACAGGGGCGGACGCAAAAAATTAGTTCGAGGCGAACTAAAATTAAAAATTTCCCGACGATAAAGGGGCATGTTTACTATCTCAACGGAAACATAGGGGCGGACGCAGAAAATTAGTTCGAGGCGAACTAAAATAAAAATAAATTCGAAAACTACTACATAATAGGAGTAAAAGAGATGATCGGGGGTGATGGTGTTCCCCCCCAACGCCCTCCGGCTCCGCCCTTGTATATAGGTCGAATCCCACGAATGACTGTCACATCTGATTTTTCAAATATAATTTATATTTTTTTATATAATTTGTAAGTTATTGCACAAGAACGAGAGTTTATCGATTCAAGATAACGATCCTCGTACGAACGAATACTAAGCATACCTACTTCGCCATTTCATATGCTTATTCTCTCCACTCAAACACATGCAGCATTGATGCTTCATTTTCTCATATTTCTGAATGAAAATACTAAATGAAGATTTTAAATACTAAAAACCCCATTGCATGATTTTAAAAACCTGCAGAAAGCACTGGTTGCATTTGCACTCTCTAAAATTAATAATAATCATAAAAAAGCCAGGAATATTAGAATAAAGAGTGCAATGGTTTATAGGCCTCTTGTTTTCTGAAAAAAATAGTTTACAAGGAAAACCATATAATATTTCCTTAAGATTAATAGAAGCCATCAACATAAAAAAAGGGTCTATTCAAGAACATATTCTTCATGGGAAGAGTGGATCATCAACCACTATAAAAGAGAGCATTGCTACAAAGCCTCAATCCAAACCAAAATATACATTCAACAATAATAGAAAGGAAAAAAGGAAAAAAAAAAGAAGGTTAAGTTAAGCCAAGCTCACCACATTTGTGTACAACATGGGAGCTGGTGTTTCCACTGGTTATGAGACTTCACCTGCAAGAACTTACGGAACAACGACGAGGAGAGGCCAGGTGGTCGCGTTTCACTCGTCGAAAACCTGGAAAATCCACTTTGAAGCCTCAAAGCTGACCCCAAAACTGGTAGAGTAGAGTGTGTGTGTGTGTAGCTTGTTTTGCTATATTGATAGATACCTGTATCCAGAGTGAGCCTCTAACGATTTCCCTCGTGTTGAAAAAGCTCGTCATCGACTTCACAGCAGCGTGGTGCGGGCCCTGCCAGTATATTCAACCTGCAGTGAATGAATTTGCAGAGATATACACAGATGTGGACTTCATCAAGATTGATGTTGATGAGTTGGATGTATGTGTATATACATGCCCTCTCTCCTTTTTCAGTCATATATGCTAAAATAAAAACTGATGCTTCTGCGATTACACGAACAGGATGTGGCACAAGAATTCGGGGTTCAGACAATGCCGACTTTCATACTGATGAAGAGAGGGCGTGAAGTGGATAAGGTCGTCGGAGCCAAGAAGGATGACCTGAGGAGGAAGATTGACAAGCATAGACTCTAAACACACAAACAATTTAAGCACTAGAGAGCGTTCAAGAACTCGAGCATGATATGCTCGTCTGCAGGCCGTCTGGTCTGAACACTGTCGTTTATCAGTCAAGACGTGAGCAGTTCAATCCATTCATATTTGGGGTTATGAATTCATATGTTTCTAGTGATGTGTTTAATGGGGCAAAAAGTGAGCAAACAAAGCTTCTCCAAACAACCAAGAAATCAAGATATATAACTTGAAACAAAATTACACAGAAACATTGCATTTTACAGATTTCAACATCAAATTTCAAGGGAAGGTTTTGTTTTAGCAGTAAACAAAAAAATACTTCGCTAAGCGAAAAGAAAACCAACCTCAATCTGTTTGTCCTACTATGCACAAGAACTCTTTTTTTTCTGTTCCGAAAATCGGCTGGTTCAAGTATATACAAATAGAGTTAAGACAGACTAATTAATAAGCATTCGGACAGGCCCCAGAACTAACCGGTTGTCCTGCCCAAGACCCTCCTGAGGTCCGATTTCTGATCAACCGTGAGCCTCGAGGGGAACTTGATGTCAAACTTGATCCGTAGGTCTCCGTGTTTGCCCGGCTCTTTAGATATAGGCATGCCCTCGTTCTGGATCATCATTTCATAGCCGGGTTTTATGATATCCGACACTGAGACAGTGAGGTCTCGCCCGTCTAGGGTTGATATCTTGAGAGTCTTGCCCGTGAGAGCATCGAGCAGAGAGATCTTTTGGTTGATTATCAGATCATTGCCGTCCCTCTTGAAAACCTGATGGGGCTTCTCGTCCACCACGAAGATTAGGTCTCCCGGGGCAGCCCCAGCCTCGTGGTTCCCTTTCTCAGGAAACGTAATCTTCGTGCCCTTCTTCCAACCGGGCTTGATGTGTATGGATAGAACCTCTTCAACCGTGACGGGCTTGCTGCATAAGACAGCGACGACACTCACATGAAAACAACAAACACAACAAAGAAAAGATTACTGCAAAGACTAAAGGAATGCCAACTTATCATATCTCTAGCATCATGTTTCTGATCAAGAACTCATGCATCTCGAAAATTTGTCTATGAATCTAATGTAAGCACGAGCAAGAAACGAGTAAAGAACATATACTACGACAACAACATTCAATCTACTAAGCTAGATATGAACATAGGATAAATCAAGAATGCCACACACAAAACACAACACGACATCAAACAATGCTCATACAAGAGAAACACAGTTTACCTCTAGCTATGCCTTCAAAAGCAATACTTTTTTCAAAATGCAAATCAAGACAAACACAAACGAAAACCCTTTCTCTTAGCCCATCCACACCATAATCAAAACAGGCAAAAATGGAAAAAACCAATATTCCCAAAGCCAAAAACTTTACAATAGGGAATATATCTATAACCAAATACTACACAGAAAAAAAAGCATTCACAAGCAAACAAAAATCTCACAAAATCACTTTCTCAGACTAATGCAAAGAAACTCCACAATTCCCATCAAAATCAGACAGCAAAAAAAATAAAAATAAAAAATCAAGAAACAAAAAAATTATCCTACCCTGACCCATCAAGAACAATTCTTGATATCTTCATCTTCCTCCTCGACCCCTTATACAACTCCTCCAAGCTACACGCCAGCTTACTCTCCATCACCGCCGCCTTCTTCAACCCCCCACCGCCGCCGGCGGCGCTCCCCCCAAAAAACTCCTCAAAAATATCCTCGGCGTCCCTGGGGCTGAACTTAAACCCCGCCGCCGCTCCTCCGCCGTAGCCGGAATCTCTGTCCTTGGGCGGCGCGTGGAGCCCGGATTTCAGCCCTTCCTCGCCGTACAAATCGTAGATCTGCCGCTTCTGCGAATCGCTCAGGACATCGTAGGCCTCGCTAATCTGCTTGAATTTGGCCTCCGCTTCCTTCGTGTTGACTGCGTTCTTGTCTGGGTGCCATTTCATCGCCAATCTCTTGTACGATTTCTTCAAATCCTCCTCCGTCGCGCTTCTCGACACTCTCAGTATGTTGTAGTAATCGACGCCCATTTCCAACTGCACAAAGATTCCACCTTTTTTTGCACTAAAACCTCAAAAAAATTCTCTTTTTTTGCCGAAAATTCGCAATGCGCGTGCAGCGAGAGTGAAATTCAGGTGAAATTCCGAGATGGGTCGGCGATGTTTTGGGGTTTTCCGTCGAGGAATCGGATTGGGGGAAGAGGCAGGTGAAGGTGAGTGTCGATATTTTTAAGGTGGTTGGTTAAAATGACAGGCGTTTTTGGAGATTCTGATATTACAGTTAGGAAAGAAAAAAAGAAAAGGAAAAAAATAATTAAAAAAAAAAAATTGTCGTGAAATCCTAAGGCGTGTTTGGGAATGTTCACGAGAATAACTCGATCTCAACGAAAAGTACTACCAAAAGTAACCAGAAAAGAAACCTGTTTTCTTTTTTTAAATCATTTTTTTTTTGTTTTATTTTATGTTTTCTTTTGCATGGGGGCAGATTAATTTATAGGGTGGTGACGAGGTTATTAACTTATTACTTAAATCTTGTGGGTTCAAAAAATAAATAAAAAATCGCGTGGGTTCAAAAATAAAAAATATATTTTAGGACGAGGTTGTTGCGTATTAACTTTCTAACTTTAGTAGGTAGGAATATATATTTGATTTAAAAAGTATTTTTTTAAAAAAAAATTCTCGAATAATCGTTTTTAACTGTTAAAAATGTATATTAAGAAAGTGGACAAATTAAATTTGCGATATTGGAAAGGCGTAAATTTGGTAGCTTGTGTTATTTTTGGTTAGAATTTTGAAATAAAGTATTTTATTTAAGAACAAAATTATTTTTGAAATAAGATACTTATTCAAAATGGAGAATATTTATAGAAAAATAAAAGGCACCTCCAAACCCAATTAATGTTTATGTTTGAATCTACATTATTAATGTTTACTATATATATATATATATATATATATATATATAGGTCCTACAAATTGGTTGGAATAAGACGAGCTACCTAAATAGATGAAAGAATTAAAAATTGCAATATTGAATTGGAGATAAGATGTTTAATGTAAGTTGTAAGTAATGCAAAAGTGGGGAAGAAGTATAATTTTATTTGGAAAAATAATGGTACGAAATTTGGACTCATACATCATTGTAAAGGAAAGTAAGATTTGATATTTCTCGAGATATTATCGATTCACCAAATAAATCTTGAAGTTTGTGAAATATTGTAATAGCATTTTAAATTTTCGAGATCAAGTACGCTAATATACTCCTTCCATTCTCAAATAAATGTCATATTTATATTTTAATTTGTTTTATCTATAAATAAGCATCTCATTTTCTCAAATAAATGTCATATTTATATTTTAATTTTATCTATAAATAAGCATCTCATTTAAAATTATATAGTAGTAAAACATTATCAATTTTTTCCTTCTATCATTTCCACCAACGCAAATTCCTCTTTCTTTTCTTTTTTTTTTTATCGTGGTTATAATTCGAGTTATCAATGCAAATTCCTTATCATTTCATTTTCAATTAAATAATTAGAGGTAATAAGAGTTAAATCATTCCTCTTTTTATACATTCCCTCCATCCCGTACGAGCGTATCACTTTTTTTATTTTCGTCTGTCCATAAAAGTATATCACTTCCATTTTGGGACATGGCCCCACAATCTTCTTTTAACCACAACCACTCATTTATACATAACTACACAATTAATTCAACCACAACCATTCATTTTCACTCAATACATTATGATCTACCAAATTTTTTTTAAAATTCACACCATTCCATATGTGATACATTCTTACGGGACGAAGGAAGTATGAATTTCAAAAGCAAAATACACTTATTTATTACTCTCTCCGTCCACCAATTCGTATCTTAGGGAGTGGCACAGATTTTTAAAAAAGTGTATTTTTTATTTGTTGAGTGGAGGAAGGGTCACGATTTTTTTTTAAAATGATTTATTTGTTAAGAAAATAATTATTTAAAATGAATAGGACACGAATTGATGGACGGACCAAAATAAAAATTAGGATACAAATTGATGGACGGAGGGAAGAAATATAATTTTGTTAGTTAAATAACTTAAAATACTAGATAAACTCACATTCTTATATAATCATCGATTGTCTACAAACCACACGAAGCGGGTAAATTAGACTTGAATAACCAAATATGACTAGGGGTGAGCATCGGTTCAAAATCGAACCGAACCGATGCCTTTTGAGAAAACCGAAACCGAACCGACCTCTACAGAGGACGGGCCGAACCGAACCGCCTATTGTCCGAAAATCGACCAAAACCGAACCGATCGAAACCGATCGGTTTCGGTCGGTAATCAAACCGAACCGTTGTATTATCCTTTTTTCCCAAAAAAACTGTAAATCTGTCCAAATTCACTAAAAATAGGATGTATTCTCGAAAATAACAGCAAAATCCTAAACAAGTACTGGCGTAGGAGAAGCGTGGGTGGGGGGTTGCGTCAATGGCGGTCCGACAGAGGAGAAGCCGGTCTGCTTATAGCTCGTGCCGGAGGAGACGCGGGTGGTGGGTCTGCTCGAGCCTTGTGGCTTGTGATAGAGGAGAAGCGGCAGAACCGCGGAGGAAAGCGTCATCGGTCTGGTCGTGCTTCATCGTCAGAGACGGCGGAACGGATGCGCGGAGGAAACGCCAGGGTGGGGGCGGTCAGAGAGGCAGCGGCGTGGCGTCAGCAGGGGAGGAGAAATGGAGAATCAAGAGATGGGAGTGAGGACTAGGGTTTTCAAAATTTGGATTTTCAGATTTTGGATTGGAGGCGCAGATGCATTTTCAGACTTTCAGTATTTCACTACACTAGGGTTTTCGAAAATTATATGTAAAATATAAAATATATAACAAATAATATATATATATATATTAAAATATATTAAATGTATCGGTTCGGTTCGGTTCATAACCGAACCATGGTCAGAAAATCGAAACCGAACCGATACATGATCGGTTTTCTACTTTAGAAATCAAACCGAAAATCGAACCAAAAATTTCAAAATCGAACCGAACCACAAATGATCGGTTCGGTCGGTTTTTTATGTCCGGTTCGGTTTATGCTCACCCCTAAATATGACAGACTATGACCTATACAAACCTTACTTAAATTTAAGCTTAATGTTTTTTACCTAAAAAATACCACTTCACTATTAAATTATTTGAAGAAAAGAAATAAATGCATTTATTTAGGGTTGAAGGGTGCTTATGCTCACCTTTAAAAGATAAGGATTATTAACGTCAAAATTCATCAAATTTTGGGGTAGTTTAATTTTATACATAAACTTTCATTTATTTGACATGAATTTTAAAAAAGTACATAAATTTTAATATTAATTTTACCACAAATTCAATTTTTACTCAAATTAAAGTTTGTGTG
This sequence comes from Salvia miltiorrhiza, assembly GCF_028751815.1. Lineage (NCBI taxonomy): Eukaryota > Viridiplantae > Streptophyta > Magnoliopsida > Lamiales > Lamiaceae > Salvia > Salvia miltiorrhiza. The sequence goes on from NC_080391.1 coordinate 55,806,358, forward strand.
GCAAGTCAAGATTTCAACATGTACTCATCAAATTTGTGGAATAGGACATCTTTAAAATAGTAAGGTTTTTATAGAATTTGAATGTCTAGAAATTGAATTCGTGGTAAAGTTGTTACAATATTAAAATTGATGTATTTTTTTATTATTATTTTCAAAATTTATGTACAAAATCAAACTACTTTCAAAGTTGGTATATTTAAACGGTAATAATTCTGAAACAACAAGACATCCTTCTTTCCAATTTGATAACCTTAAAATATTTTACGGCTGCTTATCAAATATCTAGAGATTTTCACTTTCACTTTCAACCCAACTTAATATATATACTCCTTCCGTCCACGATATCGTTTCCACTTTTATCATTTTGGTTCATTCACGATATCGTTTTCACTTCTATTTATAGTAGTAAGGTTCACAAACTTCCACTCGCAATAATAGTGGGATTCAAACTCCACTCATAACAATATCACTATAAACTCATTTCTTAAAATCTGTGTCGTCCACAAAGTGGAAAAAAAAAAACAACAATAATAATAACAACAACAACAACAACAACAACAACAATATCAACTACAAAATAATAATAATAATAATAATAATAATAATGGAAAAAAAAAAAAGGGAAAAGGAGTTGTCATGTGTGAGCGTGACAGGCATGTCATCGAGAAGGAGAGAACGTGCAGGCGCGTAAGCAGGTGGGCCCCACCGCGGTATCTAATCGTGTGTGTTGTAAAAAGCGTGTGCTTACGTTCAAAGGAATCTCTTTTGGCGTTTTATTGGTGGCCACTTTTCGTTCGATACGGCGTCGTTCGCGATTTGGTGGGCCGCGTTTCATCAAGATAATATTGGGCCCATTTGCATAACTACCAATAATGGGTTACCATCATGTGGGTCAAACCTTTATTTGCCTGGCCCAATACAAATTTTGTACATTTCATCTAAAGTTATTATTATCATTTATTTCAAAGTTTTAAATGGACAAAAATTTAAACCCTACAAAAGTGGAGCCTCTCAGTGTTGGAAACGTGGCTATTGTTGTGACCAAGTTATTAGTATTATTTTTTTACTAGAATCTTCTCTTTTTCTCTTTTCTCTTTTGTGGATTGGGCGGTGAGGATAATGTTTTGCTCAATATTGTTATATCCTTATTCTGCAGTTTTAGATTAGTTATATTTCTTCTATTTTCTGTATATTTTTTATAAATTAATAATTAATTAAATACTAAAATTTAAAGACCGGGCCACAATGAATTTTCTTTTATATTTTTTATAAGAGTGAACATTTGTTTCCATTGAAATTCTAATTTTTATTTTATTTTTCAATTCAAGGTTTTAATGAGAACCGACTCTGAGTTATAGGCTTGTGATGTCCTAGGACTTATTACTCCCTTGTTTATTTCATTTTATATTCTTATTAAACAGCAATATGATATCTTGATATCAGTGTAATTATTTGTAAAGTTAAGCCCATTAAGTAGTAGTGGATTATTGGGCTTATTCCACGGAATTGGGCCTATTCGCTATTTTTTTGAAGGGCCTTTTCGGCATTTTGACAGAAATACGATCAAATAGATTTCTTTTTCTTAAGCCCATTTGAGACCTTGAAATAATATTGTCAAGGTGCAAAAAATGATCAAGAGAATATTGTTTGAGACCGTTTTATAGTGAGAAGCGTATCCAAATCCATATTTCAATAGTATTATTTCTAGTATGCCATTAAACTTCGATAAATATATCAATGAAATATGCATTTGAATTCAAATTACAACCCATCCCGTTTAAGTTTTGTAAAATTAATGGAAACAAATGAAGTTTATAGTATTATTATCCAATTCAAAGTGGAATCCTTTTATCAAGATGGGGAATCATCAAAGAAACTAGTCGCTTAGATTTGCTAGTGATGAGTGAAGGCATTATTATTTATTACATTATTAACAAATTCAGCAGCCAATCAGAAATTAACTGGTCCAAACACCATAACACCCCATTTATAAGGGGTATATTGGAGAAAAAAAAAAGAAAAAAAAAAGAAAGATGAGACTCAATCCTCTATTTCATGTCCTATTCCAACCGTGGGATTATTGGCACATGTATTTTATAACCATAAATACATAAGAAACTAGCAAGTACACTTACAGTTTTATTACCTTGTGTTACTTTTATACGAACCAAAAATCTTGATGCATTTTGTTGTCATCTTCCGAGGTTGAACTATCAAACACAGGTTGAACAAATACATTCGACCGTCGAAGCAAAACTGTTTAGGGTTTCTGAATTCCTTCTACAATACTGTCGCCGTCTTCTCCGAATCTTCGCTAACTGACATTGTCAGAAACACATCAGCATAAATGTTTCATTTCGCCAATACACGTCACAAACTAACCAAGAAAACCATCGTAGTATAGGAGCTCTCCAAAGTTGAATGAACACAATCAAGACTATACATACTACTATGTGATTTGGTTAAAATAAAAACTTGTCGTGAGATCTGTGAGAACAATGTACTAAATGGTATGATGTAAATGCACTCAAAGTATAAAGTAATTGCACTACGACAACAATATACGTTCAATATATTATCACCGTGCAGTTAATTTATACGTTCAGTGCAGTATTCTCACAATCTTCACCATGAGAAAGTTTATATTTGAATTTTGAACCATTTCCTACGTATAATAGTTGGCAAGATCAATCAATAAATTTTGCAATTTTCTCTGTATCTCTAGCTACCAAGACACAACCAAAAGCAAGTATTTCAAGTGGAGGGCTTGTTCAAGATTCAAGAATCGAGTATATATGAGATAGATCACCTTTTGATGAAGGGGGGAGCACGATAACGTGCATAGTGGCGTTGTTGGGAGGGAGGTGGAGGCGGAGAGGGTAGAGCTTCCCGTTCAACGGGCTTTTGGTGCAGACGGTGAGGCCGGGGATTCCCAGCTCGTCCTCCAGCCTGCTCGCCAGTTCACTCACTTGGAAGCCCTTGAATGCAATGCAGAGCTCCTCGAACTCATTCTCGACTTCGCCATACTCATCGGCTACGTGGAAATAGATCAGCCTGCCGTCGCTTGCCTTTGGAGGCGAACCATCCCACTGCACACAAATTAAAGCCCCCAAAAATCATTTCACCAAACCAGCTACAATCATAGATATTGATGAGAATCGAAATCAATCCGTTTTTGTTCAATTCTGTGTGACATATTGGATTATACGGTTAGTACACACACCAAGAAGTGTACTGACTAAAATTAATATATGAAACTAGAAACCATTTCATATTGGATAGTATAAAAATATAAACACACACACGATAGAAATCATATGAACTGCATACATAGATGAGAATTTTGTTCATTTTTTTATTTATAAACACACAAAATAGGAATCATATGAGTTTCATTCATAGATGAGAACTGAAATCACTTCATTTTTTTGTCCAAATTTTTATTTATACACAACAGGAATCATAGAAACTACATATTGTTATATGGCTGAGGATTGAGACTGTTTTAGGTATTCAATTGCTTCCACACAAATTCAACCACAATTCCTTGAATATTCGAATTTGTTTTAAGAAATTCCATTTCTATTATCCGGATCCTCTTTCAATCTTCAGTCCAAATTCCAAATGCAACAAAACCAGAAGTAAATAAATAAAACAAATCAAAGTCGAAACAACCAAAAAAAGTAACAATCTGAATTACCTCTTGTCTGGAGAAGCTAGCGGATTTCGACGACTGGCTAGTAGTCGGCGAGGTCGCGTCAGAGGCGAAACAATCCTCCTTCGCCACCGAGATCTGCGGCGGAGGCGGCGGCGGCAGGAACTCCACAACGTGAACCTCCCAAAAAATCCAGTCCTGCGTGGCCGTCCGATGCGGAATATCATGCGTGACCGAGTTCCTCCACGGCGGCAGCCCGCCGTTGGCGCGCAGGAAATGTCCGTACCTCGTCTTCAGCTTCACGGCGCCGTTCTCCCGGATCGGCTCCCACTCGACGGAGCTGTCGAGGCGCGGCGGAAGCGTCTGCAGCACCTTGCGCCCCGTCATCCCGAGCAGAAACGGCTGGTTCGACGCCGTCAGGTACTTGCCGTAGCAGCTCCTCAGCCGGATTATGGTGTCGGAGCTCTCGACGAACTCGACCGCCCATTTCGCCGATTTGGAGGCGCCGCTGCGCTCCTGCGTGACGGATACCTCGTCGTCCTCCGCCACGAGGTACTTGCCGTGCGATCCTTTCAGCCGCACCGCCTTCGCGTTCTGAAACAAGTCCATTGCCGACATCCGTGGGCCGATCGAGAGGAGATGGTGATGATTCTGCAGATTTTTAGAGAGAGAGAGGGAAATTTAGATGAGAATTGGTGATGGGATTTTTGGTGGGGGTTTAGGTGTGAATTTGAATGAGTGTTGGATTTTATTTTTTATTCTTGACATAATTTACTTGTGTTGAAAAATTAGTGTTTTAAAATTTAAACTAATTTAATTGACTGGTGTTTATGAAAATATCTGCCATCTTAATTTGCGGGAGAATATGAGAACGTGTGTGTGAGTAAGGTCTTTCAATGACTATAATTTTAATTTTATTTTAACCCTTTTAATTTATACATTAAACAAAAATTTAGAAAGTGGGTCCTAGCTAGGAAAATGAGATTAGTGTACCACACTTTATGTCTCATTTTGTGTCGCACTTTCAATTTTATTTATTTTCTTATATATTTTTTCTTCTATTTCAACTTTATATGCTTTAGTTTAAATTTGTGATTATTAACTAGGTTTATTCCATCAATCTAAGATATATAATTATTTTTTTATCATTTAATTTCACTTTTATTAGTTAATAATAGGTCGATAAATTCAAAGTAATGGTATATACTTTTTAAATATAAATTGTATCTGGCAGAATATATTGTATAGACAAATAAATATTCACTTTGTCCTCGAAAAATAGTCTTAATTTTCATTTATTAATATTACCCTATAATATACTATTCTTATTGTATCAATTTCTTTATATATTCTATTATATAGTAATTGGTTCACTTTTTTTCTCACAATATAATTAATTGTCATTATTACATTATTAACATTCTCCTTAAAATGATTTTTTTTTCTTTAATCACAATAAACTCAATCACTTTTATTAAAATCTACATCACCTCCTTTTAAAATTAGTATAGTATTTTTTTTAAAGAAAATAAGATAAGATTTTATATATTCGACTATGAGTTTTGTAATTATACTATAAATTATCAATATTATGTTTGATTTGATGTATTAAATTATATGCTAGATATATAAAATATGACACAAAAGTGAAACTTTAGTAGATCAAGTACTTGATAAAGGACTTAACACTTTGAAGCAAACAAAATAAATGTTGTGTATCTATTATACACCCTAGTTACACTTAGCAAACAAGTCCAATAGTGTACTCAATTTAGTGTGAGTTGGTTTCATGTAGTTTTTAGTTGATAATAATACAAAAATTATTGTTAAATAATATTTTCAGTGATTTACCTTGGTAATAATTATTACTACTATTAAACATACAAAAATTGGTGAATTGTTAAATAATATTTTCAGTGATTTACCTAGGTAATAATTTTTAAATATTTTTTTGTCATGTATAATAGTACACATTTTTATTATTATAGCATTGATCAATAATACGTCACACTGCATGATTCTTTCCGTACACACCATAACTATTCATAAACTTACCTCTTAAAATTATTCTCAAAGGCCTAAAATATCAAGAACCACTCCAAAAAAAGAAGGGAAAAAAAATAACAAAAACAAAAATACAAATAAAAGAAGCACTTGAATTAACGTACGATGATTTCATACCTAATAACTTCAAACCGACTATTAAAAGTAGGATGAAATTTTGATTATCATGATTAAGACATGATCCACTTGCTTTTGCCTCTCAATCAAAGGGAAATAATTAGTTATTCAATTAATCAACCAACAAATTATGAGTTTAAATATAAGATGTCAATATCGAGCTTAAATAAAATCAAACTAAGTAAATCGATTTGATCGTATTTTAAATCGAGTTCATTTTACAAACTAACCCAACAATTAACTTATACGAATATAATTATATAAATATATAGTAGAAGGTGACGTTTGTGGCCTACCATGAATAATCCAATTGATAAATTAATTAATTAATCTAATACTAATCATCTAATATAATTAAGTAATGAGGTTAATGACCTCCTACGCCATAACCACACCATCTTAAAGCTGCACAATTACAGCCGTTCCTTAAACTAATTACTATTAATTATGCATGTCATTCTCATTTAAATCAATTTTATTTTATTTTTTCAATAAATATTTGTCAGTTTTGTTGGTTGTATGCTTTTTAGTGGTATCTGATAACATTAATCAGATTTATAGTATCAATAAATCTATGCAGCCACATTGTGGCCACCCACACACTAATATAATAAGGATAATCTTGATTTATTTAATTTATTTTTTTAAATAAAAATAGGATTTAGTTATTTTATTATATTCTCTATATTGTACTTATTTTTTTAAATTTTGTTTGCATTTTTTATTTTTAATTTATTTTTTAATAAAAATAAAAAAGTTACCAAAAAATTGCAAAAAAATTACTATAATC